>NW_005842090.1:1333755-1367159 GCF_000455745.1 Alligator sinensis
CCTTCCAGGTTGAAACTGACCCATCCACCATGACTCTCTGGGTGCGACCCTCCAGCCAATTCGCCACCCACCGGACTGTGTAGTCATCCAAGTCACAGCCTCTTAACTTGTTCACCAGTATGGGGTGGGATACCGTATCGAAGGCCTTCCTGAAGTCTAAGTATACGACATCCACCCCTCCTCCTGTGTCCAGGCGTTTCGTAACCTGGTCATAAAAAGAAACTAGATTGGTCAGGCACGATCTGCCTGCCACGAACCCGTGCTGGTTTCCCCTCAGCATAATTTGTCCTGCCGGGCTCTCACAAATGTGAGCCTTGATAATTTTTTCAAAGACTTTGCCAAGGATGGAGGTGAGACTGACTGGCCTATAGTTGCCCGGGTCCTCCTTCCTCCCCTTTTTGAAAATGGGGACCACGTTGGCCCTTTTCCAGTCCTCCAGGACTTGGCCCGTTCGCCACGAGCTTTCAAATATTCCCGCCAGTGGCTCTGCAATGATGTTGGCCAGTGCCTTCAGCACCCTTGGATGGAGCTCATCCGGGCCTGCCGACTTAAAGGCATCCAGTTCTTCCAAATGACTCTGCACCATCTCAGGGTCTACGCATGGTAGTCTGGCACCTTGCTGCTGCCTCTCTACAACCCCAGTGAGAGACTTGTCGTGCCCCTCACTTAGGAACACTGAGGCAAAGAACTCGTTGAAGAGTTCAGCCTTGTCCCCTTTGTCTGTCACCAATTGTTTCTGCCCATTTAGCAGGGGTCCTATTCCTCCCCGGGCCTTCCTTTTACTCCCAATATATCTAAAAAACAATTTCTTGTTGTCTTTTACTTGGGTTGCCATCCTCAGCTCCATGGCAGCTTTGGCCCGTCTAACTGCCTCCCTACAAGCACGAGCAGAGGAGGTATATTCATCTTTGGTGATCTCTCCCTGTTTCCACTTTTTATGTGCTCCCCTTTTGTCCCTTAGGCTGCCCTGGATTTCTCTGGTCAGCCAGGGAAGCCTCCTGGCCCCTTTCTCCCTTTTATCCAATTACATTGGATTTTGCTCTAGTATTGTTTCTCTATTGCCCTTGTAGCAAATACATTCTGGAACCATGTATTCTTAGTAACATGATCCGTCTCATTAGGCAAATGGGGAAAAAAATAGCAGGTTTACTTTCCCCCTTGAAGTCTTGTACTATTATTGTCTTGCCAGAAGATGTGCATTCCTAAAAGAATGCATTTGATATTACATTAGTTGCAACTTTATACAATCATACTCAGTAAGATTTGCTCAGTAGACAGTGCTATTGCTTGCTTTTACTGTTAGAGAGGTTTTTTGTTTGTTTTTTAATGTATTTTAACAACAGTAAAGATCATATTTCATAGCTGCTTTAAACTTAACTAAAGTATTAACAGAAATCCAAGTAGCACAAACTTAAGATGCCACAATATCTGTAAAATGTCAGGTGCTTGCCAGTTGTGAACAACAGGAAACAAGAATGAAAACTGCTGGCCTTGCAACTGAATGAGGTGGTGACCTGTACCACCTTCTACCTGAAGCATGACTCCAAAGGGTGCCACGGCATTGTTACAGACACCTGTTCAATGTCAAATGCACAGTGTCAATGATGCTTGACAGTATGTACTGTATACTCAGGGCCTCAAGAAGGACAGATGTTAGCAAGACAGGAGATGACACACAATTTGTAATCTTTCAAGAATTTTTACCAATTCTTTAGAAAGTCTGGTTTAGCAGTTCAAAAAGTTCTTACATCAATAAAACTCAAAAAAAGGGGAAAGTAATTCTAGTGGCTTTGTAACATAGATAAAAAAGATAACTCAGTCTAACTGCTATTCAAAAACATACCATTAACCATGGTGGCTGAGGTTTGAAATTTTTAATTGCTAAGATGATTGTTTCAGTCACATTCAATTTCATTAAATTCTGCCTTAAAATAATGTGATTTGTCTAAAACAAGGAAAATTGTATGATTTGTTTAAAGCAAGAAAAGAGAAGAAGCAGTAGTGACAAAGGGACAGCACAAAGTCATTTTGCAGATGTAAAGATTGCTCACACATCCTGGAGTGTTTCTGGATTACTTATTCTAACCAGTCCTAACGCAAATCACTGTCCTCCAAAATATCCAATTAGTCTGTAAAAAAAGATTTGTAATGAGAATCAATGATTTACACTTCAGACTGCTAGTGGAAATATTCTGAGACAGTGAAAATGGCATTCTAAGTCACAACCCCTTTTTATTCATTGTTATCCAAGAATAAAAAAACCTTTAAAATGAGACCAAGCATGCTGAATTTCAGTCCCAAAAAGGTAAGTTTTTTTAGGAATATTAGCAAAAGTAAGAAAAAGTTAAAAAATCCTCCAGTCAGCTGTTTTTGAGGAAAACAAATGTGAGAAGAAAATAATACTTTGTTGCCTGAAAGAATAGAGATTACTTCTGTTCAAATGCCTGAAATGACTGATTTTGAGAAACTGACTTAATTTCTGATTAGCCCTTGTAAGTAATACTTGCTTAGCTAAGTTCAAAAGAATAAAACATAAAGTTTAAAATAAACATATTTTCTAAACACATTCAAATTTCCCCATGACAAGTCCACATTTAACACCCTGCCACTGATACGTACACAAACAAATGAGACTTGTAAATCAGTGGTTAAATTCAAGGGTGCAGCTCTATTAAAACCAATTAGCTTCCCCATTGCTGATTCAGTATGAAACTCAAGTAATGATCCCAAATTTAAAAATCTGTGTGGTCTTAGGCCTTCCCCAAAGATCCTTTCTGGAAGCCTCTCTCTCAAGCTATCACCACCCTCTTCCCCCAGTGGAAGAGGTTAATGCTATTCGCCACAACCGACTGGGAGAAATAGGAAAATGTGGGGCATGAGCCCTGCTATATCTGGTCCTCAATGAGACCTTCCATTCCCAGGAAAGGCCACATCAGAACTCTCTCTGCAACATAAGTGTGCAGTTGTGAGAAGTCTCCTGAATTCCACATTGCATCTATTAACTTGAGATCCTCCCAACATCCCAACAGTGAGAAAGGGTAATTAATGATCTATGGCTGTGCGCATACCTATTATATAGGTAGGGTTAGGGTTCTTGAGAATTTCTAAAAGCAAGACTGAGAAGGAACAAAATAGAGAGATTAATTGGTAAATTAAGTTGAGTAGGCAGGTAGAAGACTTAATTTATGAGGAAACATTTAATAGATTAACAGGTATAGTTTTGCAAAATGATAGCTGAGCAAAAAAATAAGAGAGCCATCAAATATTTGTAAATTGTTATAAAATAATTTCAGGAATGAAAGGGGTAGCCCAAAAGGCTACAATTAAACACAGATAATTCAGGGTGAATAAAAGGAAAGGGACAAGTTCTAGTGCTGTTCAATATTCTCCCATGGGAAGGGCTGAAAGTTTCACTGCTCAAAGAATATGTCTACAAGCTACAACAATCTAGTCTGCTTAACACCTGAATAAAGGCCCTACAACAGAGCTTAGTGTACACTAGTTCTAAATCACTTAAGAGTGGGCTCAAAAAAAACAACTGAATACTTTTAAGCAAAAAACTGATCTGGCAGGCCAAGAATAAGAGTATTGTTGCAGGTCTCAGCCATGTCCAACTTCTATTACTTTATGACTCATTTTGTATTGATTTCTCTAAATAAAAATGAATACATATAAAGGAAATTAGAGATAGCTTTTGGATTTTTAAAAAGTAAAAGTTAATGAAACATTAAAGATGCAACTATAAACTGACCAACACAACCATTCTGCACACACATATTAAGCCATATTATTTAACTTTACAGTCAGCTGCCAAAAATAATACTAAAATCAATGTCATTACTTCTATATTTCAGTCAGAAGTTAACTTTTCAGTTAGAATAATTTTACTACCTTAATGCTGCATTAACATTTTCCCCACTGAATATGAAATACTGTTTCAAAGCATATGCCCAGCAAATCCTGAGTTCATAATGAAAGCTTACTTCAAAATATCACTGTAAAGCTTTACCAAAATGAGATGACCCAAGCTACTAGAAAGGTTGGAGAATACCTGGATCTACCTGTCCGTCAAAATATTTTGCAATTAGGCATTCAATTATATATATATTTTTATTCCCCCAGATTCCCAACAGGATATACAGTTCTTTCGTAAGTATAAGTATAAATGCTTTATTAGAAAAAATGCTATGCCCCAACCAAGCTGCTACCTGATGCTTTCTAATTATTTAGAAAACAGAACATTGGTGAGATGGTGCCATGAAGTACAATTATATGTGGTTTTTGTTCACACAGCTATTTATAGTCCTGAAAGTATTAGTATTGGCCCAGCAGCCAATAACCAACACATCAAGAAGTCACTATATTATAATTTTCTACCCAAATGATCTCTGCAGCTCCCAATTTTATTTCAAGACTATAAAGGTAATGTAACGATGTGGGCTTGTTTTCTACATACTCCAGCAGTTAATATTTTCTGCCCTCAACTAGAGGCATGTAGCCCCCATTCAGATCACTGAAGTCTAACGGAAGTGGGAGACCAAACTGCTTGAGACTGACAAGTTCTGAATTCAACTACAGTTAAAATCATGTAATTAAAAGGCAAAACTGCTACCCAAGATATTTTTCCATCTTAACTTTACTTTTTCCTAAAGTGTTGGAGGAAAACATTGTCAGAAGTTCCATAAGGACTAATGGAGTTTTGTCCAAAAAATAAAATGTTAAGCTATTTGTTTTCTGCAGTCCCCTCTTTTGGCCAGCTTCTGTACAATAACTGAAATATTCTAGAAGTCACATTTCTAAGACGGCAATTATTTTGCATTCACCTCTCCTATTTTCATTCAATGGCAACTGCAATAGATTTCAGAAATAGTTAAGTATTATAGACAGACATGCAATATAATGATTTAAGATCGTATATGCTGGAGGTCTTTAGTTCAAAATGTCACTTCCAATTTATGCCAGGCAAATTGTACACACAATCTTTAACCCTTTAGAACTGCAGAAGAAACATCCCCTCATGTAGCTGGACTTAAAAGTCCAAAATTATACTATTTAGATTTTCTCATGACATGCAGCATAACTGCATTTTTAGGAAAACAGATATAAACATCCAATTTCAATACTTAAAAGAAGGAAAACCTTTACAAATGCAAAAAACCCCCAAAACCCAAAAAACAACCCCCTCCCCCAATCTGAATAATTAGTCAAAAGTAAGCATTACACTTCTGTCCAACTGAATCACTCTAATACATATCAAATAAAAGGAAAAAGATATTCAAGAAACAGGAACAGTTTGACATATATAATGACAGTGACAAACCAAAGCAACAGATATTTAGGTCAGGTTGTCAATGGAAGCAAGGCAACAGCCACACTAAATTTTATAGTATAATTGTTTTAATTATTTATTTAATGTTTCATAGTCAATTTTTCTATACGGTTGTTCTCTATTTCAATATTTAAGCAAAAAAACCCAAATGTACTACATTTCATAGTACGTCAGTATTAGCCATACTGGATTTCTACTGAACCTGCAGTTAATGTGAAGTCTATAGAAACAGACATCCTGAGGTAAAGGTCAGATCAGTGAATCTGAATCTAATTAAAATATAAGTTAACTTGTAGTTACAGGGTCCTGCAGTATCTTCACTGTAAGAAACATCAAAAATAGAATATGAACAAATACAAAATGGTCACTTGATAATTCTCTAAAAATGCACATTCTGTGTCTTCTATGCCTCCTCTCCCCAAGAAACGAGCTGGGGATGGGAGGGGAGAAGGACAATATCTACTTCCTTTAAAAAAATAAAATAAAAATGGAGGGTGAGGGGGAGAAGTGGGAGGAGGGAGAAGCAACAGAAGTGCCACATTTCCAGATTGAACAATCCACCTATAAATCCAGCAAAAAAATAGCTAAGGGTTGCCTGCAAAATGCTAAAATGGGATACCACTCAAAATAAGACTGTGCGGGAGTGCTTCTCTCTGCACTGTCACCAGCTTCCTAAACATCAAAGGAGAAGGAAATTAACTACTGAGGGGAAACACTCAAAGCACGAGTCTGTAATTGACATGTACATGTTTCTCAGAAGCTGAGAGTGGCTGCCGGCCTTTGGGCCAACTCCACACCTAAGCAGAACAAACATAATTCTGACCACAGAGAAAATTTAAAAAGCAATCACACAAATAACGAAACGCCTATAAAACGGGTGCTTAGTAGACAGTCCATTAGTTATCTGTGGTTATAGTTGTTCTTACTGGCAATCAGAATTCTGTTAGTTCAAGGCGGGAACAGAGTCCAGCAGTGCTACTAAGGTGCATATGCCAGTGTTCGCATTTTACTCAGCGGCACAAGTCAGAAAACCCAAACCAAGGCTGGAAGAAATCAAACACTCTCTGCCAGCTCCCGATTGTGCTCCTATCTCATCTAGCAACAGCTGCAGAGTACAGACCAATGACAGGAAAAGGAATAGAAGATTTTTTAGAAATTTTTGCAGGCAGCAGAAAAGCCAGGAAATTTATGCAAGGAGCAGCTGAAATGCTGGAGTCTCACTAGCAGAATCAGACTATAAGAAACTGTAAATTGCCCCCTATCCCTTGCACTTTACTGAGACTGAGCCTTGGTCACTCATTTGTCTGCTTCTCGTACACCTGGCTTTATAGTGCTTCCATGCCGTTGCCTCCACAATGTGGAGGGTTTTCCCTTGGCTCCCTCATTTGCAATTCCCTGAGACAACACCACTGTCTCATCCTCATGCCCTTCCTTATTTCTAATGGGGCATCTATAAGAACATAGTCATCTAATTATCGTTTACCATTAAATTTCTCATTTATTAAAAACCTGCATATATTTGTCCTTGCTTTCTGGACTGCAAACTTAGCGGGGGGGAGCAGGTGTTCCTACATGTTTGGACAACGCCTGAGAAACTGTGAGCACTTCTCCACCCCTTCCCGGAAGTCTTAGGCTAGATACAGACATTAGAAAAAGCCTAAGGCAGAATTGACCCAAGTTATGTGGTTTTCTGTAAGCAGAGTCTTTTAAACTGTTAGTGACCAGAACACACATTCGCTCTTTGGTGTGTGGGGCAAATCTTAGACTGGGTTCCACCATTTTTAAACCAATCTATATGTGCAAAACTTCTGTTCTGTTATGGGCACAGACCGGTTTCTGATCACTTATACCAGTAAAAGTGTAGTGTCTGTTCCCGGCCTTAGACAACTAGTAAGCAGATCTGCTAGGGCTGCCACAGGAGCAAGGTGGGCCCGGGCTGGTGGATTTCAAGGGACACAGATTTAGAAAAGTACCTCCTACTTTTTTCCCCAAAGCACAGGTTCTAGAAGAAGCTTTTATTTCTCCCAGTGACCCAGAAGTCCCATGACATCGTTCTCTGACATGGGGAATGACTGAAAGAAAACATGCCACTAGTTTCTTGTACTGGAAAGTGTTCCCTTGCTATGTTCTATTCCTAAGATCTACCATAAATTATTGATCGACTATGAATAAAAACTAAGAGCAGTACTACATCGTAGTATCCAGTAGGAATGCAATTAAGTTACCTCCAAATAATATGGGCAATCAGAAGTGAAGTTCAAGTCTATATTTACCTGGAAAGTAACTTAATATTTTATATTACTGAATTATGAAAAAAAAAATAGAAGCCATAGGATCAGGACCTCAGAAAATAGCAATGGCTGCAGAAAATGTGACATTTTCTTGTAGTGGCAGAGGTTTACTTGTCTAAATATATAGGTTTGGTATGCAAAATTAAAAAACTACCTTTTGTACTCATTTTGTACTTTAGTCACCAAATACTCTTGCAAAACTACAAAGAGTTTAACAAATTTGTCAATATTACAGCAAATAATCATAACAAAGATGAGAACCAGAAGTCAAGACAAAAACAAAAACTGAGACACCACCTGTCCCAAACCAGTACTCGAATCTCCCAACTTCCAGTTTACTGAACTATTAATCCAATGTTGTCTCTCAGGTACAACCTTTATTTGGATGCCTATATTACAGAATTAAAGCAGGAAGACACCTCAGGCGTCACGTGGTCTAACCCCCTGCACAAGGCCCCTGGTCCTACCCCAAAAGGCAAAGGGAAACAATTGTTCTCTTTTCTTCATGCCAACCTGTTCAAGAATTTGAAAAGTGCTTTCATGTGTGTCACTTATTTCTTCTCCAGTGAAATGCATCTCGCTCTCAATCTTTCTTCATACAGCTTGCCTTCCAACACTTTCATTATTTTTGTCACCTACCTCAGACCATATACTATGACCCTTGGTCCAATTACTTGAGGAATCTTCCTTCTATGATACCTCTCACCCCAATACCTACTATCTATTTGGAACGAAGGGGAGATGGGTATTCCACATATAATACTCCTTCTAGGATTTCTATTGTGTTCTATTGAAACCAATCATGTTCGATTCAAAACAAGCACCTAGCAAAGATTGTTCTTCAAATGTCTTCATAGCCAAACAATGGCTGAAAGGTTCTTGTCCAGGTTAACAAGCTGGTCTCTCCCAGTCTCCTCACACGACAGGACTTCTATTCTCCTGATAATCCTTGGTAGCCAGCCTCTCTCTCTATTGGTTTCAATTTGAATTCCTCTTTCAAGAACATGTATGATCAGAACTGTATACCATATTCCAATTGACCTCTCACCAGCACCTTATAACATGGTATTATTAATTCCCCATGTCCAGGGATGGATCCATGGAGGGTGTGGGGATGTGGTCACACCCTCCTTTGCTATGGGTTCACTGCTGAGAGCTCCATTCTCAGCCACCAAACATGCGCACCAAGCTCACTGTCTGTTGTCAGTGAGTTCTGTCGCCACCACACTCCCATTTTTGCCATTCTGGATCTGCTACCACCTATGTCTACTGAAAGCATCTCACCTTACCACATCTTAGGATCACATTTGCCTCTTACAAAAGTACATTGTATTTCAGGTTCAACCACTTGTTTGATATGAACCACTAGCAGATGTCAGAGACAAGATACCTGGTAACAGCTTTGAAATAGGGACAGAGGCAGAGTCTACCCATGCAGTATGTAACATCAGAACACAAATCAGAACACTGCCTCCAGAACCAAGTGCAAACCTCACTTCTCTGGCTTTGAAGATGTAGGAAAGCTGAGAAGGAAGACAGGGAAAAAGGAGACATAGGGAAAAGAACAGAAGAAGGTATAAAGGGAATGAGAAAATTAACAACAAAAACAATAGCTCAACAGGACAATTCAGAATACTAGTCTATTTGGATATTATCCAGTAGGCAAGCCTCAGCTACCACAAAGCAGACTAATGAGGGTGGATTTAGATCGGGGTGGGCAAAATGCAGCCCAGAGGCCAGATGCAGCCTGCCAGGCTATTCTATCCAGCCCATGGGGCCCCTAAAAATTTTTGAAAATTAATATTAGTCTGCTCTGGGCTGCCTGTCATGTGGCCCTCGATGCCTTGCTGAAACTCAGTAAGCAGCCCTCTGCCCAAAATAATTGCCTGCCCCGATTTAGATCCTTCATTTCCTATCCTCAACTAGTCTAAGAGTGAAAAAGTAAAATACTTTGCATCTCAGAGACCACTATGTCAAAAGGGGAGTGATTTCTCCCTCTGTTCCTATTCAAATATACAGAGTACAAATTGCCTTGATACTAACAAAAAGTACTGTGTCAGTTAATCTCCTAAATTTATGAACATCATAGCCTGTTTCTTCCCCAACTGCTTCTAGTCATATAATATTTATGGGTGACAGGTATCCTTCCCCAACCTTTTGCTACTGCTAAAAGTATTATTCATGATACATTTTCAAAAATGGGGTGCACGTTAATATGTTCTAGAGCAGGAATATGCAAAAAAAATGATAGCTTTAATTAATCCAGTGTTCTGGTAAAAGATACACACATTGGTTCAGACTACAGAATGGACATCAGTTACCCAGAGCAAGAATTTTTATAATATATTGGTACCCCAAATAAAAACACTAACACCAAGGGGTCTATATGATCCCTTGGATGTGGGCTTCCTTACCCTGTTAGTGGTAATAGGAATTATATTCATTCTGTTTTCCTATCAGTCTATCAATATCTCATTAAAATTTAATCTAGGTTTTGGAGGTGAAGCAGTGCTCATTTATGCTTCACAAGACATGACAAACAGGATTTAAAAGAACTTGATATGCTGACATGACAAACAACAATTTGGGTTTCCAGTTCTATTACATTTCATATTGCTCATACCTTTAGACACTGAATCTTGATTTCACTCAACAGCATAATTTTAATCTAGTACACACCACATAAAAATGTGTCATTGGATGTTTCACCAGAGGTAAGAGAGAGAGGAAGGACTGCTTGATTTCTTCTCATTTTCAGCAGCAAAACAAATACTTCTTGTACTCCTTGTGGCTGCAAAATATTAGTCATGTTCATTTAGTACTGAACTGCTTGCTGACTCCTTCTGAATCTGTCACTTTGGTTCAAAGATCTCATTCCTTCTGGAATCAATGGCAAAACTTCCAGCAGTTTCAACTGGGGCAGTTGAAAAAACCATATAGCAGAATAGAATAGAATAGAATAGAATAGAATAGAATATATATAGCAGTGAATTTTACTGCCTAAGGTTATTATCAATGACAAGTAAAAAAGAGCCAAGATAAAAGAAAGAATAATGTGGATATGCATAGTAAGAGTCTTCAATACATTGCTAATTTAGAATTAAGGTAATAGTAATTTTCTTCTCAAAGGGATAGAAAGAATAATAGAATTCACAGGATCTAGTACTCACAGGCAATCTTATCACAGACAAATAAAGTAATACAGTTTTTGAAGTGTGTTGGAAGACCTGCCCTTGTTTTAAAAACTATTTATAAAGGAATCCATTTTAGAGCTATACCTCAATCCTGCAGTCCTTGCTCAGACAAAACTGCCATTTCTGTATTTACATGAGTCCAAGATGATTTCAAATTTAAGATCCCCCTCCCCCCCCCATAATTAGGTTCTACATATGGAAAGTTATAATTGTTATAATTCTCCATGTGCAGAGTCAAATTATTAGAGGGTCATCTTCAACTCATCCCCTCCACCACTGTGGCAGGGAAAGTGACAGCAGAGGGCAGGGGGCCCACCCTTGACCTTCCTGCTTACCCCAGCCTGACCCCTCCCTGTCTGTTCCCCTGTCACATACCCCATGCCCCCCTCCCATCGCTGTGCCTGACTTCTGCCAACTGTTTTATCCCATGCCTAGTCCTCAGGTTTTGCCCTACCACCTACCTCCTCAGCCTGTGCCTGACCCCTGTCACCTGTCCCGCCTTCTATGGTTACCCCCACCCCCAATCTACCATGAGCAAGTAGAGGCTCAGCTCCTGCTTCAGCTCAGAAACCAAGACAAAAACCACAACTGAGACACTACCTCCTGTAAACTAGTACTTAAATCTAAGGTGAGGCTTTTTCTCCCGGCCATGTTGTTTGGGGGGCTGGGGAGGAAAATACCTTGCCTTGGATTTGAATAAAAATAGAGCAATTCCAGTTTTGTGAGTGCAAGGACTGAAGGAAAGACTGAAAATACAACGTTAGCTAAGGGATGAAGTCCTGAACAAAAGAAAAAACTCCATGAGGAAAAAACTATGCACATATATAGATGCCTTAAATCAAAATAACTTCATCAGAAAAATGGTGTTTTAAAAAATACCAATACATTTGAAAGTTATGAAATTGGAAGGTCCACAATTTGAAGCATTAAATGTCCCAGGAAAAGCAACTTAAATTCAGCCTATAATCCCACCACAAAGCAAATCACTAAATAACAAAAAATTAGGTCTTAAGCATTTCAACTACTTTTTTAATTACTGAAATCAACAAGAAAAATCTACAATTTATGTACAGCTCAATTCACTTCTATTTGAATTATAGCTTTAACACATTTGAAAGACTACAGTAATTCATGGTCTGCAGATATATTTGGAGAGGGCATAACACCAACTGGAGTATGCTTATCTGTATGCAGGTGATGAAAAAGAGAAATGTATTTTAGCCAGAATAGATCAACACAGTGAACAGGGTGCAGTCTGATATGCAGTTTATAGATGGAAGAGCAACATAGGTAGACAATGTTCTTTGGGTAAATGTGGTATCTTTTATTAGACCAACTAAATAGTTGGAAAAATTGTTCTTTGCAAGCTTTTCGGCACAAATACCCTTCTTCAGGCCTAAAAGATATCACATTTACCCCCCAAAAAACCCTATGTCCTTAGACCAACACAGCTACAACCAAAAACCCTAGCACAACATAGGTGAATTTTTCTGTTATATTTATATCAGTAGATCAATTGTAAGAACACTGTGGTATAACAGCAATCTGTATACAGACGGTAAGACTAGTAGTTGGCTCGTATGTGAAAATATGGGAGGTAGTTTTCCAGGGCTTATCCAAAAATTAATTACCAGGACTGAACAGAGGTGAGCACATGCCCCTGGATTCATACCATCTGGACTTTTTGTGCCTACACAAGACATTATGCCTCCTACAGTTAGAAGTACATTGATTTTTCAGCCTTCAATGTCTACACTATTTAAGTTCTCTAACCAAACACCCATATCTTTGAAAATACAACTCAGAATTTCTCCATAAAGTTTTTCCCAATGAAAAAACAGGGACAACAAGTCTCAGTTTGGATGACAAATCTAACCAGCAGTCTGATCCACAAAGGGTTTGTGTATACCAGCTTTGGTGATCATGGCCACATAAGGAACTTCCCAAGAGTGTTATATATGAATGTTGACAACCTGGCAACATACTCTTAACTTCAAGCTAATTTTTCTGAGCTGTTCCACATGCTCAAACTGCTGCAACCATTTTATTATGGCTCTTAAGGATACAATATAGCCTTTTCCCAATGCTCTGGACTCCCTTTGTGAGGAAGCTTCTGTTCTCTTGTCAACAGTGCTATTTATGGCATTCTAGCTCTTCTTGGCAGAAAGAGCGACTGCATAATCTACCTTGCCTTAAGCAGCCTGTATAAAGGATTTTTTTTAAGTCTTTGGGCTAGGACTGTACTATCTGAGGGTACCCAGACCTCTACTTATCTTCTCCAAATAGGGAATGAAAAAAATCCTTCTCTTCTAATCTTATCCTTAAACAGTTTTTTTTTAATTCATCCTCAGGCTCCTATTTACTTTTTGGGCAAATGGCAGGGCCTTAAAAATGGTCAAATTGAGTTTCATATTCTCATTAAAAAGTGTTTGCATTCCGGCTACTTCATTTTATGAAGAAAAGGAGGAAACATGTCCCAAGCAAGGTGAAATTTCTAAAGGGTAATTTATACTTCCATGGTGTTGGCACATGTAGAGAGCACCACCACCATCCTCTTAGAGAAGTAAGGATCTCCATATTAACTGCCCTCTTTATGGAGGGCCTAAGGCATAATATACACTTCTTACTCATTAATTTGAGAAAATGGCATCTGGTGGCCATCCTGCTCCTGTAGAACTGAGGAAGTCATAGAACCATCAAAAGTTAGGGTTGAAAGAGACCTCAGGGGTCATCTAGTCCAGCCCTCTGCTCAAAGCAGGACCATCCCCAACTAGATCATCCCAAGCAAAGCTTTGTCTAGCCAGGTTTTCAAAGCCTCCAAGGATGAAGCTTCCACCACCTCTCTGTTACAGTGTTTTACTACCCTCCAAGTGAGAAAATTCTTCCTAAATCTAACCTAACTTTCCCTTACTGCAACTTGAAACCGTTGCTCCTTGTTCTATCATCTGCTATCACTGAGAACACTCTAGCTCCATCCTCTTTTGAACCCCACTTCAGGTAGTTGAAGGCTGCTATTAAATCCCTCCTCAGTCTTCTCTTTGTTACACTAAATAAGCCCAGTGCCTTCAGTCTTTCCTCACAAGTCATGTCCCCCAGCCCCCTTATTTTTGTTGCCCTCCGCGAACTTTCTCCAATTTGTCCACAACCTTTCTGTAGTGGGGGGCCCAAAACTGAACACAGTACTCCAGATGTGGCCTCACCACTGCTGAATAGAGGGGAATAATCACTTCCCTTGACCTACTGGCACCTACCAGTGCAGCCCAGTATCATGCTTGCTAACAGGACATTACCTTACCTATACAGTCACGCCATCCTACCACCTGGATGTGGTCTCCCATGTGCCCAGACCTAATAGCTTCAAAGGAGAATCACCAGTGCCACTGTTATACCCACATTGCGGACAAATCTCCATTTCTTAAAAGAAGCCTAATTTGAAAAAGCATCACTTTTTCCCTAAAGTTCCATGGTGCAACAGAGCGCAAATCATGTATGCATGCCACATAAGCAGGACAGAAATTATATTCCCTACTGACTGATTGATCAGCCCAACTCAGTGAGAAGAAAAGCTTCTCTTGGACTGCTCTGCTTTGCTGCTGAAGACAGAAGGAAATGTTTACAGTAGTGAACTTCAGGATTAGAAAGGCCTACTTTAAGCAGTTAAAAGAATCAAAGGGCAAGATGCAGGGCTGTCCCTAGTGAAAAAAATATGCGGAAAGTCTGTTAAAATTGGAAGGCAAGAGAAAACAATATAATCAGGGGAAGTGTTAAAAGTAGTCATTTTAGACTTTTAAGGATCTTTACATTAATATTCCTGCATGAGGAAACATACTACTACTACTACTACCACCACCTTGGTTTCAAATACAGAGATGACCTTTTGATCTTGCAGAAACATTAAAAGAAAAAAAAACTTAAAATACATCTATTGCTACCTTTTCCTTTAAAGAGCTTAATGTTGTTACCACAGCTGTAATAAAAATGAAAAAAAAAAAATCTTCCATATTAAATATTATTTCCCTTTTTTGTTTTTACAACCGACACTTAAAAAAATAGGAAGCTTTAACGCCCCACCCCCCAAAAACAGCCTCTCTTTTCAGGGTGGGTTTTTTTGTTGTTTTTTTTGTGTTAGCAACCAACAGGATCCCCTGCATGCAAGTATTAAGCAGTAACAAGATACCTAAAGAGCAGAATATGCTCTGACACACTATCACCTGGATGCCACAGATAGCAATTCTACTGCAAAGGGAAAATATGAGTGAAAAAGGGGAACGCAATACGGCTAAATAAAGCAGTACTTAAAAAGCTAAAGGTTAAGAAGAATTTGTACATGAAATTGAGAAGGAAAGGAAGCAAAAAAGAAAGGGGCAAAAAGCATCAGTGGAATAAGATTTAATTTAGATAACTAGAAGGTAATATGCTTAGAGAAAAATAAAACCAAAAACAGAGAACAAATTGGAGGAATGCTAGACAGGAAATACTAGCACTGAGGATTGTCAGGTATAATATGACCAAATTATATGCAACATCTAACAATAATAGTTCATGTGCATCTTTGTCTTCTACTCACTGTAGTGTTCGTGCTTAACAAAGTGGCATAGAAGAAATAGTCGATGACACTGAAAGAGACAGTTTAATGATTCCCTAACCAGCAGTCAGCCACAATTTTCCAGCAGTAGGCCAGAATGACCCAGCTCAAGTCCAAGGCAGGCCAGCACGTTAGTATCTGCCTACTGCCACCTCTGCCACTTCTCCCCACTGCATGGCTGCAGTGTAACACAGCTGAAGCCCCCCCACAGGCCAAAGCTTCTCAACTCTGAACTAGACCCAGATCATGGGCTGCAGGTTGCTGGCCCGTCTTAAATCACTTCCTGGGAAAAAACAGGAGAGAGATCAACCATGTCTCCTAACCCTTCCAGGAACATACAACTCATCCCCTTCAGGGAGGCATACAGCATAAACAGAGAAACTCCTGAAGTCCTCAAAAAGATCTTTGGATCTTGGACACTAGGGATTTAGTCGATAATCCTGACCTAACAGACAGGTCTGTAATAAAAGGTCCTTGGAATTTTTTAATTTAGGCATAACCATAGTAATAATCACAAATATACACCACCACCTTATTTCTGTGTATATATACAAATCATCATTTATCCATTGCAAAAATATATTACTCTATCTGGATAGATAGGAAATAAATAGAGCAGTTATTCTTTTGAGTATTTCTTTGTTTGCAAACCAGTATCATAATTAGCAACTCAGCTACCAGAATAAGGCTTATTAGCTTATAGTCCCTCTACTGGTTAACTGGCTCTATAACTATAAAAACAATACCTTGTGGGTCCTAGATAAACTATCAGCTTTCTGTTATTTCTCAAAATGTCACTGGTAGATATTTTCAATAAAGTAGTGACATTTTAGAATCCAGAAAATATTCTCTATCCAATCAAACCAATTTTTCAGGGCCTTCAGGGTGGGGGAAGGGATCCATTAAAATTACATGGAAGACATTATTGTCAGCAGTATTATCAAGAAATGTTATCACAAAACTTGGATAAGAAATCCTGGTTTAGATAATTTTTCCTTTAGTTTTGGAAATGCAATTTTAACATTTTCAATCCTGAAATTTCATATCAGCAGGTTTTAATTTGACTCCAAACTGAATTTTCCTTTCCATAAATAAAGCACCATCTGTAACTAGACTCCCATCCAACTTACCATAAGATAAATGATGTTTTTTGTCGTCAAGGTGATTTCATACCAGTTCATCAGGAGTGGAGAGATGAAAATGTAACCCAAGGATAAGCAAAAAAGAAAAAAAATAAATTTGCAGCAACTAAAGATAGGATTATGTGAATTTTGAGAAATTCATATAATCCTATCACAATTGCTGCTAGCTGCATCTTTCCCTGACAACTATTAATGTACATCTAGAAAGTCCAAATAGACCTCTTGGCTCTTTGCTGGTGTGATATTTAAAGCATTATAACCCTGCAAGTCATTTTAAAACCTGCCAAAAATTACTGCATTAATTCAATTCTGACATATTATGTGCCCCTGAACTAATTTGTTACCTTAAAACTGCTTTATTTCATAGCTGTGGAACAATACCATTCACATATTTGAAGGTTATGATTTTCCTCCCAGGAGAAATTATTTTAAGTACCAATTTTGAATGTTAGCTTCTAACAAAGGAGCTCATGTTTGAATGGTCTTTAATTTGGTTAGTAGTAGTAAACATAAATGTACTAGTATGATCACATTCAATTAGCAGAGAAGAAATAATGACAAACTCCATTTTCTTTGCTCTACACATTTTTGATTAATAGGCATTTGTTTTGTAGATGGGTGCAACAGAACCCTATTGTTATATACAGATTAGAAATGTAAACACTTAGTATTTCCCACAACTATTGACTTCACAATTGGTGCAGAATGTTATTTCAAAACACATTGTGAAGAGCTTAAAATGTGTAAATGAAGTCAAAGAGCACTACTGCCACCTAATGAGCTGATCTGGAAAGCGTTTTCATTAATGAAGCATATCAATTCTTTTCATAAAGCAAAAACAGGCTATAAATTTCTGCAATAGAAGTGAAGGATCAACAACAAATATAGACAATTAGCCATGAAAAAGTTGTAACTGTGATGCATACCACATTCTGTGCAAGAGCTGTTATTCTAAGATCATAATAACGGTAAGAAAATTTAGTCCATCTTGTTGGATCAATAAAAAAAAAAAACACACCTAAGAATCCCAAGAAAACTCCATTTTATGAACTTTGTTATGGAAATATATGCAGGTGGGTCTCCTCACAGAAGTCATCAACATACCACCATTCATCGACATTTTACCATTTGACTATATTAGACATATGTGAGCTATGCGCTTCACAGACCACATCACAGACAACTTCAAGGTTAGGGACAGAAGTTATACATAAACCAGTTTAAGTGATCAAGTGATCAGAAACTGGTTTAAACCTGTAATAGAACAGAAGCTCAGTGCACATAAACTAGTTTCAGAATGGCTGAAACTGGCTTAGGATAAACCTGGTTTAAGATAAGCCTGGTCGAATGCAGTATTAGATTTAACTGAGTTAGGTCAAACTGGTTTATGAAACTTCTGTCCCAGACCCCTTCCCAGTTCAAGGTAAATCAGAGTCCTCCAGCATCCCAGCATGCTTTGTAGCCCTGGGCTGGGCTGAGCTGTGCTGTAAGCTCCAGAGAGCAGGACTGGCCCTGCCCCTCTACTCCCTAGCTGGAGCAGTGAGGGCTGGCTGACAAGGGGAGGAGCAAGCACTGCTGAGGATGCAGCCCAGTCTGTGCGGGGGGGGGTGGGGAGGGTGGGGCTGTGAGTGTGGACTACAAATCCCAAAGGCACCTGGAAGCAGGAAGAAGTAGTGATGAGCAACCCTGCAGAGTCCTGCTGCTCTGATTTTGAACTGCAAATCCCAGAGACCTTGGGGCAGCAGGAAAAAGAAGTGAACACACAGCCAGAGAGCCACATTCTAGTGTCCCCCGGCTTCTGGCCTGAGCCACAGCAGCCATGTAGCTGCATTTCCTGAATCAAAGGTAAATGTCTGTTCGCTTCTATTTCAATTCATTTTGTGCAGTTTAGACTAACCTGCAAAGACTGAATCGATTCAGCCTCAGGCTTTTTGGCTGCCTGTACTTAGCCTAACTCTCTCATTTAAGAAAATGACAAAGAGCAAAATCCAGACTGGTAAACAAGGCGCCTAAAGATAAATGTCTGAATTCTACCTGAGTAAGTCATGGAATCATAGAAAAACAGTCTGGAAGGGACCTCAGAAGGGCAACTAGTCCAACCCTCTGCTTAAGGCAGGCTCACCCTTGGCTAAATCATTTCCAACAAATGTTTGTTCTAGCTGCTCTTAAAATTTACCAAGGATAGAAATATTCCAAACTCCAGATACTCTGTTCCAATGTTTAACCACCTTACTGAGAAAGTTCTTCCTAATATACACTTCAGTTGTTCTTTCTGCAGTTTAAGATCATTAACCCGTCCCATGTTCCACAAGGCCACAAAGAATAGTTTCTTACCACCCTCTCTGTAAGTAATTGAAGACTCTTATTATATACTCGGTCTTCTCTTCTCCTGACTAAATAATCCTAGTTCTTCCAACCTCTCCTCTTAAAACATGTTTCCTTGACCTCAAATCATTTCTGCTGATCTCTATGGGATTTTTTCTGATTTGTTTACATCTTTTTTAAAGCATGTTCTTCCAATTGAGGAAATGCTGAATACAGCATAAGAATCACTTACGTTGACTTGAGGCCAACAGTCCTCTTAATATAAAACTCAGTATGCTTTTTGCAACAAGGAGCATACTCTTGGGTCATAGTCATCTTATAGTTCACTAAAATCCTGGGTCCTTTTTGGCTGTAGTCTGTAGAACTTTGTGCATGGAACTTCCGCCTGCAGAACAGAACTTTGCACTTGTCCTTTTTGAATGTCATTAATTTCAGACCTTTTTCCACTTTTATAATGTCATCATAAATCCTAATCCTATCCTCTAAAGCATCCACCACTCCATCAAACTTGGTATCATTTACAAGTTTGCTAGGGGTGCATGCATTCCCATCCTCCAGGTCATTAACAAAAATATTAAATAGTACTGAACCCAAGACTGACCCCTTGATCCCCCCTCCCAATCATACACTTAGTCATTAATCTCTACTTTTTGAGAGCAGCAATCCAACCAGCTATGTAGTCGCATTACAGTACTTTAACCTAGACTGAATTTCCTTAGTCGTCATGGGAGACAGTGGTAAAAGCATTCCTAAAGTTAAGGTGTCACAGGGTACCCAAACATTTTTTTTCAGATGCACTGCTCTATGGGCAGTCTGCCCAGCTCTTTCCTGCCATGCCTTCTTACCCAGAATGCAGGAGGCTGCCCTGGTCTTATTACAATGACCACTCAAGATTGTGGCCTTGGCCTTACAGGCCAATTGAATGGCTCCGTACTTCCCCTACACCCATGCCTCGCAGATCGCATCCTTACAGATGTTCTACCAATTGGTGATGCAGCCCCTCTCTGGATATCCTGACCCCTCGACCACTCTCAGCCCCCCCTCCAGGCCCTCAGACCTCTCAGTCTCTCCACACAGCCTCTTTCTGGGCTGCCAGACCCCTCAGTCTCCCTCTCAGCCCCACTCGGGTTACCAGACCCCTCAGTCTCTCCTCCAGCCCTTCTCTAGGCTCTCAGACCCCTCAGTCTCACACAACCACACCCTGGGCTACCAGGCCCCTTAGTCTCCCCTCCTGGGTCCTCTCCAGGCTGCAAGCCCCTTTTGGTTCTTCACTTTCTAGGCCGCTGTCCAGTCCCTTGGATCCATCTGATCCTGCACTCCATTTCCAGCCCCTTGCTAGGCCATTGGACCCCTGGGGTCCCACAATGCTCACTGGGCCTCACTATATTCCTCAGGCCCCTTGCTGGGCTTCACTATCCAGGCTCTTGGACCCATCTGGCCCTACACTCTATTCCCCAGTCCCTTGCTAGGCAGCTAGACCCACGTGGTCCTGGTCCACCCTGGCGAAGTGCTTTTCTGTCAGGGTGTGCTTCCCTAGTCTTCCCCCTCAACGGGGTAACCCACAAGGCAGTGGGAGCTAAGGCTTTCTGGTGCCCGATCCTTGCCTTTCCCTAGAGTAGTCCATGCATGGCATTTCATGGAAGCTACCCTGCCACACTAAACAGCTCCAGTAGGGTGCAGTTTCAGGTCTTACCCAGGACCAGTCTTCAGGCCTACCTGATCTTACTCATCCCTATCTGCCCCTCCCACCCCCTCAATGTTCTATTCCCCTTATGGGCTGCTAACCACTGGGCCCCCTGGCTCCATCTCCCAGCCGAGTTCTCCATCTCTGGCCCCCAACTCATTCTCTGACCCCTTTCCTTGATCCCTCCTCCTCCGATGACCTAGCACTACTCATAGTCATCCCAGGCTGCACAACCTTTGACCCCTTCCTCTCAGCTGCAGCCAGACAAGGACCTTCGGCCTCTCTTAGACCACAGCAGAGACTGCCAGATCCAAGAGAGCCTGGAGATCTCAACTGGCCTGAGGCAGGGCCAGGGCCTATTTCACCCTTTGGTCCCTCCTGCGCCCTGGCGCCTGGCTCCGCACAGGCCAGTTGAGATTACCAGGGTCATTGGTCCGGCTGTCAGCCCTCTCATCTCTGTGGGTCTGTCCTCTCAGGCCCCTCCATAGATCGCTCCCTCTCTCTGGGCTTGCTCAGAGCCCTCCAGAGCTCTTCTCTAATGCAGCCCCTTTCTTCCCTGGGCTCATCCAGATCCCTGAAAAGGCCCCTGTACTCTGCCCCACTCACTGGGTTCACCCAGACCCTTCACTAGGTCTCCCAAACACTCAGCCCCTCTCCCAGGGCTGACCTGGCCTCTCAGTATGCCCCTGTGTACTCAGCCCCTCTCTCTCTCTGGACTCATCCAGCCTCACCATAGGCTCCAGGCACTGAGCCCCATTCTCAGGGCTCTGGAAACCCACCCTGGGTCCCCCGAGAACCTCCTCCACCCGTTTAGTTCCTACCCAAACCTTCCAATGTTATTCTCCTTGCTGGCATTCAGGAACAGCAGCCTTTCTGCTGGGTGATGTTCCTTCACCAGCTCCCAAAATGTTACTGCCAGCCTTGCTGTCAGGGTCTGGGCTTATATCCTGTCTAAACCCAGCCCTCCTTCAATCAGGTGACTCCCTTGATCAAGCCTAGCCTCACCTGCCAGCCCCCTGGGTCAGCTGACTCCGCAATTAGCTCTGACCCCTCCTGTGGGAAGCTCAGCGGGCTGCCTGACCTCTTCAAGTAGCAGGCACATCAAGTGCCCTGCCACACAAGTTATATCATATACTGCTCTTCACCCATTCACAAAGCCTGCCCACCCACACAGCTCATCAAGTCACCAAAAGTGATCCAAAATATCTTCACTTCAGCTATCCCAAAACCACTTAGGTACTGAATTCACTCAGCATCTACAGTTTAAAGCTCAAAGAGGCTTAGGCACCTAAATCTGGGACATTACCTTGCATTCAAAGATGTAGCCCAGTATGAGCTGCTCCAGCTCCCCTGTAAAAGCTGCGTTACTGCTGCCATGATTCTGCATGAGTAAAAGCTGCGTTACTGCTGCCATGATACTGCAAGAGTCAAAGGACCAAGAAATCAACCAGGCAAGGGGAAGTCTGACCATATCCTAGTGGTTACAGTATTCATCGTAGACTAAGCAATCTGAGGTTCTTGCTCTCAGGACTATTTTCATTTTTATCCAAAGCTGTCTATTTTAATACACGAACAGACCTAGGAGCACAGACCAGATATCAGGATTCTCCTCTCCTAGCTGAATCCTACTTCCTGGGTGAATCCTCTGAACACCATCAAAAGTGGACTACACCTTTATTAGATCCCAGTGAACAGGCACACCAAACAAACAGCCTTGAGTCAGGTACCAAAACTCAAGAGGCACGAGTCCAAACACTCCCCTATCCTTGCCTAAGGCCACATACAGAATTCAGTTTCTACTGGGAGAGTTGCTACTCTCACAGAAGAAACTACAAGTGTACAGACATTCAAGATGTTTCTCCCAGAAGAAAAATGGTCACTCCAGGAGAAAAATAACCCAGGAAAACCAGACTTAAATCACTCCCAGGAGAGTGAATGTCTGTACATACTCCCTTCTGAGAGAAGCCAGAGCACAATCCTCCAGCATCCCAGAGTCCTTTACTCTCCCATCCCCCAAAGGACAGTGTGTATCACTCAGGCTAAACTCTACTACTCCAATCAAGCAGGGAACAGAACATGACCCTTCACAATCCACACATTCTGCTGCAGGGAGACGCAAGCTAACCTTGAACAGTTTAAGTCAGCCAATCAGGGCTGCCCTGTGTACTGCTGCCATCTGTCTCCGCAAAGACTGACGGAGCCTGCAGAGCATACTAAGATGTGTGCAGCACAGGAGCCCCCTGGCTGCACAGCATCAGCACAGCACAGAAGGCTATCTGCTCTTCAGGGGCTCAGCATTCAAATACCGCAAAAGCTTTGTTATCTGGCATCCATGGGGAATGGGGGGTGCTGGAAAACAAAATATGCCAGTTACCTGAGAGGCCCAGGCCACCTCTCCCACCATGTCCGGGGCATCGCCGCCCCTCCCACGGGCCCCAAGGGACAGGGAGGCAGGCCCCATGCAGCGGACACTTCCAGTTTTGCCTTTACCTTGCAAGCCAGAATGCCGGTTAATAGAGCATGCCAGCTTATAAAATGCCAGTTAATGCAGTTTTTACTGCATCTTGTTTATGTATTTCTACCAGGGAAGCAAACTTGGAAGAATTCTCCAGAATCATTTGAACAAGTGTATGCAGCCTAGCTCTAGTCGACTGCTGCTCAGCATCCAGGCTCTCCAGATCATCTTTTGGAAGCACCTAACTCTTCTTGTAATGCATAACCCTTTTCTTTGAATTCCTGTCAAAATTAGATCACATCCTTAATTCTTAAGCATACCAAGGCATAAATTGATGGTGCCTAGGGGGTCAATCTGGATTTTGTCCAGAATGATTTTGCTAAAGACAGAAGCTTTCACTGGGGCCTCTATATGGCTCTTGTGTGTACACTGTAGGTGTATATTGCACATACAAATGCTTGCTCCAGTAGACTGCAGGTGCAAACTGCTGGGCATGTCCTTTAAAGATATGGACACATGTATTCATTCTTTTATTTGCATCGATCACATTGATGGATCACCATCCATAACATTGATGCTGTTAAGAACAAAATTAAAGATTACAAGTAATCTGATAGAACCCACAACAAGCACATTTCCTCCATGGGTCCTAGAGAAGGAAACTGAGTGACTTGCTCAAGGTCACACAAGATGTCAGTAGCAGGGCAGAGAATGGAACCCATCTCCAAGATTCCATGATGGTACCTTTCCCTGCCTCCTGACACCAACATGTACAACAGTTCTAATAACAATACCTGATAAAGTAACTGTGTGACCCCTCTGGCCATCACTGAAATGCAGCCCATTATGCTGTTGGACACATCCTCCAGAAAACAGTTAGGATAAGAAATAATAAAATAATATCACAGCATCCAGTTGAAATTACTGAAGAACTTTCAAAGGAGAAAAAAAAATACATATAATTATTCAAGCTAGAATTGGGCCAGGGTCAGACCTACCACACTACTTGTGTGAAAATTGCTATAATATGGTCTTAGTTTTAAGTCTCCAAAAAACAGCATACTGTGAACATCACCCTGAGGCACCTACAGAAAGATAAAATTGCTGCATGCCAATTCATTAACCTTCATCTCCTATTCATGAAACAGCTACACCTTACCCATTCAGCTTTGGTGTAGAATACCTTCAAAATGGCATGTTTACATGGTTCGGCTTCCCTAGCTCTATTCCACATTGCACAAAATCATACTGAGATGACTTTGCTTTAACAGACTTTTCCCAAAAATGAAACAAAAAATTCAAAATTCATTTTCTTTAGACATTTTCTTCTTCCTTTATATTGATACATGAATATTATATTTTCTCCTCAGGTGTTTTTATGAGGTCTGAAGCTTTTTTTTAGACCAGGTGCTCGTTACCATAAGCATACAACTTTCTGAATCAAGGCTTCAAGAATTCACTCCAAAATGAGCAGCTCTCCCCCTAGAAAATAAAAGTCATTAAGTCTGGCTAATGTCCTGGAGCCCTGACTCTCCTTCCATTCATTCCAGTGTAAATTATACACAACTTTACTTGAGTTAGTGTACTTACTGTGATTTAAAGCAAGTCTAAGCACAGAATCAGGTCCTTTGAGAGACTAATCTCAAAGCATTTTAAATTAGCCTTTCACTAAAGTTAAGGTACAGACAGCAAAATCTAGGATTTTTCACTCCCTATTAGCAAGAAAAGGTAATCAGCCAAACAAATACTAACTAAACAATGCAAATCAGTGGATCTTGTTAATTACCCAACAACAAAGCAACATAAACCATCATAGTTTTATTTCCTGTGGATTACTTAAATTTACAACCTCTCATCCCTTCTCTATGATTCAGGCCTGGTTTACATTAGATTTCATCTATCAGTCTGGATACATTAAAGTAACTGTACAAGCACTAACCCTAAGCATAAAAGCATTGCACAGGTATAAAAGTGAGTAGCACCAACATAGTTTTTCAATTTCAAACTAAAATAAGATGGATCAGTATGAGATATGGTCTTACATTTGTAAAGTGTCACTACATCATTGCCTCCTTCCCGTTCTCCCTGCTTACTCTTAAGCATCTTACTCTCACATGTAAAAATACTATTTGCTGCATGTTGTGTCAAGATTTACGTCTGTGCAATGAGGACCCCTCGACCAGATAAACTTACACCTCCTTTGCACAGATATGAGACAAAACTAGTTGGAAGGCAGTGGAAGACCAGACAAAAATGCAAAATAATTACTAATCGTGAAATACACCATCAAACTATATCCATACCCTGAGGCAGTGATTCTTAACCTTGTTAGACTCAAGCCATCTATTGGAGAATGCCAGGTCTTAAACTTTCACTCATTTTTGAGTGCAAAAAATTCTTCTGTTGCAGAGAACTCATAAAGGCCACAACGAGTCCGAATGTTTGTGACACTATGGATTCCAACTTGAAATCTCTGGGTGTATCTTGTGAATCATGTGTAAGTGTTTGCAAACCTAACACAGTGCTAATGTTGTGCAGCACCCCGGTTGAGAATCATTGCCTTAAGGCATCTCTCTTCAATAACCTAAGACCACAGAGATTTGCTATCTTGGTTCTCAATCCCAAAACCTATTTAACACAAATGTCATGTCAATACTGTGCAGGCCAGGAGCAGTCCCAGGTTCTCGGGGGTGCACGGCGGGCTGTGGCCAGAATTAGGCACGGACGCTTAGCGGTTGATTAAAGATTATTTTACTTACACCAAAGATGGTCGCGGTGCAGGCAGGAAAACTTGCTTGAGTTGCAGTTACACAACAAAACAAAACAAAACTCAAACCTGCAGGGCACGAGAGTACGTCGCAAGGGGTTTTCAGCGACGGGAAGATGCAAAATACGAGAGTACGTCGCAATGGGTTTTCAGCGACGGGAAGATAAACCTGCAGGACTCGAACCCGAACAGAGCTCTGGATACACTCACATGAAGTTTGCTAGGCTCCGTGGAACTTGCGCACAGGGAAGGGGTTCGTCGAGGGATCGTTCGGCGACAGGGAGAGGCCAGAGGTTGATCAGACCCCTATAGCCTTCTCAAGGTACACGCTGGGTCCGATAGGCTCCGCAGCGCTTAGAGGTCTTCACAAGACATGAAGTCCTCCTCCTCCAGATGGTTGTGGAGTCCTCCAACTTGGGCGGAAACCGCTCAAGCCTCTTATACGGCTAGCAAGCCAATCACTAGCCGCCACGTGGGAATAATTTAGAACTGGCCAATAGTGGGGGGCAAAATTGGCTCCGGGCGGCGGAAACTCCTTTGCACTGTGCATTTCTCTTTGCAACTGAGAAATGCACCCTGCAAAGAAAGCTCCGGATGGCGGGAAATAATGTAGCAGTGCCGAAGTGCGCGCACACAAAATCACACCCTTGGGTTGTGACAAATACTTTATTAATTCCAGTTGCTTAGTTAGCTGATGTAGTGATTTGCTTTTTTAAAGGGAGTGTGTGAAAACACTAGGGTGAGGTTAACAACTATTAGTATAGCTCCAGTGATAGCCATTAACCCCTTAAAAGAAAAAAAGAAAGAATAAGCATTTATCTCAGAACTTCACTATGCCAGGCAGTACAGTTCATACCTTTGAATCTTCATCGCTCACTCCCAGTTCTAATACAGCTTGAGGAGATTTCAGTTTCGCCTGGGCAGACTGAGCCATCTGAAGGTTAAGCTGCCATCCAATTGTCTCAAGCTATAAAACACAAACTCAGATTAGAATCAAATGCTGCAGAAGCACTGAGGAAGTGAACTATCAACATTTGGGGCTAGTCTGTGTCAATGAGTATAAGCATGCTTTTAAAAAGGGCATTAGGATTCCCATATAATTCACTCTCCCATCAATGGCTTCTGAAACAAATCAGTTGAAAACGTTTTTAAATATTGTGTATTTACAGCACCTAAATCCATCTCGAGGATGAAGAGCTAGTATGTTTGAGCAGATCTAAGTTCTCCTAACAATTACACTATTACTTGCATCAGTTCCCAGTCCTATTGAAATCAATTAATAAAACACAAAAACATCCAAAGGATAGACAGTCTGAGTTTTCCAAAGCTGATGATCATCACCTGAGGCTCCCTCTCACATGATTTATACTCAAATTCACAAAAATGGTCTTAGCAGAATACTTTCAGAATAATCCAAAAAGCAACGTAACAACAGACCTTCTCTGTGTGCATGTTCCATCATACCAGCTGAAGTTAATGACAAAAGCTATTTTGTACTTTTACTCATAGTGTAACAGAACCAAAACACCTCGTGCCAACTGCAGTTCCTTCCACACATGCACTAAATATACTCTGTACAGCTTTTTATCCCAAGATCTAAATGATGTACAGACATTAGCAAATTAAGCAATAAGACATAATAAAACAGAATATTTGCCAGAGAACTAAGAGTCTCAGGTTTTTCTTACTGAAAAAAGAAGAAAAATAAGAGAATTACTACTTGATGGAGTATTTTAATCACGTAATTTTCACCTGCTTCATGTTAGAAGTATGACATTATTAATTGGAATTTCTTTATATTTTGTTCGCAGAAGTATTTTAATTTGGTTATGTAGCTAAAAATAGGAAGGACACATGAAAAGCAATGGACGCCCTGTTCTAACAGCCAGCGAGCTCAGATAAGTGTTCTCAATTCAAGGTAAAGACTAGCCTACCAATACACTGAAAGCAATAGAAAGATTTAAGAGAAAATCTCCAACTGATAGTGGGAAGCTATATCATGTATACTGAGTGTAGAGAAATCAGTATAGAGGAATAATTAGCTAAAACTGGCACACCCTACCATTTTATATTTGTCACTTCACTTGTGCTGATTCTCTACTGACTTGTGAAAAATCAAAATAGGCCCCTCAATCCAAAACATGGGTGATCATGCCAAGAAGTCACACTGATTTAAGATAAGGGCAAGATAATTTATTTAAAATGTGCTCTCAACATTTTGTGAAGTCAACACTTTTCCACTATAGCTATTTGAAGACTACTTTAAAAAAACAAAACAAACCCATAGGGCTTAACTAAAATAAGACAGGCTTAATCCAGAATGTGCGTCTATCCACACCTGGTTTAACTAAATCAGATTTTAAAATGTATTAACAGATACAAGTTACAATATAGACAAGCCCTGCAGCAACATCAGGGGTTTGTGAATGAAGTTTGCATGCATATTTTCTTTGAGCAACAGCTCACAAGGTACCAAACACTAGCCAACAAAGACTTGGGTAGGAAACCTCATTAATATGATGGTTTTCCTTTTCCCAAGTAGTTATATTTCCAATTTTTTTAACACCCACATGTTTCTTGAGTAGAGACTGAACACTACTATAAGAATCCAGGATTTTGATTTTAGTTTTAGGAACAAAAGTATCATTAAGGTTCTGGTTTGAGCCTGCGTGTCTGCATTTCTGACAAGCAGACAGTTACTTTAACACTGTTTTGTATTAGTTTGGAAACTTCAACTTAGCAAGTTAGCAAATTGCCCAGGATCAGAAAAAAAAAACAAAACTGTACCCAGCTGCAGAGGCAATAACAATACCCACAGGCATGCTCACTTCCTGGCCTTTGTGCCACTAAACTATTCTCTGTAAGAGAACAAACAAACAAAAAACAGCAAACACATCCAAATCGATGGCTTTTACTTCACTCTTAATTCACATTTATCCATCGCTACAGCAGAGATCTTGGATCAAATACACAATGTATGGTATTGCACAATGGTCTAAGGTCACAATAGAACAGCCACTCTTATTTTTTTCTTTAATTGGTTTACAGGCAGTCCTCAACTTACAACGTTTCGAGTTACAACATTTCACACTTACATTTATAAACTGACACCATTTCAACTTTATGACGTCAGTTTTGACTTTACAACACTTGATCCAATGTGACACCACGCCAGAGAACAAGTTTGCTGCGTTGCTCATCTCCCTGGAGAACATCTGTCCAAACTGCCTTGGACACTTTCTTTAAGAAAGCTGACATGGCTCCAGAAAAACCTGCAGCCAAGACTCCTGAGAAGACTCCAGCCAAGAACCCTCCAAAAGTCCAACCAAGAGCCTTTCAAAAAGTCCAGCAAAGTCACCTCAAAGAAGTCCTTCCAAATCAATATGATTGCTATTTCCAATATAAATACATTAATGTAGCTATATTACTCATCTACAATTGATCGAGTACAAAATTCTGGGGCATTTTTAGTGAAAATAGGGTATTGGGCCTTGGTCCAGGAACGAATCCCCCATTTATAACATTGTTTCTTATGAGAAAATTGGTTCCAAGTTACAATGTTTCGACTTAAGACGCGGTTTTCAGGAACCAATTATGTCATAAGTCCGAGGACTGCCTGTACATTAAAATATTGTTGTCATGCAGCTATATTAAAAATGGTAATGACATATGGATCATACAAAAAACAAAGTAATGTTAATTTATCATATGCTTCCTGAGGTGTCAAAGAGGTTTGCCTACTTATTTTCCTGAAAGGGAGATGAAACCTTTATTTTGGCATAGTCGTGTTTATTTAGATGATGCTCAAAATTGCAAAATACCAATTCACCTTTTGAGAGCAGTAACAGTTTCTGTACAAAATCTTTGAATTCTCCTCAGCCTGACAAAGGGTGTTTGGACCTAAAAGCTAGCAAAGACAGAAAAAAATGTGCTACTATTTAGTTGGTCTATTAAAAGGTATTTATTGCCTCTAACCCAAGAGTTTTGTTTGTCTCTCTTAGACCAACATGGCTACAACATACATCCCTGGACGTTTCTGTACAGCATTTACATCCAAGGCACAGTACTTGATAGCAATGAAGTGAAAAAATATTTACAGTTAAGTTTTCAAGGGCTAGAGACATTATAATTGTTTTAATTTCTAATGCAACGTTTGCTATAATCAGACAGAAAGGAAGCAATTATTTCCTAGTAGCCAGAACTGAACCGATTATATATTGCAAGTTTCAAAGAACTCTTAAGAGGTACTGCTTAGAATAAAATGACAAGCAGTATAAAATTAATACACATTTTCAGTTATTAACCAATGGTCTACAGTATTTCCAATCAGCATTTATTTATAAATGTATATGGAACATGAAGAAAGGCTACAAGATAAATAATGTATTTTCAACTATATTACCCGTGTTACTCCTCATGGTAGTACTAACACTTGTGTATTTCATTTTTAATTGGTTGTTTAACAAACACACGCCAGGAAGTACAAGTCAAAAAGTTAACAGGATGGGGAAAAAAAGACAGACAATATTAATGCAGCTAATAATTAGCATGTATAAAGCATTGTTATTGTTTGTTCCACAGCTACTATTGTGGACAACTCCAGGCAGCTATGAAAAGGTCAAGCTTGAAGATACCCATGTAATTCCTTTTTCTTGGAAACATTTGCACCCAAAGGAGGTGCAGTACATACCAGCAAGTATAAGAACGACCAATTATAGCCCTCCACCTTCAAATACAAGCTGTTACCAACCAGAGGAAGGATCTGATATGCATATCAGTGTTGCTAACCTGCCCTAACACAAAATAAAGTTGACCCTTTATCTACAGATCACAGAGGACATTGATAAATATAAATAAGCAGTATAATATCTATTTTACAGGTAAGAAAAACCTTATTTTCAATAAAAAGAAGTATCCCGATTTCTAGTCCAGCAACTTATCTACCAGCGTCTAAGGACACAGGATTTTTAATTGTGGGCTGCTGCCTCCAACTGACACGGCTAGATAACCTGACATGGCTCTGGTAGATTTTTATATCAAAACCTATACTGAACATAATTCATTCCACACGAAGGACCTGCATGGGCCTTTGTGCAACTTAAATGGCAGCAAGTGCTATTTTCAGGGCTAAACCAATACACTTGTGAGAGTTCTCTATTCACAGTCATGTAAGACTGTCCACAAAACTCAACAACAGTCTGGCCCATTAATGTTTTTCATGTTCTATACACCTCTAAGAGCTTATTTTCTCTGCTGTGTCTAAAAATCAGAATGCATCACAAAAAAATTTTTGTCAAAGTCACTTGCTTGTCCACTAATTTAATGCAAGATAAACTGAGGAACTGTTGCGTAAAAAACCTCACAAAATTGGAGAGGGTTGTTTTGATTACATTCTAGATTCAAAATGAACTTGACAAATAGAAAAAAGCTACTAATTTGAACAAACAATCGGTATGAAGCACATTTGGAAGCCCAACCTAGTTCATAACACAGGCTGCATTAACCAAAGTCATCTTAGTGGAAATGTTAAATCTACACTGGAGAGCATGCACTATCTTCAGTGCGCAATTCCTAGAAACTCATTATGATTTTTGGCAGGAAAGGCTGCTAAGCAGTCTGTTCTCTTAATGAACTCCCCTTGCCTTCAAGCAATAGGATCTTTTTGAGAGCAGGTTAGGGAATCTGCTGGCTCTCAAGTCCCAGTTCCAGGAACTTTGCTCATCCTTGTTTCACTGTCCAAAAAACCTTCTTTTCAATAAAAATGAAATTAGAAACAGAACAGATTATTGTGGAAATGTTCTATATGGTGTTGAATATTAAAGGTTACTCCTTTATATTATATGTAGATTAGATTTTATTTTTATTATATTTTTCAATTAGTTAACTAAGGATAAGGAAATAAGAGCAAAATACTCCTTTAGTTCAGGAAATCCAGTACAAAATACAAATCCATGATTATTCTCTTCTTCATCCTGTTTCCACCCATGCTACTGGTTAGCCATAACCACATGTTGTGCTTTGTCTATACTAGACTGTAAATTTTGAGACCAAGACTGACATTTTGTCTTTTTGGAAAGCATTCTGGACAACAGTAATATGAAGTAGGAATGACACACACAGTACAAGCTCATTTCCCTGGGCAGACCTTAGTATCTGGACAGAAGATAAGAAGAGAGCCTGAGAATTCTGTCAGAAATACAGGGAATACCATCTTCCAAGAAGAAAGGGAGAACTATGATGGAAGCTGAATAAACTTCAGAGTGGGGGAAAACTGGCTGTCCATGAGAGATGCTATGGAGCTAATGCTTAAGGCTGGCGTGAAGAAGCAGATGTACATGCCCATCAGAATGTGAGCTGGAAAGGACTGGGTGAACAGGAATTTGGGAATGAAAACAGAACAAGTAGGACTGTGAGCTGGGAAAAAATATTAGGATACTGAGGCTGAAGAACAAAAGTATACGTAATATTCAGAGAAGGCAACTACCTACTTAAGGTATGTCTCTCAAATGCTGCCAACATCAACTCTAAGACCTCAAAATTTCATGACAGACTTGAAAATAAGAGTAAAAAACAAACAAACAAACAGGCCACCTCCTAACCAAACTTACTACAGGTATGAACAAATTACAGAAAGCTAAAGGAGAAAGATTTATTGCACAGCTGCTGCTCTACAGTGCCTGTGAGTTTACACTCTTACTCCATAGCAAGTAGAAGCTAAACAGGATCTACTATCCTTCAATGAAACAAAGTTAGGCTTCCCAGCGTAGCATTCCCTTATTATGGGGAAAGAGCAGGCACACAGAGGGTTACCACAAAGCAGCTAAGACATGTTAAAACCCTGCTCCCTCAACTCACTGTAATCTTTGATTTGTCTGTACCCTAAATACCAAGGTCTTTTTGTCCTCTGGTTTCTGAGCCAGTAGAGTGCACACATGTCACATAGCCTAGCTTTTCTCTACAATTGCAAGGATTAGAAAATATGAGGACTGGAAACTTATTTTAAAATGAAAGCTGAGATTTTCAAATCACCTGCCTCCAGGAGCTTTGGCTCTTAAGAACAACAACAAATACAATAATAAAAAACTTGCATAAGCTGGCAAGACCAGCCTTTCCCACACTATAGAAGCATCCATGAATTTCCCACACTGTAGAAGCATCTTACAAAGCAAAGTGCTAGTAGCACTGACCCCAAAGAAACTAGTGGAAGTAGCAGTGAAAATAAATAAGCAGTGTCACAAACTGTAACAAAAGCTCCACTTCATATTGTAGGAGTGTCTGAAATCCATCTCATCAGAATCTCTAAGAAAAAAGAAGAGGCTTAGGTAAATGTGACAGCCAATCAGCTTAAAACTATTCTGTCAAGATATTATGAAAAACCTAGCTTATATCCTTGCATCTCCTTTGACAAGACATGTTGCATTTAAAATAGGGTTTTTTTCGAAAACACAATACAAATTGTACCTTCCACTCATGCACAATTCCAATCAACGCAGTCTTTTAACCCTTTAACTTTCAGATTAATTCAAGACTTTAAAAATTCTCTAATGTGATCCAGAATACATATATGCAAGTATTTTTAAATCATGTTAAGCCTGAAATACTGAGTTGTTGGGGGGGGGGGGGGGGGGCGCA
>NW_005842090.1:1367190-1376737 GCF_000455745.1 Alligator sinensis
GGGTCCATAAGACAGACATAAGAATGGCATTGAAAGTCTTGTCAAATCCATTATAAACAAAGGTTCTGCCCATCTTCAGACTGACATAGCTAGCTAGCTCGCTCCACTTACTTTACATACTAGTAGATCTGAATGATCATCCACTTTGTCCCAGTGTGACAAAATCAGGTGCTAAAAACTTCATATAAAATTTAAAAGGTTGGATTTGTCATCTGGCTACGCCTAATTTTTTCAAATACATGGTGAATATGACCTTATGGCAGATATGTTCCCATTGCTTTAACCTAAGTTGCTAAGGAGTTGCTGGAGCTACTCAATAACAGATATGGATTGGTTAGAAGTTTTAAAAATAAACCAAGTTTGTGGACATTGGCCAAAACTAAAGGCAACTTTGTAGCTAATAAAAGCATTCTCTGGAACAGCTAGATCACTACTGAAACTACTGAGAAGAAAAATGAGCACTAAGGAAATTATGGTACACTATTAAATCTCTTATTGATCTAGCTCCTAATGAGCCCATTAGTTGGGTCAAATCTGTCTCTGATGATTTCATCACTAATTTGAGCATATCTGAAAATAAATGTTAGTATCCGTTTTATAAATTTAAATGCTGGCAAAGATTTGATGCTGCTTCAAACAGTACTGGCTCTTCTGGTATTAATAATGTCAAATGGCTTAATTAACATGGACCCTCATGCTCTTAGTTTCAGCCAGTTTCTTACAAGGTAGTTAGTAAAACATTGTTCCAGATGTGTATAGAGATAACCGATTCAAAGCTCCTTAACTATTGACTCAACACCCATTTTAAGTCAATTACTTACATTTATAATTACTTTTCTCTAGAGATAAGCTGATTACTTGTGGATTTGCTGAGGCACGCTGACTTCTCATTAATGGCATCTTGCCTCTCCCTGTTGCTGCACAAAGCACAACTGGTAACACAAGCAGCATAGTTCAAAGGAACCGGGTGGACAATTACGGAACATTTCTGCTAAACAATCCATGCCCACTGTACGCAATGAGAGATTCCTTTACCCCCAGATGAAAAACATTTCAAGGAGAGACAGGGAAGGGTAGATCTCATTATTCCGTTCCATCAGCAATTTTCTCAAAGTGCAACCTTAATATGACAGAAGTAACCCGAGAGCAAGCTGAAGAGGAAGAGAAGATTGCTCTCTTTGTGGCTTTTAGTAGCATAGAGCTTAACAGAGGATATGAAGTGGTTCCAAGATTTAGTTTTTAAATACTTCACAGTAGCTGTTGATGTTTAGAACAGGATGGCTATGTTAAATTCTTGGACTCTCGTTATGTCCAAACCTATTTTATTAAGCAAGGGACTGGAAAGTCTTTTGCAGATCCAGGTAGTCTAGAACAGAAAGAAAACAGGTAACTGTCACTGTTACCCATTCTTGATGAGGTAAACTTGTAATGTGTCTTTGGTGATAAACAAAGAGGTTAAAGATTATACCAATAATCTGCAGGACTATACCTTCTTGTGCAACCAGGACCTGTCATGAATTCACAAAGCTCGCAAATTTAATTAGCCAAGTCTCTCTGAGTGAAAACAATTTTAGTTCAACCATAACAGTGCAGATGTCTTCCTATTTGGGCATCAGTATATCGTTTGTATTTTCTATTCCCTGAGGCATACACCATATTTTCTCACATACCAACACACTTTTGTTTTTACCAAAACCAACTGCTAGAAATTGAAGTGCACATTATATATGAGATGTACAATAAAAGTTTCTACCGCTTACCAGACAAAAGTGAAAGTAAAGTTTATGATCTACAGAGAGCAGAACAGTGAACTGGCTCAGCTCTCTAGCTGCTGCTACTCAGTTACTTACTACGAGGAAAGATACGTTGTTTTTCATTCTGCCTTTCAGAAACAAGGTAACTGTCTAATTCTGGGGCATACTGTATGCAATAAAATATGGTATTTGGAATATGGTCTTTTCTGTGATTTAGTTTTCAAGTTTAAACAGGCAAAACTACAGAAGATTAACTAGAGACTACAGACGGTATTCACCTTATGCTCCTGCCACGTTACATATATTACGGAATTAACTGGTTAATCACACAATAAATTTAGACAAGCCACACATGTAAAGTAAGACTGGCCACATGTGCAAAATAATCACTGTGCCATAAAAATGTCCATCCAGCTATAGGAAGAACCAACCAACTACAAAGTTAGTGCTTGAAAATGTGTAACACTTTTATAGCTACTTTCTATCCAGGTTGAATTTGAACATGTGGCAGGGCCTTAGGGCCTCTAAGTGTGCTAGGCACTGGACACAACAGACAGCCACCAGCTCCCTTTCCCAAAAAAGCAAAAAACACAATTACATGTAACCTACAATGAAAGGGCAGTTGATCAATGGGAGGGAAGACAAGGGTTATGGCAATATCATTGCATAGTGATTAATCAGGGACAAATGTACAGGACAGCTGAATAATGTCTGTACAGGTTTTGTTAATAATTATATTTTTATAACAAAATTTCAAAAAAAAAAAAATGGCTTGGTTAACTCACTTCTTGTAGATCAGGGGTATAACACATATGGCCCATGGGCCAATCTGGCCAGCAGAACCTCTCTATGAAGTCTACCAGACTGCGTTAAATCAAACATTAGATTTGAATTTTTTTAAATAAATATTTGTAGCTACCTGGCAGCTCGGAAGATTGAGGAATGAAGAAGCTTTTTTACAAGAGGAAACTAAGAAAAACTTGAATTGCTTAGCCTAGTAAATAAAGGTTGAGAAGTGATATGATTGTTGTCTATAAATATATCAGAGATAAACACTAGAAAGAAAGCAGGGAAAAAGACAATGCTGGGACAAGAACAAATGGACACAAACCTGTTATGAATAAATCTAGCCTTAAAATCACAAGTAGGTTGCTAACAAGCAGAGAAGTAAGATTCCCAAGCTGGATGCTGGGGAGAAGAAAGGGGGAGGCAAAAAAGCTTAACTGCTAAGATGGAGATTGATAATTTTAGCAAGGAAGTATATGATGTACATGATTATAGGCAGCAATAGTAGGGAATGCATGCTGAAATCCAGACCTCTGCTTTATGTTCCTAAATTATATGGGAAGGGTTCAATTCTGCTCTCAAGTACCAGAAAGTGCTGAAGAAAAAAAAACAAAACAATTCTATAGAACAGGGTTTTCAAAAATGAAATAAGATATTCAAGCTTCTTGGTTTGGATAAAAAGATTATTTTAGCTATGTTTCTTTGAAGAAGAATATCTCCATTTTACTCAACCCAGGTACATGACAGTTCAAAGATAAAAAAAAGTATTCCTGACAAAAGAATCTGAATTCAGAGTTTCTTGTATTTTAAGGTGTGTGTAGTATTACTGTCATAGAGAGTTCATATGTAAAAGAAACTATCACGGAAGACAGCTCCTCAGTTTATGGTGGCACTTTATAACAGTTTACAAAAATTCAGAGAAGATCTGGAGTCTCATAATGTAGTTTTAAGAAACAAAGCTTAAATGCTTTTATAAGAGAGAGAGAGAGAGAGTGCACACAAACTGCAACAGTAACACAGCACACATGTGACACAGGGGAAAGATTTAACTTGAAGAAGTTTCAGTTTCAAGCTCTCACAAAGTTGTTAAAAAAGTAAAGAGAGTTCAGTATGACCTTAACCTAGCTCTTCTATGCTTTCTCATAGTATTTGAATAGCATATATCAGACAGGCTCAAAATCTTCTTTACAAGATTCTCAAACACAGAAAATATTCAGAAAAAGAGAATGCAAGTGGAAGGAATTTCTGTAAGTGATATATTTTACTGGACCAACTGCATAGTTAGGATAGACTTAGACAAGCTATCAGGTACTATGGTACTCTCTCTCAGGTCTCATCACTGAACAATTTCCAAAAAATTCTTGAATGTTCCTTAGTTAAAAAGCATTTTTCTTAACAACCACACAAACTACATAACTCTAAAAGATGGGTGACCCTGATTCTTCACTCATTATATTGGTTTTATAAAAAGGTAACTTTGCTGGCTAAGTCAGTCAGGGTATTCTTAATTCTGTTACATAAAAAAATATAAACTGTGATTTTGACATTTTAAAAGTCTGGGGATGCTTCCACTCTTTTTTTCAACCATTATAATAATCAAAATATATTTTAGTTTACCTAATAGATTATGACCTATCTTTGATTACTCAAGTACTTATTACCAACACACTTTTGTAAAGAAAAAGACCATCTCACCTTAGTAAATTAAAGCTGCCTAGACAACGATTTGAATACCAATCAAGCTTTGTATGTTTTACACAGAATCACAGGCATGTCTGGGGTGCTACAGAGAGAAGCAGACTCAGTTTCTTTCTGCACTGTATTATTCCAGCTCTGTCAGTAACTCCATACACAAAAAAAAATTGAAAAAAATGTCAGTGGAACTATGTTTAAAAAAAACCTGGAGTGAAACAGTACTGAATCAGATCCTCTGACTCTACCCTGCATAAAATTTACAAACAATGGCTCCAATCTGCTTTTCACTGCAGGTCCCTACACAGAGCCCAGCTGATATCAGTGGGACTAGCTGCTGTCAAAGGGTTTCATTCATTCGCGTGACACTTCGAGATCAAAGCCCAAATTGATATGGCACACCAATTTCCCCAAAGGACAGCACTGATGATTTGGGGGGGGGGGGGGGGGGGGGTGGAGATGGGGTCATGAGGACACTTAGGATTGGAAAATATGATTTACAATGAAAGACTCACAGAACACTGTTTATTTAACAAAGAGAGGTTTCAGTTGCTAAAAACACACAGGAGGAACAGAAATATGATACTCAAAGACCTGCAGACCAGCAGGAAGAGGTATAAACTACAGGCAGACTTACAACACAATTGGTTCCTGAAAACTGCATCTTAAGTCGAAATGTTGCAACTTGGAACCAATTCTCTCATAAGAAACATTATAAATGGGGGATTGGTTCCTGAACCAAGGCCCAATACCCTATTTTCACTAAAAATGCCCCAGAATTTTGTACTCGATCAATTATAAATGAGTAATATAGCTATATTAATGTATTTATATTGGAAATAGCAATCATATTGATTTGGAAGGACTTCTTTGAGGTGACTTTGCTGGACTTTTTGAAAGGCTCTTGGTTGGACTTTTGGAGGGTTCTTGGCTGGAGTCTTCTCAGGAGTCTTGGCTGCAGGTTTCTCGGGAGTTTTGTCTGCTTTCTTAAAGAAAGTGTCCAAGGCAGTTTGGACAGATGTTCTCCAGGGAGATGAGCGACGTAGCAAACTTGTTCTCTGGCGTGGTGTCACATTGGATCAAGTGTTGTAAAGTCAAAACTGACCTCATAAAGTTGAAACAGTGTGTCAATTTAGAAACGTCGTAAGTGTGAAACGTTGTAATTTGAATCATTGTAAGTTGAGGACTGCCTGTATACCAGTTCTAGAGGTATAAAGAAGACCTATCATATTTACTTGAATCCAAGGTGAAGATTTTTCCCCTTTTCAACATGGGGGAAAAAGCCCCTTGTTTTGGACTTCCGTACAAGGGGCAGGCAGCTGCTACAGCTTCAACTCTGGTTCCGACCCCAGATTGGGGTCAGAGTCAGAGCCACAGCTTCAGCCATGCCCCCATACCGTCTGTCCTCTGCAGCCTCTGCCACTTACCATCAGTCATGGCTTCAGCCCCATTCTGGCCCAGGACACAGAGCACACAGTAGCTCTGGCCCCAGCAGTGGTAACTCCAGCCCAGCCCAAGGACATCCAAGCTGCTGCCACTGCCACCATCACTGCTGTGGTTGGACCAGGACCAGAGCCACCATGTACTCCATGCCCCAGGCAAGAATGGGGCTGGAGTCATGACAGACAGTAAGCAACTGGGAAAGGCACTGTCGGCAGGCACCACAAGCAAGTGCAGGAGGCGAGGGCTTCAACTGACTCCAAGGCCTGAGTCCATTTGACCAACTTGCCAAGGACTGAGTGGGTTAATTTCAAGCACTAATATATATTTTTAAATCAAGTTTACATATTTTCCTAAAATATTTTCCCCCAAATTCAGAGAATCTGATTCTTTATAGACTTATGGCCTGTGGTGAACAGATCACGTTAGACGATTGTAATGGTCCCTTCCAAAACAAATCTGTACCACTGAACAAGCAAAAAGGAAGTTTACATAAATGTAATTCGATTCCTCTTCTAACTTGCTAGTATTGATTTAGGTTTTATTAGGCTGCTTTGGAAGTAGGTCCATGAAAGAAGCTGAAGTATACACTCATGCCCTGTAACACTTTTTTTTAGCTACTTGCACTGTAACAAGCATTTCTTTTATACGCTTAAAAAGACTGCATTATTAGTTTCCTTGGGAACAATTCTAGAGAATATGCACTGCCTATATATTGCACAAAATATTGATTTTATACATATTTCTATCTTTCCCCAAATTCCCTAGAGTGCTATGAATACTCATTTTTGCCATTTACCTTTTCAAGAGCTCATTTTATAGTTGAATGACAAACTCCTCTGAACTAAATATTAAAAAGTATATGTTCAATAAAGATAGACAAGGAGCTTATGTGCACATTTGGAAACTAACTGAAGGAAAACAAGCCCATGCTCAAAGCTCATGATTATGCACACATTCATAACAGCAAAAAAAAAAATTGCATAAGTACAAAAGGTGAATAGATCCATTGAGGAGCTTGTTAAACAAAAACGACAAGTGATTGCAATTACAGCATTTGTTTATTTGTGGAAAGATGAGATAATTTAAAGGGAAAATGGGAAAAGAAAGATTTTTTTCAGTGATCTTTTCTGTATCCCAACACAAGGCACAGGGCAAAGTGACCTTATTTCAAAAGGTTGCAATACTCTTAACACGGGCAAAAATATGATTTTCTCTTTGCTTGCCTTCAGAAATAGAGAAGCTGTTTTAACTGAAACTTTAAATACCCATCACCATCAATCTGAGGGAGAGGCTTAGCATGAAAAATTTCAGCCCAAATGATTTAAGCTTGGCTAAATGACTAAAAAAACCAGTCTCCTAATAGGAAGCGTGAGACCATCTTAACTATGACATTGTTACCGGCAGAGCCTAATATGAATGAAAAGAGGAAGCAAATAACAAGATTTTGTGCATTAAGTGTAATTGCTGATATGCCTTTTTTTTTAATAACCCGACCACTCATTCACTTAATTAGGCTCATCCAGTCTGTGAGTATTTCCAATTGTAAAAGCATCCCATGAACTTTATCACAAAGGAATAAAACAAAGTTTGGAGGAGGAGAATGGTAATGAAAGAGTAGTTGAACAGTACAGCAGCAGCACATTTACAATGGAATCCTACCTAAGAAAATGAAATAAAGCAAACCAGAAAAAGACATAAGTAGGAGTGAAGGACAGATTTCATTTTCAGAAACACGCATTGTGGTATTGTGCAGCTGAATTCCAAATCCTGTCTTACTGAGACTATAGTAGACCTTGCATAATTGGACAAATTCTTGGCAGAACTTGAACTAATTATTATAGAAAGCAATTATTTTGATGTATATAAGAAACTGTACCAGAAGGCAATGAGTAGCTTTACACAGCAACAGCAAATAGCACATCCTTGTCAGAAAGGCCACCCCCTACCAAAACACTGTCTAACTTTTAAGTGGCTGGAGGCTACATGCCCTGCAGGCCACATGAGCAGAGGCTCCAGGCTGCACCAAAGCAAGCCACAGGTCCCAGGCTGCATGCTGCATGAGTGCCAACCTTGCCCCCCACCACTACACTATGTGCTCGCACCACTACCCCACCACTGCACCATGCAGTCCCTGGCGCTCACCCTCAGCTCCCTGACCCAATCTGCACTGCACTGCCCCACCCATTTGACCCCTCTCCCCATTTTGTTTCTTTGTTTGGGGGGTTTGTTTGTTTTTAAATATGCCAGATCTTCCACAGAAATTATGAGCTTGATGCAGAAATTATTGGGGAAGAACTACAGACTAAGTGAAGTGGATGGTTAGACAAAATCATAACAGTCTATGAACTCTGCTCAGTGGGAACAACAAGTGTTCAATTTTAAAAGGTATTTTATAAGCGTAATCGCCCAGTTTATTCTGCAACTTTTATACTTTATGGAGGGAAGGAAATGAAAAACGTTAAGAAAACTGACAAATGAATCAATACAAGAACATCTGAGACTACTCAACAGACCTAATTATGCAACAAAGTAAAATCATCATCCAGTTGGATCATCTGAAAATCTGAGTATTTACCACAGATTGACCATGATGCTGACCATTAACAAATTTAAATATTCTTAAAGCATCAGACTAGGTATAAATTATATCCTACCTTGCTATGCCCATCATAATCCTCCCATTTTAACAACACTGTAGTTGCCTCCACTAATCACTGACGAGGAGTGATGATCAGTAGAACAGGCACATAAGCAGCAGAATTTCTCCATTTCTTATCTTTATTAACGATTCCTTCTCATTCTGTAACCAACATTCTTATTGCAACTAGGAAGAATTTGGTTACAAATTGAAAGAATATAGTCCTAATTCTCTTCTCCCCCCACCACCCCCAAATACTTTAGAGATCACAAATTCCAGAAAAGTATTTCTACAGATATGTCAATGCTTAGTCAAGGGGTTTTGGTATGTTCATATTACATATGTACCCCTTTAAAAGAAAATCAATTGCTGAACAAAATACCTTTAGGATTTTCCCCATATGGTGTGGATTCAAACAACCAGACAAAATACAGAACCAACTGCTTCTAGCTCTGTAATTCTGCTAGCTGTTGTCCCTCACATCATTGAATTGAAAAGTAATACTACACAGACTGAAAAACTGTTTTTAATCTTTAAAAAAAAATCCTTTTAAAAAAAGATTTTGTACTGAATGTAATTCACAGTAAGACAAATCTACAAAGGGATGATGATACGGGATATGGGCATAGATACATCTGGAGCCATTTCAAAAAGGAAGCTGCTGGTATATTAGCTTTTACATTATAGCAGTTGCTTCCTATCCTTGCCCTTGGGTGAAACAACCTTAAAAGTTGCAGTTTTGCTACATTTTTATCAGTTCCAGCTTGACCGCACACAACTGTAAGAACACTATGGTTACTGTGCACTCCCCATCAGCAGTTCCCCTTTTTAATGAAATGTATGCATATCCATACCTGCAGATGATCTAAAAGAATTCAGAAGGCTAATCATGCAATGGAAGAAGACAACTAAAAACATCCCACCCTCAAACTTGGGCATTCAAAAGTCTGGATAAGATTATATGATATAATTTAATGTAGAAAAATGAAAGATAAACAGAATAAAGAAAAACAGTAAGGGTGTGCAAAGCGGGCCCTATTTGACTTGGATTCGGCCTGAATCAGGGACAGCGATTCAATTAATTGATTCAGATCACTGTCCCCGATACGATTTGGTGGAATCCAAATCTGAAGATACGATGTCGATTAGGAGAATCAGCGATTGGGCCACAGACACAGCTTTAAATGTTTTTTCTACATACCTTGAGGTAGCAGGCACAGCTTGTAATTGCTGT
>NW_005842090.1:1376768-1383806 GCF_000455745.1 Alligator sinensis
TGTGGTGGGGGGGGGCAGGGGGGGCCCAGCCGGGGGGGGGGGGCGAGGCCTCCATGTGCTCGGCAGCGAACCTGGAAGTGGACCAGAAGTATTTCCAGTCCACTTCTGGGTCTGCTGGGGAGTGTGCTGCTCCCCCCTCCCCCCCCCAGGAGGCACCAGACCCAATTGGCTGCAGGGGGACCCCAGGTGCCCACCCGACCCCCAGACCCAGGAGGCACCAGTCACCGAGCAAAAGGGGTGTGGAGGGGCCCCCTGCATGCTCCCCGGGGGACCCAAAAGTGAACCGGAAGTGTTTCTGGTCCACTTCCGGGTCTGTTTCTGAGCACTCTAAGGAGCCCCCCATGCTTCTGTGGGACACTCCATGCACCTCAGCATCACAACACTCACGAGCCCCTGATACCTAGAGGTATGTAGCAGGGGCACATGTAAAGCTGTCTCTATGTCCGAAACTCCAAGTCTTTCCGAATCAATTCGGAGGGTTCCGATTCGATTCGGAGAGATTAAAGTGTCTCCTGATTCAATTCAGAGATTTGGCCAACAAATCGGGCCAAATCAAAATCATGGACCGAAGCTTTGCATAGCCCTAATAAACAGCATGATAAGAAGTTATAGCCTCAAATATTACCCAACACACCTTCACAGTAGTTATTCATCTGCTTCAGGAGATAGATATTCTCTGACCTAGACAGTACAGCAAAGCAACATAATGACAGCACCACATGGTGCTCCAAGTTACATACAGGTTTCCCTTGCCAACCATGCGGGTTAGGCTCCAGAAAGTTCCGTGGCTAGCAAAATCACGGTTGATAAAAGTAAAGGCTTATGGGAAAAATGGGGTTAGGGACTTGAATACTGTATGTCAGAACCCATTAAGTAAATGCCTATGGCACAGTGGAAAATCCCAGCACAGTGAAAAGCCCGCCAAGCCCAACGACTACATTTGTTTAAACTTCACAAGCCCTTGTAATTGGCTAACTATGCGCGCCAAAATGCGTGCCACCCATTGGCCGGTTACAAATTATTCCCACTTGGCAACTAGCAATTGGCCTGTTAACTATTCAAAAGTACGAGCAGCTTCCGCCCACGTTGGAGAACTCCGCACGCATCCTGGAGTAAACTTGGCGGACTGATCACCCACCAACGACTCCCCGTCACCAACCTCCCTGACGTACCCCCTCCCCTGCATGCTCGATAAGCCGTTTACGGAGCGCCTTGTCTCGTCTCAAAGAGCTCTCGCTACGTTTGTAACTGCAATCAAAGTCAGCTTCTTCCTGCGCTGCACGCATCGGCGGCGTAAGTAAACAATCTATTTTACCAATACGCATCTGTGCCTAATTCCACTCCACTCGCCGAAGTACCCACCTGACGTTCTGGGCTCCCAGCCATAGCCCGGCAAGCCAGTCGGACACCACATGGCATCGCGAACAGGATCTGGGGAAGACGCGATGGAGTCGGAACTAGTTAAGAACTGCCCATGGCGCAGTGGGGAGAGCCTAATGTCCGACTCGGACGACCTATGGGCGCACATTGCCTATCATCAGGCAGGCGGGAGGAGTTCAAATGTGGTCGCCGGTTACCTCTCCCTCAGAGAAAAGGGAGTCGGAAAAGAGTGGGCCATCCAACTGGGCCCGAGCTCTTTCGGGTGTGTTATGAGCGGAAAAGAGATCATGTACAGACCACGGGACGAAGTAGAAACACCGTCCTTGGTGCGCGTAAAGGCGACGGGCGCGGCGAACCCGACCCCCGCCCAAGAGTTTGCCCGCTGCATTCGACATGTACGAGAGGGCACGGAAGGGACACCCCCCGACAAGTTTAACTGTCCGACCCTGGCACCCCAGTCGCGCAGTCATGAACTGCTCACCCAGCTCCGTGAAAATTTAGAAGCGGAGGGTCGCACCGCGACTAAGTGGACAGGCCCCAAATGGGACAAAGGGAAAATGAAAAATGTACTGTTCCGCATAGTTTCGCTCCTGTTGCGCGAGAATGCGAACTTAGAAACCCAGCTAGCCACGGTCAGCAAAGCTGCCGTGGAAATGGCGGCGCAGCAACATCCTAAGCCAACTCCCGCGGCTACAAGCCCTCATGAAGACAGCGATTACAGACCCAGCCGACGCACCAAACTGCCTCACCACGTACCCAGTCGAGTACCAAAGGCCAAGATACCATCAACCCGACCCTCGACAGGAATCGAAACTGCCACCTCAGAGGACACTGGAAGTGAGAGCCATGTTCGGATTTCTCCTGAACCACTCCAAGCTTACTAAACAACAGCTACACGTCCTAGGGGATGCAGGACAACGACAACTAGCACACGAACTGGGCTCACACCTCCTCACAAACACAGTGTCGTAAAACAAATTTACTGCTCTTAATTTTTCCCGTACAGGTCCAAAGCCTAAGACGCACGACGGTCGTAAATCCAGGCCGAAGGAAAGGGCGCCACCGCGAACACTGAGGCACCGACACGTGACGTCATCATGCTACCCCTAAACGATCAAATTGACGCAATTCGGAAAGTCACCACTGATACAAATAAAATCTCTGGTATCGGGCAAGGGTGGTTATCCAACCTCTTTGGCTGGTTTGGCTGGGATGCGTCTTCGTGGCTTTTAAACCTCTTAACGCCCCTTATTACTTTGTTGATTCCCCTTTTAGTATTTGCATTTGTGTTGGTTGTTGTTTTATGCAATTTATTAAGAACAAACTTATGTCGCTATCTGCTTTTGTATATACCCGCTTGCCATATGAACCCCCCCCGAATGAGACGATGACGACCTAAACGGCCTACAAGTACTTTAGATCCAAACTGTGCCATCGGCAAGGGGGCATGTCAGAACCCATTAAGTAAATGCCTATGGCACAGTGGAAAATCCCAGCACAGTGAAAAGCCCGCCAAGCCCAACGACTACATTTGTTTAAACTTCACAAGCCCTTGTAATTGGCTAACTATGCGCGCCAAAATGCGTGCCACCCATTGGCCGGTTACAAATTATTCCCACTTGGCAACTAGCAATTGGCCTGTTAACTATTCAAAAGTACGAGCAGCTTCCGCCCACGTTGGAGAACTCCGCACGCATCCTGGAGTAAACTTGGCGGACTGATCACCCACCAACGACTCCCTGTCACCGACCTCCCTGACGTACCCCCTCCCCTGCATGCTCGATAAGCCGTTTACGGAGCGTCTCGTCTCATCTCAAAGAGCTCTCGCTACGTTTGTAACTGCAATCAAAGTCAGCTTCTTCCTGCGCTGCACGCATCGGCGGCATAAGTAAACAATCTATTTTACCAATACGCATCTGTGCCTAATTCCACTCCACTCGCCGAAGTACCCACCTGACGTTCCGGGCTCCCGGCCATAGCCCGGCAAGCCAGTCGGACACCACACTGTACAGTATAGTGTATAAAAATAATTTTTACTTACCTTTAATACATGGAGTGGTCAGCCAGGTATAGACATACCCCTAAGGGTACTTAGACAGGGGCACCTGAGGGCAGGCATGGCATCAGCATCTCCCCCAGCACATTTGCCTCTTACCCAGGGTAGGGGGAGCAGAAAGGGGAAGGGAGGTGGAAAGGAAGAGGAGGGGAGGGATGTGCCAGCTGGCCCCACAGAGCACACCATGGCACGTCCTTGCCCCCACCTGTCTGAATGGTGGAGTGGGAGTGTTCTATGCCCGCCTCTGGCAGAACACGATTGGCTGGGTTGCAGCCTGCCGGTTGGGGCCCCAGGTCATGGGACAATCCGAGCCCAGCTGCAGCGGAAGCCACTTGGCCGCACCCCTGGATGAGCCGCTGGGCTCAGATTGTCCCACAACCCAGCCCAGCTGGGGCTGCTGTTACCTGCCGCCCTGCTTCCTGCCCCCTCAACCCAGTGCAGCAGGGAGCATAGAAGCCATGCAGGGATCTGCTTGCCCGCCACTGCTCACCCCACATTGCCCTAGCAACATGCCTCTTGCATGCAGGGTTGCACTGAGGGCAGCTGTGCTCCTCAAATCAGCAGCAGGCACAGAAGGTGCATTGCCAGGGCAGCATGGAGTGAGAAGCAGTGGGCAAGGAGATCGCCACGCAGCATCTCTACTCCCTGCTGCACTGGGTCGCAAGGGAGGGGAGCAGGGCAGCAGGGAACAGTGGTGATCAGGCTTGCTGTCCCCTGCCACCGTGCGCACCTCCAGCAGGGCTGGGGCCACCTCCAGCTGGGAGAACAGGGGCTGGGGGGAGGAGAGGCACGAGCAAGGCAAGGGGGTTGGCAGGCTGATGCACAGCCACAGAAAACCGTGGCTACTCAAAATTGTATACCGTGGTAGCCAAAATGGTATACAGACTATTAACTATGGATACTCAAAACCATGGCTGGCAAAGAAAACCTGTATGTCAGGCCATGATGTTGAATGTGGGGCCTTAGTCTGCCCGGCACAGCGGCTCATGCCAATCTGTCCCCTATCCAACAGAACACAGGGGCAAACACTGGTGGCCAAAACCATCAGGGCCTAGGCACATGCCCACTCCCTGCCACCATAGCGACCTGTCAAGGTCAGCTGACTTCTTACCCCTTCCCATAGAAACCAGTGACCCAAAAGGGCAAGTGTACAGGCAACAAGATTCAACCTTGTTTCTAGACTGCTGCACCCTTGGCTCATGCTGCTACTGACTCTGACAGGAGCTCTGGATACCTGACCCAGCTCACCCATGGACCCCGAGTCTGACCTGACCCACTGGATACCTGACCCAGCTCTGGCTTGATCTTGTGGATATCTGACCCAGCTAGCCTCTGACCTCACGCTCTCTGCCTGACCCCCTGGATCTCTGACTTGGGATCCCCCAGACAGATCTCCTGGTTTCTGACTTCCTGGCTTCTCCTGACCCTGAGGTGACGCCCAGACCTGACCGCCCACATCGTGGCATGACAACATGCTTAATTTTTCATTTCTTTGATAAATGACTGGTGTTCCTAATTCCTGGAAAAGAGAGTGAAGAAAGCTATGACGGCGATAGGAAACGTTTGTCTTGCTGAATTAGCAAATGCTAATTTGCTAGGGGCTTTAGCTCCAGTACAGACATCATCTACCATCTACCCTATACACTGGATAAGCAAAGGATTCACAAGCCCAGATTTCAGCCAACCTGGAAATATTTCCACTGGGGCTCCAGAAGAGCATTCAATTAGACAAAAACATAGCGGACAAAGACGACAAACGAAACAACTGGCAAAAATTGACAGCTCTTCCAGAAAATCAGGACTCTGAAATCATATTGCACACTTCTCTACATATTACAAGCTACGGCAACCAATTCTCCTCAAGAATTCAAGGACAGATCAATCCAGGCAAACTGAAAGACACTACTGCCAAAGAACACAGTGCAGGGAGTCAACCTATTAGCCTAGCCACAAGCTGATCAGTTCTCATTTATCTCTTGGCAACTTCCTATGTTAAAGCTACATTTATCGCACCTTCAGAAGTTTTTGGTTTTTTTTTTAAACCCCAAAACTTATAAATGCTTTATGTGATCTCAAAATAAAATAAATAGCGTGATCCCCTCACATGAAAGCTACAAGAAATGGAGTGGATTTGTGCTAGTAAGTCTGATCTTTTCAATAAAGTGTCAAAAGACACACTTCAAATACTGGAATTAAGAGTTAACTTACCACTTGAATTTTAGCAAAATAGCTTTAAAAACAGAGGCTCTGTTAATTAAACAGCCGCTAATTAATGCTGCTCCCCCACTGCCAAAATTCCCAATCTGTGGTGAGTTGTATGGGCCCGCAGACAGTAGTTTGAGCACCACTGTTTTAAAAGATCAACTTGATAATATTTAACCTTTTTTGTATCTATGAAAAGAATTCCAGGTCTCTAAGTTCTCAGTAGGAGCTCAGCTCCTTGTACAGTGTCAGTCAGGACAAGAAGCAAAATATAAGCTTATATAAAAAGTTATTATTCAGGATGTGAGCATGTCATGGTCTATTTACACTACTTCAAAGAGAGAGAGAAGACACAGAAGGCAGTCAGAAATTGACAGTACAAAAATATTACAGATATGGAGAGATTTTCAAAGAATGAGATTGAAAAAGTCTGGGACTGTGTGCTTTAAAAAAAAGGGACACAAAAGAGAGGTCCTAGGAAATAACAGATTACATAGTGAAACTACTCAGTAACTTCCATTTGCCATTTTTTATAACTTCTATTTTGCATTTTTTCATATAGGATCATAGGAAAATAAGGCTGCAATAGACCTCACAAGGTTATCTAGCCCAGTGCCCTGCTCAAGGCAGAATCATCCCTGAATAAGCCATCCAGCCAAGTGTCTATCCAACCTGCTTCTGAAAATTTTCAGGGGGGGGGGGGGGGGGGGTGTCCCCACAACTTCAGTAGGTAACCAGTTCCAACACTTGACCACCCTTATAGTCCCTAAATTCCTCCTAATCTCCAACCTAAATTTCCTTTGTTGTAGCTTGAGGCCATTGTTCCTAATCTTGTCTCCAGTGAAAAGCCCATCTCCATTCTCTCTACAACTGCCTTCTAGGTATTTGAAGACTTATTAAGCACTCCTTTAGTCTTCTCTTCTCCAGACTAATTAAACCTAGTTCTTTCAGCTTCTCCTCAAAAGTTATGCCTCCTAAGCCACTAATAATTCTTGTCACACTCCACTGGACTCTTTCCAATCTGTCCACATCTGTCTTGAACTGTAGGTCCCAAAGCTGGACACCAGGTAAAGCCTCACTAGTTCCAAATAGAGCAGGATGATCACAGGAAGAAAAACACGCCCCGTGTTACACAAAAAGAAAGCAAAGAAATGATCCTTGCCAATTTGACTAGGGGGAAAGTTCCCTCCTATCTACCAAATGGTTGAATCCTGAATACACGAGTGCAAAACCTACTAGCCAAAGTTCCTAAAAAATTACTTTAGTTCCATCCGGAGTACTACCACAACCCAGACAAACTCTCACCTCTACTTGCACCCAATGTCCCAGAGGCAGGCCAAAAAAACCCCTAAAAGACAGATAACATTCACAGAAAAATGGGGGGGGGGGGGGGGGGGGGG
>NW_005842090.1:1383898-1390502 GCF_000455745.1 Alligator sinensis
GGGGGGGGGGAGAATCTTAATGTCCCTTAGAGGTGACCAAGAGAAGTCACAAAGCATGCAACTGCCAAACACGTCCTGCGCAGAAATTAGTTTCCTTTCAAACCTATAATATCAACCACCAGATACTCAAATCCATACATCATATGCTCCAATTGTTACTTCAGGAACACTCCATCCTATTACCCATTCCATAAACTTACCCATTTCTATCCTAAAAGATCAAGACACTGATTTATCTACAATTCCTATTGCCTGAATTATTAATATGCTAAACAATGAAACTCTACAGAAATAATAAGTCACAGTGGTATCTGCTGAAGTGGCGTAGCCAACTGGAAAAGAAAGAGACCATTATGAATCTGACCTTGGATATGCAATGCATCAAGAAAGTGACAATAGTAGAGTATACTTAGACACCTTGAACGATTCCGTGGTTGGCTACTAAGTCATTACAGAATAAGGTGGAAAGCGGTTAGAACCCAAATGACTAAAATGGAAAATAAAGAGTCTCTACAGGAACAAGCAGCTACAGCATGCAGGGCTGCCATAAGATCAGTCAATACTACAATAAAAGCTTACACAAGACATTGCTTTGGAAGACTTAGCTAAATCAACACCAGGGGGTCCATGCCCTCCAACTCCCGTATATCAGAGACTTTTTTTTAACCTACCCATCCTACCTCTGACCCATGCAAAGGTTTCTTTGGACCCTCATTCCCAAATTCCTCCTCAACCCCTGCAAAAGGTTGTGTGTGTGACTTTTACTCTCGTGTCCCACATACCTTTCTCCTCACCACCTTACCCCTAGATTGGACAGGACAGGAAATGGCTGGTGCCCTTTCATTCACTTCCAATACAAAGCCAATAATTGGGAGGCATCACACTAGCAAAGAGAAGTAATGAAGCACCCTGTATTCACTTTCCTACAGTTCCTCCAGTTTGGTGTGCATCTCCCCCACAGCTGTTAGGTGGCATTAAACAGGGAAATTACAGATCAATTCCAAGTGGAAAAGGCTTTTCCCCATCTTCTGATTTTCACTAAAAGCCAGTAAGTCGTTCTAGTCAGAACATTGCCTGCAGCCTTGGAATTGATCTAATATTCAAATGATAAAATACACAGATATGTATGTATATATACATACATACACACACACACACACACACACACACACACACACACATTGTATTATAACAAAACAAAGAAATGCCATCAAACTGACTGGGAGGCAAGATAAATTTGTACCTTATAAATTAATCCAAGTAGATAAAACAGAGGGGCAGAAGAAGGGTGGCCATCATAGAGGACATTCCAGTTTTCTACTACTCTGTCCTCTATTGATACGAAACCCGACACCTTTATGGCTTCTCTTGATTCTCTATGAAGAATCAAGAGAAAAATAGAGGACATAAAGGCTTCGGGTTTCATATCACGAGAGGAGAGAGGACAACCGGACTGTCCTCTATGATGGCCACCCTAAACTAGATCTATACATATATATACACACAGCACAAACTTTCATGAGCTAATTCTCACTTCATCAGATGTACAGAATGGACCTTAACAACTGATCTGCTGAAGGGCAGCATAAGTTCTAGCAGTTTCATTAGTATGTACTGAAACCTTCCCCCACAATGGAAAGAATGAGTGTGTACAATATTTCTATATGGTATTCCAAATGAGGAATCTAAAAAGACGACATTTTTAGACAATTTGAACATTCATAGTTCATGCTTACAGCAACATGAAATGTTACTGGAGCTATAGTACCACCTTTAATGTTCTTCTAAGTAGAGCCACATCAAATATTTAATTAGATAGAAAGACGCATTAAAATACTGAAAAGTGAAGATAAAAAGTTCACGTTAATGATGCTGGAGCTTCCTACAGGAAGTAGATTTTGATGAATATTCTCAAATAAATTCTCAGAAAGTCTTAGTTACTTTGTAAGAAAAAGGTTGATTTATATATGCCTGATTTCATTTGCAGCTACATTCATCACAAACATTTTCATACACATGGGCTGAGGTGTCCAGAGGTGGCTAAGAAACATAGCTGCTTGACTTGCATTAAATTTTCATGGCATTTAGGCACCTATTCCCTTAGGTTCCTTTGAAAATCCAGTGACTACATTCTATCATTTCCATACAAAAGTGACAGCATGGGAAGTTGCATGTATCAAAATGTACACATACAACAAGTATTCAAAGGGTGGCATCTGGCCATCTAATACACCTATAGATGCATCTTTACAGTTTCAACTGTTTGGGAAAAATATTACCTCAGATATCTTATCCTTTTTTAAGAAATAAATATATTGTTATCAATTCATTTCAATAGTGGGAGTCACAGTTATCCCATTTATAAAGTATTCCACTCTCAAAGTAAAACATCTCCTCAAAGAACATTCATTATTCCAATATTTGATTTAAAGTCAACAAAGGCAAATAAAAACATTAGTAAGGGAGCTGCCAAGACTAAACCAATGTGTTCTAAATAAGGAAACACTGCATGTATTTCCCACTGTTGCCCAAGATATACAAACATAATCAAGTATGTGCAAGTGATCAAAAATGACCTTCAATAAAGTCAAAAAAGATTATTTGTTGACTTCAAGACCCACAGTATACAATTTCTGGTTAGCAAAATTCAGAAAAAAAAATAGGATTATTCACTTAAAAGAGTACACAAATAAATAATGAAACAATTGGATGAAACACAACCTACACTTACATTGTGCACTTGTATGTCATTAATAATAGAGATGGGCCATATGTCCTATTTGTCTTTTTAAATGTGTTCTGTTTGAGGCCTATTAACCAATTGCAAGTCCTTAGTCAGGAGAAAATGCCATTAACTTCAGAGGGATATTTTATTTGAAAAAGGGTCTGCAGGACCGAGTCCTTGAAGATTTCTAGGACAAGCAAGAAAAATAAATTGATAATACTATCCTAGTATTCAAATTATACCTCAAGAGCTACATTTAGTTCACTGCAGTCCTACACACAGCTCTCTTACAGGTTTGAGAAAAGTATTGTACTGGTAGACAATTAAGGTATGTGAAAAATTCCATTATATCGTATTCTCCTACTGGAAGAATAATTATGAGCCAAAAATCTAAGGCTGCCCATTATTGGGAGGCAAGACATTGACAAAATGCAGCTGTACTACGCAAGATGAAAACAAATCTCTGAAAGGAGACTCTTCATCTACTAGATCAAACCGTTGTTGCAGGACTCCATCAGTAAATGAAAAGAAGAGGAAGCAACCGCATGTCGCTCAGAGGCACAACTAGGAAGTTTTGCACCTGGATGTCAGTGGCTGTCTCTCTTGCACACATCTCTGTTGCTCTGACTGCCCACCCCTAGTTATGCTACTGCTCAAAAACAAGGTCATGTACAGACCATAACCTGTTTTGATCTGCTAATCAATAAGCAGGGGATCAATTCCAGAGAAGCCATTAATTGCCAAATTATTATTAAGCAGCATAAGCACAGAGCAAGCTTTGATAGGGCCAAATAATGGGGGGGAACAAAAAGGCAAGTCCGCTAGTTTCCCATATCTCTGACAGTAGCCAGCAGCAAAGCAGTTCGGAGCATGTAGTTACCTACTAAGGATGAGGACAATGCCAAATCGTGGTTCTGTACCCCGTTTTTAGACCAGTAAACATGCAAAACAATGTTACTTGTTTATCAAATGAAATCACATATTTGCCTTGATCAAGACAAATATATAGATTTCATTTGATACACCAGTAACTTAGTTTGTTGTTAAAGGTAAAACAAAGCTCTTCCAGATTCTTTCTGGCATTTTAGTGTTTCTGAGTGTTTGGATCCTGCATATTTAGGTATTTATGAACATGTCATTTTCAAAATGACAGAAGCCCAGGACCCCATGAGCAAATCTAGCATTCATGTACTCAAACTATGGAAGTTATTTATCTTGATATGTATTTGCCACAAATATTTGATCCGAGTCCCGGCCCAAAGCAGCAGTGGGAAGGCAGGCCCCGCCCCAGATGGAGGGGCCGGAGGCCTCTGTCCCCACCCACCCCTCCAGCCATCATTCTTGACGGGCAATTTGCTAGTTAATTACTAAAACTCTACCTAAATTAATAATAAAAATAGACCTCCACTAGAAAAAAAAAAGCCTGATCCAGCATCTCTTGCAAACATGCATGTATGAAGCTATGGAGTAAATTATATGTGGCAACAGAGAAAACACCAGAATGTGACATACCTGTGAATTTTTTAAAATGTGAATTTTAGAAACACCAGAATGTGACATACCTTTCTTTATTGGCCTCTGAACAGTTTTCCTGGTCAACAGTACGCAAAAATTAACATCGTAATATTTGCATTTTATTTTTAATTTTAATTACCAGTTTTAAACAAGGACATACGCCTGTTCCCTTCTATTAAATGAAAAACTTTTTAGCTCTGAGCAAAATATTTATTGCTCCATTTTATGTAAGAACAATTCCTACCTTCTGAGGAGCCAAAATCCTCTGTCTGAACTTTTCAATTGTATCTTGACCTGCAGCAGCCCATGCACTAGCAAATGCTTCTGCTTTGTCTTGATCAAGGTGAATGCTCTCCAGTTGTTGTTGCAGAGTAGCTGGCTTCAAATTATGATACACTGCCTGTTAAAAACAGAAACACAACTATTATTTATCTCCACTATAACCACTGTTCTTTATGTTCTGTGCATGCACACTTCATGGTTACGTATGTGAACCCAGCACATACTACTTGGAGACTTTTGCCAGCAATACTACTGTGGCGCATCTAGGATTCTGTGTTTTCTCCTGCTCTCAGCAGAGGACTTAAAAGGGTGTGGCTGTCCCAATGCCCTATCAGTTCCTTTGAAATGGAACACTGTAAATGACTATTCCTAAGATTCAAGGTATGCATGAAGGCATGTAATGTGCATGTACACAACACATCTCAAAGAGTAACGCTGAGCAAACATGTATACAATCTATTACAAGTGATTCCAAAGCAGATGGTGGGACTTGAGTCTACCAAAAGTCAGTGAATAAAGGACTGCCTTGACAAAATTCATGTCAGACTAGAAAGCTGGAACTTTAGCGTAATGTTTGGTAAAGGATTGTATTGAAGACTGGATCATTCCCTTGCATTAGTCCAGAGGTGGGCAAAAACTGGCCCACCAACAGGTTTGATCTGGTCCACGGGTGGACAGTTGCCAACTCACTGGATCTGGCCCATGGGCAACTGACAGCTCCAGCCTCCATGTAGTGCTGGGCAGACTGCGGGGAACCCAGCAGTATCAAGCACTAAGTGGACCTAGGCAGGGCTTGCGCCACAGCAGATGGTCAGCAGCAGCAGCTGTGGACACTGTGCCCAGGTTCAGAAGCTTGGATGCAGAACCCGACAGTGGTGTTCACAGCTGACCCACTGCCCGCCCAGAGGCTCAACCCAGAAACTGCCAGTTCTTACCTTAGACAAATTTTAGATGCAGTCTCAAAGAGATGGTTCTTAAGAAATATGGTATGATGCGGATCTGCCACAAGTACCCGTAGTACTACTGCTACTACAAGTGCTGTTTTTTACATCATGTACAAAAGAGAACAGGAGGTCATATGCTCAGAACACTGTGTCAACAATCAAAAAAGAAAGTTCAAAACTGGACTGAAATCGGTCATGAACCTGTATGTACAAAGGTCATGACAAGGCCTTTGAGAAACCTTGTCATTTGCAGCATGTGAGAAAACTTCCTTTTCCTTGTATCCAAGGATGAACAGCCAAGAAAGATTGCAGCTAACTGAACTCTAAGTTACCAGATAGCACACTGTTCTTCAGTGTACTAAATACTGCAAACTATGTTAGAGTCTCATTTGAATGGGGACAGCTGGCTGGCCACAGCCCACACAGAAAACCTGTTCCAATTCAAAAGATTCGTTATTGACTCTTTCCAGATATCGATAAGGATATTCTCAACTTCATTAAAGCAGTATCTCTCCAAGGGATTTAGATTAAGACTTTACAGCACCACTCAAAAATATCGGAGCTAGCTCTGCATGCACAAGCTGTGGAACTGGAAACAGTATAGAGCCACACTAACCCCGTGCTGTGTCAAGGCTAATTAGCTCCAAGAAGAGATCTGTTTCAACTGAACAGTCCAAGTTTCTTTTACGCTCTTTCCTTTGGCACTGATTTAGTTTGTAATCATTCCAAGCATTCATTTACAGCTGCTATGACAAGAAACTGTGCACCAAGGTGCATAAAGAACTGCTCAAACACCCTGAAAGGTGGGTATCCTAATACCTGCTAGTCCTTTAAGAAGCAGATGGCAGGAAACTTGGTGTCTTCCATAACATTTTATTTGGATCCAGAATCATGTTACTAGTGGTGATCACTGCTTCCCCTTGAGCATGTCTTTTAGGGTGTATATCTGCTGGAGTCTTTTCTATTTATTTCCTTAAATTTGAAGCCAAGCCCATTTGAAAAGCTGTAAAGTCCTCATAAATAGGTGACATGGTTTCATAGATGTTACGGTCGGAAGGGACCTCAATAGATCATCGAGTCCGACCCCCTGCATAGGCAGGAAAGAGGGCTGGGGCTAGATGACCCCAGCTACATGCAT
>NW_005842090.1:1390975-1401271 GCF_000455745.1 Alligator sinensis
CATTTTTCCTCCCTAGGTGCAGCACTTTGCATTTCTCCTTGTTGAATTGCATTCTGTTGTTTTCCACCCATATGTCCAACCTGTCCAGGTCTGCTTGTAGGTGTTCCCTGCCCTCCGGTGTGTCCACTTCTCCCCACAGTTTTGTGCAAACTTGGACAGAGTACATGTCACGGCCTCGTCCAAGTTGCTGATGAAGACATTGAAGAGTATCGGTCCAAGGACCGAGCCCTGCGGGACCCCACTGCCCACACCCTTCCAGGTCGATACCGACCCATCCACTACGACTCTCTGGGTACGACCCTCTAGCCAATTCGCCACCCACCGGACTGTGTAGTCATCCAAGTCACAGCCTCTTAACTCGTTCACCAGTATGGGGTGGGATACCGTATCAAAGGCCTTCCTGAAGTCTAAGTAAACGATGTCAACCCCTACTCCTGCGTCCAGGTGTTTTGTAACCTGGTCATAAAAAGAGACTTCCTGGCTAATGCCTCATTCAGAGAGGAGGGCGAGATGTAAGCTGATGCTTATTCCAACATCTCTTCCTCTGCTATGTCTAACTGGGCTATCTGCTCCAATGATACTGAAGGCTGAACTTCCCATCTAACCTGGCTAGTTCATGGGTGAGGAACTGGAAGTGAGGAATCGGGAGTGAGAAAAGAAAGGTCTTGTGCCCCACAGGCATTTCATGGAGCAAAACATGGCTAAGGTAGAGCTGTAAATGTTTATAGGGCCACTTCGGTGAAACCTATTGAAGATTTCTTAGGCATGGACCTGTCTGGAACAAAACAATGGAATCTACCCAAATGACTGCCCTTACTGATTTTAGTATGGAAACATTGCTTACCACCTTATTTCAGCTGGAAGCAACAGCATAATAATCTTTTTGGAATGGTGGAGTGGCTCTCAATTGAGTAACAGCCTTCCATACCAAAAGCAGTATTGAGATCCATACCACAGAGGGTGCTTAATACAATTTGAATAAACTAGTGGTCATATGCAGGAGAAGTGATAAGCATAGTGCCAGGAAGGAGAGCAGATTGCTATCCACTAATAAATGCTCAAGTGAAAAAAGATATATATTATTTTCCCAATATATTAACTTGAGATATATTATATTTAATATGTATTAATTCAAAGGGCTTCTTCAGCTGAAGAAAGAGGCCCAGAAATAACAGGTACTGAAACTGTCAGTTTCAATTGAGCTGCAGCTGTCAGCACCAGAGGTGAAGGGTATCCAAGAGAAAGAAGAATACAGCTACTCCTCACTTAATGTCGTAGTTACGTTTTGGAAAAATGCAACTTTAAGCAAAATGATGTTAAGCAAACGCAATTATGTCACAACATAGTTACCTACTAGCAGGCGGCTGCCAAACAACGTTATAACAAACATTGCGTGACTTTAAATGAGTACGTTCTCCGATAGATTAGTGATGTAATAACAAAACAACATTAACCGGGACAACGTTAAGTGAGGCATACCTGCATGATGTTAATCTCAACAAGACCTACTATATCAGTTCAGAAGTCAACAGCAGCTCCTCAAACAGTGCATAGGAGCAGTGTTTCTTCGCTGTAATCCCAATTCAATGATCAAAAATTTATAATGGGTGTTTGTAAAGTGAGTTTTTATGGAGAAGTTTGGGAAGTTTCAATTTAGACTTGCATACCATGCATGTGGCCTGAGCTGGAGAAGGAAAGAGAAACCACTTTTCCACATGGCATTAGAGGGGGATTCTTTGAGTAGGATCTTTCAGCTCTTCAGCAGCTGAATAACCAGGGTACAAAGAAAGAAACCCAAAGCTTTTTTTAAAATATGCTTTCCCTCAAGAAAATTTCTCTACATTTTCTAATACAAGATAAGGAGGATTAGAAAATTGAACGCTTATCCTTCAAGTGTCCCTTGGCTAAACAAAACAAACAACTTGATGTTAGAAAGCATAAGAGCTCTGCAGGAGGCATGCACTTGAAACCTGCTAACTTCTGCATAATTACAACCCAGGAACTCCAAGAAATAAGGAAGAAGAATTCCCTCAGGAAAGTTAGGAAAATATTTCTCTCTAAGAGAAAACTGTTTATTGAAGGGAAACAGAAATCTCCTACTCCATAGGTAGGAGTAGAAAAAAACAACTCCCTTTCATGTGATCATGCACATTTATTTCCTCAGTAGAGAACAAGAGACATTCACAGCATTACTGCTACCAAGACTCCAGCTCCAGAGAACTGGACGTATGTCTATAGAAAAATATACATGCACAATCACTCAAATGATAAAGTAAAACTGCATTACTATATGCAAATCTGATTCAAGAAAACATTTTGGCATGTACTTCAAGTTACACACCTGCTTTAAAAAAAAAAACTTCTGAATAAGACTGCTTTTTCTCAGGGTTTATTTAACTGGAAAATGAAGGAGAACTCACCTTCGTTACAACAAAAGAAAATTAACCATTATCTAATTACATTTTTAAAGCCAGTCTATTTACACAGCTATTATTCAGCAAAGCAAAAATTATATCTACCCTATATTCCCATTCAAATGAAAATAAGTGTTCTGTTCTTTTTGGTTTAGTATATGCTTCTCATCACTTCACTCTGCCAACTGAAGCCAAAATCTTGCACTCTTCCCCTATCCCAAGTTCTTTTTCTAAAATGTTGTATTCATTTCAGTAAAACCTAGTAGAGCACAGAAGCATTTCTAAAGAATTTGTTTGACAAAATATAGGCATATTTTCTACAGCAAAAACTAAATATTAAACACCTCAGAGAAAAAATTAAACACCGGAACTAAATTAAAATAACGTTGCAAGAAAAATTAAGCAAAGTGTATGAGCTGGGCCTTCAAGTTTTTACTATATAAATAGTGCCATCAACTTTCATGACACTCATTCACAGGAGTAGTCCCCCTTAAGAAACAGGTAAGTATTATACTAGAGGTATTGCAGAGTAACTGCAAATCTTACAAAACTATGTACTTAAAAAAAAACAAAAAACAAGGCAATCTGACAAACTGTAAACAAGAGGATCAGAATATGATCTTTAGAAATTTGTTGATAAGCGGAGGGTACGAAGAGACCACCAGTAGTCACATCATGTAGAGCAGGGATGGGCAACCTCCGGACTGCTTGTTGGCCGGGGACTCCATTTCCCAGCCACCCCTGCCCACATGGCTTGTGCCAGTCTCCATGGAGACCCAAGCCTCAGCCACGCCAACAGTGTGTGCGGCAGAGCAGCGCATGGGGCTGCCTTGGAGCTGCTGGGATCTTGCAGTGAGGGCAGCTTGTTCTGGAGCCAGGGCAGAGCCGCAATCTATAGCTTGCACGCTCCAGGCAGGGGATCGTGGCTCTGCCCTGGCTCCTTGCAGCAGTGACAGCCTGTGTGGAGCTGGGGGTAGAGCCACGATCCCCTGCATGCGTGCCCCTGCCCGGAGCATGCAGGCTATAGATCCCGGCTCTGCCCTGGCTCTGGGGCGGCCCCATGCGCTGCTCTGCTGCGTGCACTGCCAGTGTGGCTGATGCTCAGATCTCCATGGAGACCGGCACAAGCTATGCGGGAAAGCATGGCTGGGAAATAAGAGTCCCCGGCTGACCAGACCCGGCCCATGGGCCAGACATTTCCCATCCCTAATGTAGAGCATCACTGCACAAGTACTACTTAGAGTCAGTTAATATTTAGTGCTACTAAAAGAGACAGAATGCAGTCTTCAATAAAAAATAGCATGTTTAAGATGCGAGTTTTCAGGACATCTACTTTAACTTCCCCTGTATTTATATTCCTATCAACAAACAGTACATTTCAAATACTTAATTTACAGATAAAAATGGTACCTGCTCCAGAATAAATGATATGGTTTCAAGGACCAGATGAAGATCTTGCTTCTCCAGTGAAAAAGCAGCTTGAAGTTTTTCTTCCTCCTCTTCACTAAAGTTGCTCTCAGCCTAAAATATAAAAATGGGTTTTTTTCTGGCATTCAATCTACCATGCAGAACTTTTCAAAATACAGATTTACTTTTCACTTTAATGAGCAGGGGAAAGGTTTTTTGGGTGTGGGGGGCGTTAAATCGGAGCAGAAAAATAACTATGTCTAGTGGAAAAATATTATCAGGACAAGGGCTTAATCTAATGCCCTTTAGAGTCAGCATCAGCCTTCCTTTGAGGGTTAGCAGGCTTTTGATCAGTTTTTTATGAAGAAAAGGGATCACAAAATTACGCTCTCTCTCCCTGTACTTCAATGATGATCAGTTAGTAAGCAAACATACATCTTTTGACTACATAAAATAATCTACTACATGTGAAGCACATTATACTTTATACACACAATATGAAATAAGTCAAGAGTGTGGTATGCACTGGCTACACTAGAAACAACAGCACCACAGAGATGGCAAACATATAGTGCAGGTCCTCCACTTTGGATATTGAAATTCCTCTTGTGGAAAACAGTCTATGTTCTTTTAAAAAAAAAACGTCTAATATAGGCAATTTATAAAGCAATATGGAGAATCAAACATCTAAAACATACTGTATTATTAAAGATCACTGAATGGAAAAGTCTTAGTGAAGTAATGTACCGTGTTTAAATACAATGCAGATATTGTCATCCTTTACAACCTAACAATCAATAAATCTATGGTTGAGACATCAAATACCATACTGAATGAAATTAGCAATCCAATAACTGCAGAGCTACACAAAAAAAAGCAACTGACCTGTCACAGCAGAGTTTAATAAAATGATCTAATTATAAGAAAGCGTAGAGGGTCAAATTGCTTGTCTTTCTAACAAGAACATAAAAAAATGTAAATGATAGTTGAATCTTTAGCATTTAGCAAAGAAAGAGACATTTAATGTTGTATATTTTCTTCTAATACAGGGAAGTTTATTTAAAATTTTCACTGATTCAGCATGCACTGGAGTGAGACATCTTGGAAAGGCCATCTGAATGATTCATGTGATTGTACTGTACTATGTTACCAGTCTTTCAATTCTAGCTCGCTCATTCAAATCCAGTTCTAGTCAATAGAGATCAAAATTATTATACGACATAACAAGTGTTCAGTTATTTAAGTGAAACTAAGTTAGCAACTCTGTCCAGCTGGTAATGAGCTAATATCCTCACCAAATAAAATAATATACCCTTCCTTACAACTACCACTGCAGCCCTCCTCTTAGCAGTTTCAAAAGAAAAAAAAGTCAGTAAGTGAATCACAGAAAGGAACAATTTCATATTCCTAGAGTGATCCTTCTAAAGCAGAATGGGGATAACAAAGTTAAGTTGAGTTTTTCTTGTGGAGGCCATGTCTGATCTACTGTAGAAAGCTTCAACATTCAAAAACACTAAATGTATTAAAATAAACAAGTTTTCCATTAAATGTTTGATCATTGCATCAGCAATGCTAAACACACATTGAAAACTAGACTGTATGAAGCTTCAGTCCCCGATTCAATGTGGCAGAGATTTGGCCCGATTGGGTGGCCAAATCTCCAAAATCGAATCGAATCCAAGGACCCTTTAATCTCTCCAAATCGAATTGGGAAGATTTGGCGATACACACATAGACATAACTTTAAATGTTTTTTTTACATACCTCCAGGTAGCAGGCGGCTTGTGAATGCGGTGATGCTGGGGCGCATGGAGCATCCCACAGGAGCATGGGGGGGGGACGGGGGGGGACGCGCGGGTCAGTCCCCAGCACGCTCAGCAGCAGACCCGGAAGTGGACCAGAAGCACTTCCAGTCCGATTATGGGTCCTCAAGCGAGTACGCTGGGGAGCCCACCGCACCCTCCCGGCTTGGTGATTGGTGCCTCCTGGGTCTGGGGGGGCATCCGGAGTCACTCTGCAGCCAATCACTGAGCCGGGGGGGATGCAGGGGGGCCCCCTGGTGAGCTCCCTAGAGGACCTGGAAGTGTCCCACTTCCACCTAGAAGTGGCCCAGAAGTACTTCCGGTCCACTTATGGGTTTGCCGCTGAGCACATGGAGGACACACCCCTCCACGCACACACACTCCTGTGGGATGTTCCACCTGCCCCAGCATCGCAGCGTTCACGAGCCACGCTGATACCTCAAGATATACAGAAAAAACATTTAAAGCTATGCCTGTGTCTGAATCACTGAATCTCCGAATCAGCATCAAATCTTCAGATTTGGATTTGGCCGAATCGAATAAGGGACAGTGAACCAAATCAACAAATAGAATCACTGCCCCTGATTTGGGCCAAATTCGAATCGAATAGGGCCCGCTTTGCACACTCCTAATGAAAACACTGTAAAAGACTGTATAATATGTGCACAATCACAGATCCAAATGGTTCAAGTCAAATAGAGTAAAGCCTATTTCTAACATATAACCATAGATACTTTTTGTACCATAACTTTTTTTTTAGAGGTGCACCGATACATAGGTCCGATATCACATTGGCACCAATATAAAGAAAATTGGCTGTATCAGAAGTCGGCCTGATGTGGCTGATAATTTGGCTGATAAATGCCCGTACATGCGTGCAGCTGCAATGCCCCCCCCCCCAGCTCTGTCCTACACCCCACCCCACCCAGCTGGGCAGCATCTACACCTGCCCCATCCCCACTCCCTCTCTCACCATGGGGGACATTGATCTGCCCTCCCATGCCCCTTCCCTCCCTCTTCCCCTTCCACCACAACAGATTTACCAGCTGGACGCAGCTGTATCGGAAATCAGATTGTATCAGCCAATATGCCTCCTTAAAAACCGGCTACCAGGATCAGCCCCCAAAATATCTATTGGTGCACCCCTACTTTTTTTGTCAAAAACCTAACATAGGGTCAAAAGAAAATAATGGACTTCAGAAGAAACTTGCAATTCTGAATTTAAATATTTCCCTCAAATTTCCTAATGCAGCAATTTTAGATGTGTAAATGCTAGAAAGTTAACCTGACCAGTGCCAGAGTATAATCAAAAGTAAACCCATATACTTATTCTATTTTCATGATTCAAGCAAAGAGAAATGAAATAATACTGTATGGCATTTATGCTCATCTATGAATCCAGAAGTAGCTTTGGAGAGAACCTACTGCATTGTATGACCTACCCACCCTTCTTTCTTGAGGGAAAAAGACCTGTTTGTGAAGGTTTCATAATATTCCCTATCTGCAAGTTAACAAGGAGGCAGGGGAAGTTGAACCCATATTCACTCAAATCTATCTAGCAATCCTGTGAAACAAGGGCAGGTTCTAAAAGATCTTAAGATCCTCAAAGGAGGCAGAAGGCTAGGACTGAGAAGGCTTTTTACTTCTCAGAAAGGCCCCCAAAATCCACATGTTGGAATCCTATGGTGTTTGCTTATAGATGCAAGAGCAAGTTATGCACAAGATTAAAATCTTCCAAAAAGAGCATTCCAGGAAAACTGAAAGTTTCATCTTGGCTAGGGACAAAAATTACACAAACTGGTATAAATGATTGGAAACCAGTCCAAATCTGTCACACAACAGAAGTTCAGTGCACATAAACTGCTTTCAAAATGGCTGAGACCAGTTTAAGATAAACCTGGATGGATGTAGTATCAGACTTAACTGATTTAGATTAGGCTTACTGAACTTCTGTCTCAGGTCCCCTCTAGATTCAATTCAATTCGAAATACCCCAGCATCTCACGATGCTTTGCACCTCACCTGCAAACCCCTTCCCTTACACTTCACAGGGTAGGCAGGCCCGGCTTGGCCCAAGCTGTCTGCTCCAACTAAGCAGGAAGGTGTACTCTAGCGCCCCCCAGCTTCTGGCCTGAGCCACTGCCAGCACGTAGCTGTGGTTCTGCAATCAAGAGTGACTGTCTGTTCACTCGCTTACCAGTTCAATCTACACAACTTAGACTAACGTGCAAAGATTGAACTGATTCAGCCTCGGGCTTTTTGACTGTCTGTACTTAGCCCCTGTGACATTTCTTCAGGAAGAAGAGAGCTCAGAGGCAGATTTTTAAAGTCCCTTCAATTTTAACAATTCTGTGTTCATACAAGTAAGAAACTGTGATTTGAAACTGACATTCCATTTGCTGCTTTCATGTCCCTTGTTTGACAACAATATTTCATACTGTATTTCAAAGGTGGGAGGGAAAGGGTCAGAATTGCTCATCTTTGCTTCATAATTCTTACACATTGAAGAAACAAGCTGACACACTTGTCAAATAAAAAAAATAACATGACCTCTGAGACACAGAACGGAATAGTAACTATCATCCTGACATCTTGTGTAAAATTCAGAAGAGCTTCTGCAAATACCGTACTACAAAACTAATCGATATCACATTCTCTAACGATTGCTTCTCCAAAAATTGGTAGATTTTGAGGGTTAAATTCATGACGTTTCACACAAAGTTACAGAGAGGTCAGTAAACTGGCATGATTTGCTAAGGACCTCATCCTACAGCCTTGCCTGAAATTATAGCAGCTACATCCAAATTAAAGTTTTATAGGATTTTTTTGCACGAGTTACACTTTGTAATACCTGCATCTCAATAAAAAGTACCAGCTCTAAAGGGTCCCATTGTGCCCAGCAGTTCCCTTAGACAACACATACAAAATTGTGCTTTATCTTCAGGGTTTATCTTGCATGTGCATTTTAAAAATCATAAAAATGTGCTTTTTCCTCACACAGTATTTCCTCCATCAAAACCACAATACTAACTGCTGACACTTGTTCTGTGTGCTCTTCTTAACACATTGTATGTGGGGTGGACTTTTCTTCTCTGGCAAGAAACTAGTTCCATTTTAAGTGTCAGGAGAAATGCAAAGACCTCAGCACACAGCATCTTAAGACAGGAAATGCAGAGTATACCTTGATAAGGGGACAGTGTGAATGCTAGAGCATCTGAAAGGTTATTTAAAAAGAAAGGGCTAAGCATATACTAGAGTTGTGCTCTACACACCTTGAGGTGAAGCTTCTGGAGGATGCGAGAGAGCAGGCGAGGGAACTTGCCTGTGTCTGTCCCATTGATGAGCGATACTGCTTTTCTGACACTACACAAGGCAAGAAACATGGGGTACAGATCGCTGAGTAAGAGCCAGATAGATTTCATGCAGCGAGAGAGGGACAGAAAATTTTTTCCAGTTATCACCTCTCCATACACACATGCACACATGTGCGCGCACACACACACACATAAAAACACAACTGGTTTCTGTTCTCAAGGGGCTGGGGGCAAGCGGGCAGCAGTGCTGTACAAGCACAGATAAGCAAAACCCAATGAGAACAGGAACAGGGCTGAGCTCAAAGTGGAGTCCAGACCACAGATACACCACCACACACCTGCACTACCCCCCTAATAGACACACTACCTCCCCAATGCACATACACCTCTGTGCATGGAGCCACAAGCACACACGTACCACACACACACACCCCCCTACACTAACCAACACACAGGTGTACACACATGCACCCACCAATACTAACCCCTAAACACCTGTGTACACGCACACTCCCCACATGCATAAACCCCCAAGCGCATGTATACACACATCCCCCCCCACACTGACACCCGCACACACGTGCACACATGCACCCCTTGTACCAACTTCCAAACACACGGGCACACGCACACACCCCCAAGCACACGTTTACACACACCCTACTGAACAAACCCCAAACACACACATATGCACACTTCCCTGCACTAAAACTGAACACACACAAGCACCCTACCAGCACCCATCTGCAAACACGGGTACACGCACCCTCCCCATACGCTGAGCCGCAAAAACATGCGTGGACATACACTCCCCACGTGTGTACACACACACACCTCCCCCTGCACTGAGGCCCAAACACACACGCCTGCATGTGCACACACCCTCCCCACATGCTGAGCCGCAAAAACATGTGTGGACGTACACTCCCCACACGTGTGTACACACACACACAGACCTCCCCCCACACAGAGCCTCAAACACACACATGCGTGTGCACGCACCCCCCTACACAGAGCCACAAAACCATGTGTAGACGTACACTCGCCACATGTCTACACACACATGCCCCTGCACTGACCCCCGAACACATGTACACACACACACACACACACACACGTGCACGCACCCTCCCCACACACTGATCCGCAAACGCATGTGTAGACACACACTGCCCACACGCGTGTACACACCCGCACTGACCCCCAAACACACACACCCCCACACACCGGAGCACACATGCACCCTCCCGTACTAAACCCCGCACCCCGGGGCATCCCCGTGCAGACGGCTGGCAACCCGCACTAGCCCTCGCGCAAGCCGATGCCCGGCCGCCCCGTGGGCTGCCGGGCGCGAGGGCGG
>NW_005842090.1:1401308-1408274 GCF_000455745.1 Alligator sinensis
CCCCCCCCCCTCTCCCCCGCCTCCGTCACCCGCGGGGCGGGGCTGGGGCGGGGCGGGGCGGTGGCAGCTGCCGGAGGAGGAGTCGGCGCTGCCGGCCTCTGCAGCGCGTGTCGCCCCCTCGCGGCTCTGCGCCTCCTGCCTCTGATAGGCGGGCTCTAGGACCACGTGGGGGCGGGCGGGTCGCCGCTGCGCCTCGAGGCGGACAGAAAGCAGCGGAGCCGGGGTGCACCTTGTAGACCGACACCCGGAGGGAGGGACAGAGGGAGGGAGAGCGCGCACAAGCTGTCCTGAACCCAGATGTACATCTTGTGCTATACACACACACACACAGACTCCTGCCTCTGATAGGCGGGCTCTAGGACCACGTGGGGGCGGGCGGGTCGCCGCTGCGCCTCGAGGCGGACAGAAAGCAGCGGAGCCGGGGTGCACCTTGTAGACCGACACCCGGAGGGAGGGACAGAGGGAGGGAGAGCGCGCACAAGCTGTCCTGAACCCAGATGTACATCTTGTGCTATACACACACACACACAGACATGTCTATATCCACACATTCACACACACGTATGGGTATATCCACACGCATTCCCACATGTATATGCACACGCATTCGCACATACATGTGTGTATATACATACATATATATCTCTACACACACACATTCACACACATATATCTACATGTACATACACAAACGTACATACATACATACATGTGTATAAACATTCACACACACACACACACAATATATATGCACCCATATATGTACACATGTAATCTTATTTAGTTAGACTTATAAAAGTGCATCTTCACCCTGCCTTTTTTAGCACTAAGACAAACCCACGTGTGAGGTAGGTTGGATCAGGGCTGTCCAATTTCTGAATCCCCCGGAGGTCCAAATGCCGGGTGGCTCACACGGGCAGAGGCCGCATGCCCACAGGCTGCATCAGGACAAGCCATGAGCTCCTTGGGCCACGTGCACACTGTGCAGGTACCCCCTCCCCAGCACTGCATGGCCACCCCTGCCACGCTGAGTGAGCCCACGCAGTGCCAGACTCTCTGCTCCCCAGGCCGTGCTGTGCTGTGCTGTGCTGTGCTGTATGGCCTGCCTGCAGCAAAGGCGGGAGGGAGATCCTGGTGTGATGGGAGAGTGGCTGCTGGGCAGGAACCCAGGGTCCACAACTTAACCCCTCACGGTCTGAGTGCTACCTGTTGAACAGCCCTGGTTTGGATAATCCTAACTTGAGAAGGGGGTTGAACTAAATGACCTCCTGAGGTCCCTTCTAGCTCTACTTCTCTGATCCTATGATTGTTTAACAATATTAAGGAGCAAGTAAAAAGTCAGCATGTTATTCTGCCAGTCAGCAAATTGCTTTTTTTGTTGTTGTTAATTGTTTAAAGTCATCAAGCCTTTCACTTAAACTATTGTTTAATTTACTGTTTCCTTTGGACAGGTGGTTTGTTTAGTTGTTTTCAGAAAAAATAAACCTACCTAGACATATGGCACATAAGAGCTGTAGAGTAATGAAACTGTTACAAAACCCAGCAAGGAAAGAAAGCAAGCCCTGATTTTTTAAATCCCAAAGGACACATTGCATTTAAGGGAATAATCACTCTGCTCATGTTTCTGTAACTTAGCTAACACTAAAAACCTGAAAGGGAAACTAACATAATTGGTTTTCATTTTACAATCTGGGGAAAATTAAAAAAGAAACAAACAACTTCATATTAAACAAACAACAACATGTTGGGGGGAGGGGGTAAAACTGTTAACATTGTTACCATTTGAGGCCTTGTTTAGACTAAAGGCAGGATAGATTTGCACTTTATAGATTAACGAAATTAGAGATGTATGGCATAAGCTTTCATAAACCATGGACTTACTTCATCAGATGCTGTGAAGGGACTGCAGGAAGCTCTGATACTTTACAACATCTGATTTTAAAAGCCTGCTGTTTACAAAAGGTTATCCATCTCTTATTTAGTCGGTCTATATAGTGCAAATCTACCCTGACTTCAGACTAGCACAGCCAACTACATCTCATTTGTTTAGGCTGACATGGAGAAGTGTGTTGTTGGAACACGGTAGCTAGTCTATTCCCACAAATTTGAAAAGCCTCAGCTATCCTACAGGCTTTAAACCAACTCCACATTAAAATATACTCTGCCTTGTTTATGATAGACCCTTCAGATGAATGAGCATGTGCTAATGTATTCTTAACAACACACCTTTTTTCTAGTCTAAACAAGGCCAGAATCACATCTTCCACTGTGGGTGTGAGGAAAGGTCTGAGAGGTAATGGCTGAAATCCTCCTATTTAAAAATAATGAATTTTAAAAATCAGAATACTCCCCAGCAAGTGGTCTCAAGGAGATAAAGGGGGCAGGGAAAGATTGCTTCCCCCTCCTCTTCCTCTTCTGGCAGTTGTCCCTGTTGAGTTTTTTCTTTACATAATGCTATATTATCGAAAATTAAGGATGATGAATAGTTATTTATGTGGGTACTTCTTGGACTGTCCAACTCCCACCAAGCACAGAAGCTCCTTTTTCCCGAGTTTCCCCAGATCTAGTACTCTCCATCATTTAATCCTTATTGAAGCATCTTTCACCCAACACCAACCCCCAAACCTCTCTCATTAACTGTACTCCCCATATCCCATCTTGCAGTCTCCAGAGTACCACCCAATATTCCCCTACTACAGTCACACAGCAACACACATTCTACCAACCCCAAACCAGTACTTCTCCAACTGCAAGCACTATATGTGTACACACACACATGCACGCGCACATATCTAGAAAATAATCATAGAGAAAAATTATCATAAAGTCAGATTGCATTTGCTATCGTAAAAAAAGTAAAAAGCTGGTTAGAAATGCACAGGATGGAAAGCTGGTCCTATCAAGAAGTCACTTGACTTCCTTAGGGTCAGGATTTCATCTATAATTTTTAATATGATAATGGCTCTTTAAATAAATTCTTTTTAGACCCAACGTCATTAAACACTCCACCCACAAAACAGTCTAAATCAAAAACAATAGCTTGACTCCAACAAGGAAATTGAATTCTAGGGCAGAGAATTTAGGCTTGAGGAAATATCAGAATTCACACTATAAATATTAGTAGGATTTGAAACAACAATTTCTTTTATGCCTTGACAAAATATAATTAAATACAAATGGTGTGTTTATTTTTAGAAATGTTCATGCAATCACTGAAAGACCATCCAATCCCATGCACAGAGAAGAAGCCTATTAAAAGCTAACATTTCACACCAGGATTACAGAAGTGAAACAAAGTACAATCTAGTGTTTGTTAAGCAGTGCATACATACAGAATCCTGCAAAAATCAGACAGTTTAAGAGGACAAGGTTGATTCAAAGTATGGAGTTTCGGAAAAAAAAAGGAGTTAAGAAACAAGTTTCAGGTCTGCCACCTTTTCTCATCTACGTTTTATTTTCCTAGGATTAAAATGCCTTATCTCATTGTTTGCTACACAAAGCTCTGTTGTGCATGGTCATTGTAGGTATTGCTTGTAATGCAGTAATTAAAACACTCTAATAGAAGAGGGATTTTTTCAGTTGACTTGTCCTTTAAGTATGGTAGTTATTTTTCTTGTATGGGAAAAATGATAAATAAATGCTTATTTACTTCTATTAAAAAGATTTATTCATGCAATGTCACCGTTCTTTATAAAGCTGCTGAAAGGATAATGTTCCACCATTTCACATTTTTTATCAACACCATAAATTGCTCAACTTTGCTGCTCTAGACATTTTTTTCTGTAGACAGTGAAATGAATGGCATGAGATGTAGGCATTCAGATCCATCATCACTTACTCTTTGCATTATCAAGGCCTCAGGCACCCATGACTGAGAATTAAAGGAATGTAGCTGCTTATGGAAGTTATATGTATATATATCTTAAAAGAGCTTTGAAAAGTCCAGTTTCTCTGACCACCTAAGTTTTAACTTTCCCAAAAGTGGAATAATATACTCTATTCTTTGCATAAATCCAGCTGATCCTTAAATATTATTTTAGCATAATTTGCATGGAAATACTTTACAGACTATTCTCATCACTCATCTTCTCAGTTAGAATTAATTTAGGAATTTCTTTTGAGCATTTTAGTTTTTTAAAACAGAAATCAATACACATGCAGCATAATTAAAACATTAAATACATCTACTGAAACACAAAGGAATTGTCTGAGAGTGAAAGAAAAAGAAGAAAATACAAGCCTATATAGACACTGACTTGGGTTAAGGAGCAGTGTTGATGGAAGTTAAATATTTGTCTCCATGGATATTTGAGGGGATTGGATGCATCTTTACATGTTCAATTTTTTTATATAATATGTTGGTTTTGTTAAAAATTAAATGAAAATGTCCATATTTTCTCTTATTTCCAGCTCCAAGATTTGCAAGATTTGGATCTACTTTTAATCCATAACTTTTTCCCCTTCGGTGTAATTCCCTTCTCCTTTCCTACCTTCCCCTATATCTTTCAAACTTTCCCTCCTCTGGCATTTTTCCCCCCTTTTATTCTAAAACATACCTTGAAAAAACTTTGTATCTTCATAGTTCTGAAGGCACACACAAAAGAACTACTTCAGCACTGTTCTCAGGATGCTATTTGTACAATACATCTGACACTAAGTAAAAGCATGTAAAACATATAAAATAGTGTTTCACATGAATTTTCACTTCCTGCAGCTAGTTATGTAGCAAGTGGTTTAAGTAATTCCATCTAGCAATCTGTAACCTGTGAAGCAAGAAATGGGATTGAGAACAACTACTGGGACACCGTGTGTTATTACTGTTATAGCACATATCCCACTCTGCTCAAAATCTTGCTGACAAATATACTTGCTTATAAAATACATTCTAAATGTGTTCTCAACTAGGGTATGGGCAGATGGACAAATAATACTTAGTTAAAAGGCAGGGGAACTTATCTCTGCCTGTAACTGCTTTACGTATCCACTACTCTTCTACTGTAGCTTGTTCTATTTCATTTATGGCACAGGTGACAAAGTTATGGGGATGGGGCCAGCACATGCTGCATCCAGTGCTCATACTGCATGCAGCATGTGGGGATGGTCCAGGACATGTGCTGGCTCTGACATTCAGGGACAGTCTGTGGGCCCAGTTCGGCCCATGGACCAGCCCTGCATGCCTCATCTGATCCCCAAGGCCAGATGAGTTTGATACCCTTGATCTAGAGGTATGTCATCTTAGATTAGCTTTACTGCAGGATAGAAGTAGACATGTGGAACAGTTACCAGGAAACAACAGACACCTAGTAACCTCCCATCCACTTTTAATCTGGTATAATTTGTTCATCTGTCCATACCCATAAATTGTGTACATCATAAACACCACCAGAGTCTCCTTTCTCTACTCACGTCATTTACTCTAAATAAACCCTGTGAAATCAATGGGACTATTCACCAAGTAAAATACTGTTCCATAGATTGTACAACTTTTACTCAAGTGGATGAGCACGTACTCTGCATTGTAGTTAGTAGAGCTGTTTGAATGACTGTTAACAATGTAACTCAGGCTTGAAACACAATCAAAAACTGTGTCCATTGATAACATGCCTTAATTTAGTCAATTACAATGAGAACATACATGATCCTATAAGGACCCAACTTCATATACTGTGCTTCAGTGGAAGTAAAGGGAGGTCAGTATCTTGCAGGATCAGACACTGCAAGAATTAAAAAATCCCTCCTGTGAATGGACAGGGTAACATGTTTTTCTATGTTTCATGCCCAGATTAAAAATCAGAGCTGATGAAATGCCAATATAACAAAATATAAAAAGACTGCTGGCATCCTGAACTTGACACACCTGCCTTCCAAGTGCAATGAGATCAAACAGACAGGAGATGCATCTACATGAGATGCTAACTGTGCAGTAGCCTAATAACGCTGCACAGTAGCATGCAGGGTAAAACCTGTGCTAATACACTACTGTGCAGTAGTATTAGATTACTGTGCAGTTAGCATCAGTAGCACCAGTTACCGCACATTGATTTACTTGGTTAGGCAAGTGCTAATCGTAATGTACAATAACAACGGTGCATTAATGAATGTGTAGACACAGGGTTTAGTGAAGCATGCATAATTTATTTTAAAATGTTCAAGATTATGCCCCATGTGCCTAAGTGATAACCTACAGCCTAAGTATCGCTTTTTTACAAGCTAAAAAATTCAACAGAACTAGTCTACTTCTAATAATTATAGTAAATATATTTATCTGGGTCATATCTCAAGCTCCACTGGTTTTAGGCTGAAGTCCTTAATCAGATCTTTTCTTTACTCTGGTTTGGATGCAGAGTGAGGCTCAGTTTTGCTCTGATGCGGGTTTTAAAGGGATCAAGAGAGTTGTCTGGAAAAGAGTTCAAAGCATATTATTTTTTTCTCTTACTGGCTTGTATGTGTGTTGCAGAAACTGGGGAACATTAACTACAGAGCTCTTACCTCAACACATGCTGACATGTGTAAGTTTAATAACAGGATGTACTCATTTTCCCCTAAATGATGGAGTGGGAGTGACTGGCTTTTAGCCAATACATAGAAGTTTACTTTAAACCAGGAGGAATGGTTTAGTGGCCTAGGTTTAGGATTGAAATATCTAGACTTCCTGGAGCCTTAGCTCTGAGTTCTCCCAGAGCAGACAGGCCTTCATCATACCACAGCACTATCAATAAATTAAACTACCACACAGTTTACTTTGTGAGGATCTTGTGGATGAGACTTTAAAATTCAGGCTTCATGTGGAGCGGAAATCATATGGCACTTCTTGTATAAATAAAGGGTTTGTTTAAAAGAAAAGGTTCACCGTCATATATTTCCCGTTCGGGTGCTGAGCCATTTGGCTACTACTCTGCCCTCCACAGGTGCTGGAGTATAGACATACTAGATCTTCAACTACCTGGCAAAGCTTTGAAGGGAAAG
>NW_005842090.1:1408305-1416478 GCF_000455745.1 Alligator sinensis
AAATAATACCACACTGATTGTAGAGCTTTAGAGCCAGGCAAATCAAAATGTTATTGCAAAGAAAGTTCAGGATCATTATCCTTGTATTGTAGATAGGGAAACAGAAGCACAGAGAGATGTGCCTCTTTCCTTTGGCCACAGTGAATCAGTGGTGGAAGAGACAGGCACTAGGGATATATCTAAAAGGCATGATGCACTGTAGATGGCTTTGTGTGTGCCAGTTCCAGAACCCCGTTAAGCTTGGTGTTGGGCCCAGGCTAATAAAAGCTGCTTTTCCACAGAGCTAATTAACTAGGTGTATCACCACAGTAAAGCAGCTAAGCTGCTTCCAGTTCTGGAGCTAATGTTTGCACAGCTAAGATGGGTATCTACCCAGCATGGTTTTGTGCCATGTAGACTTAATCTCAGTATCCTGATTCTCAGGCAAGGGGCTTAACCCAACCTTCCCAATAAGTTTGTAACAGAGTTAAACTAGAAATCACCTACAAGTCCTCCCTAATGCAGAACTACATCACTGTCCAATACATAAAGCCAGCAGACAAGGACCTGGCTTTTGTTTCACTCTTGTTACTATTTGGTTCCTACTAAGCTCAATCATTGAGTTTCACTGTCAATAAAATACATAGTAGATGTTGCTGTACTCTTCTTTTTGTATAACTATGCTCACAGGATTAACTTTGTGCATAGTCAGCCACTCATACTGCAAAAGGGGAAATTAAAGGCAATGTTTTATGGAACCTTGGGGCCAATTTCAAGTTGTGCTATAGCTACCTGTACACCAGGATCTTATTTTCATTACCTTTGCCCTGCCTTCCCCTTCCTTCTTTCCATTTTTCATGGATGCTTGTTTCTTCCAACTTAGCTATAAACTCTTTCAAACAAGGGCTCTCTTTTACTTGGGATTTATTTGGTATCCAGCTCCATGGAGTCACAACCTATGACAGAACCTTAAGATGATCCCAAAATACAAACAACAGGCCTGTACATAGATCTCGGCAGATTTACTTTATACTGGAAAGTTTCAAGTTTGAGTAAATTGGCAAGGCAATAAGTGTGTGTGTGTGTGTTTAGGGAGAGTTCTAAATATGAGGAAAGTAAATCCATGTGGAATTCAGAGATGAATGTATCTCTAAATCAGTGGTCTCCAACCTTTTTAAGTAGGAGATCACTTTTTTAATTAAAAAGCAACCCAGAATTTACTGTGCACCCCTTCCCCTCCACCGCCCAGCAGATCAGTATGTGGGGACGGAAGGGCGGGAAGACTGAGGTGGAGGGAGAAGAAATTATTTGGAGGTGCCCCCCCAGAAGGTAAGTCTGTGGGAGAAGGGAGGAGGGGAAAAGGCTTGGGGTGGGGGGCAGATCAAGGCCCCAGCGGTGAGGGAGGGAGCAGGGCACAGGCAGGAGTAGGGGCTGGGGTAAGTGGGGCCCTGGCCAGGCCAGGTGGTGGGACAAGCAGAGGCCCCGGGGGCATATGCCCCACCGACCTGTGTGCGGGGTGGATGGGACTGCCACTGCACGTTACACTCTGAGCCCCGCTGCTGCAAGAGCTGCACGATACCACATGCGTCCTGCCACCGGGTGGGCAGGAGGTGTGGGGCAGCTTCAGCAGGGAACAAAGTGCAGCGTGCAGCAGCAGCCACCTCCACCCCAGACACAGACTGAGGGGCACATGCCCCCCGGGTCTCTGTTTGTCCCACCACCCGGCCTGGCCAGAGCCTCACTCACCCCAGCCCCTGCTTCTGCCTGTGTCCCACTCCCTCCCTCACTGCTGGGGCCTCAATCTTCCCCCGCAATGATGAGGGAGGGAGTGGGACTGGGGCAGGGGCAGGGGTAGGCCCTGCACAGCCAGGCCAGGGCATGGGACAGAGCCACAAGTGGCTCAGGGGGGTGCCTGGTGCAAGGAAGGGGTGGCGGCTCCTGCCGCTGAATGCACACCAGGAGAGCATAGGGGCCATGTGTCTGAGATCTGCACACAGGGCAAGGAGGGCTGCCACTGTGGGCCCGGCCTGGTGGGCTGCACCGGGCTCTTCCCTGTGTGGGGGACTGGGCCACATTGCATTCTGGGTGGGTAGAAGCAGCACTGGGAGGTGGGACAATAGTGGAACTACAGCAAATTTTCAGGTGGCTGCAGCCCCCACCCCCATCGACCCCCTCCCAGCAATGCTGCCACCCACCCCAAGCTAAGCCCAACCCAACCCCCAGCTGGGAAGAGTGTGGTGCAGCCCTGGCCCCAGCCCAATGGCAGCCCACCCTCACCCCACATGCAGATCTGGGGGCACACACCCACCCCATGCCTTCCCCCTGTGTGTGCACCCCCCACGTGCCTCTCAGATGAGCTGCTTGTAGCTTCCTCCCATGCCCCACCCCAGCGGTGCAGTCTCTGCCCCAACCCCAGCCCCACACTCCCCCTCACTGCTGCATGTGGGCCCTTCCCCACCCCTGCTGCCCATGCTGCCCTGCATTGTGGGGGGACACATGCCCCCACAATCTGTGTACAGGGCAGAGGCAGCTGCCACTGTGTGCTGGGCTTTGCACCCCAAGCCCCACTGCAGCTGGCCCAGGAGCAGCCCAATGCCATGTGCATCCAGCTGCTGGGCTGAGCCTCACTCCCTGCCTACCCAGTGGCGGGACACACGTGGTATTGCATCATGCCATTCCTGGGGCAGCTGCAGTGGGGCTTGGGGTGCAAAACGCAGCATGCAGCACCAGCTGCCTCCTCCCTGTGCATGGATGGGGGGGGACACATCCCCCCCTAGGCCTCTGCCAGGATGCGCACTGCGGTGGGAGCCTACTGCACCCTTGGGCTCTGATCCTACCACCACCCAGCCCAGCTGGGCCCCACTCACTTTAGTCCCTGCTCCTGCCTGTGCTGCATGCCGTCCCTCACTGTGGGGGCCTCGATCTGGCCCCCACCCCTTCCCTCCCTAACAGGCTGACCTGCTGGGATGGTCAGGGTGTATGTGTGTGCATGAGCATGCGCACTCAGCCCCGCCAGCCTCAGATCAACTGGAAGAGGCTCCACGATTGATCAGCCAATTGACTGGTTGGCAGCCACTGCTCGAAATAATGAAAAGCACTGGTGACTATTTATTAGAGCTGGATAGGGCAGGATATGGTTTTCCTATCCCAGGGAAATCTGGGGTTTTCAGCAACTTAACCCATCCTTATTTTGTACAAAAATGATATCTTGAACTTTTTCATGAACCAATTTTATGAATAAAATGTGGAGGTTGGGTCAACCTAAACAGTCCAGGCCTCCTAAAAACAAAAGAGATGGTTCCCAAACACAGGGAAAGAAGTGTCTTATAACTGCACTGTCAAACTTACTGATGAAAGGCCAGCATTAAACCTGTAGCAGTTGAAGATCTGCTCTTCTTGCAGAATGAGCTTGGCTGGCCATAACTGCTGAAGGAAGGTTCCTCTGTCTCCGAACATTCGGAAGTCTGTATTGCGTCTTTCTGAGAGACAAAGTATATATGTCTAAAGAGAGTAAAGTGGACCTAGAGTCCTTTAATGTCTGCAGGGCCTCATCAATATGTTTGTTAAAGGGATTACAGCCCTCAAAGGGTAGGTCCTTGATGTTCATTGAACCTCTTTTGATATCTCCAAGAATTTCAAGACACCGTGACTTAAATCCAAATTCACCTCAAAGAGGCACTTAAGCAGCTTTTAAACACTTAAATCACTAAACACAATCCTAATTTACCCTGGTAAGAGCCACCAGGCTACTTGGACATGTGCATGTGTCCCCATTTTGACTTTTAAGCATGTCCAGAAGAGCTCCACAGAGGTGTCCAACTTCACTTACCTGCTGTTGCAGTCCTAACCTGCCATGAGACATGACTAAACATGGTGTAAATCCCAAATCTTTAGTCACAGGAAAAACATAACTAGCAACCAGGAGGAGGAGGGCCCACCTACCTTTTAGCCTAAATACAGCACTTCCCAAGAGAGTGGAAGACCCAGGATCTAAACTGTCCTCACCCTGTCATTTTATCTAAATACTCTTCAGAAGGTCATCTGGTTCAACCAAGCTTCTAAGTATCTTGGTTAATAATATCTTGAATATTGAAAACACGTAAGTGTTATCTCTCACTTCTTTCAGCTCAAAGGAGGGGGAAAAAGTCTCTCTGCCATAAGTGGAGTCCCCTATGGGGCTGGGTGGGAGGGAAGAAGCCCCGAGGGACCAGGAGCAAGAGGGATGAACCATTTCAGAAATTCTGAACATTCCCAAAGTTACTTGGAATTACAGCGAGGGGTAAGACATGGGCAATTCTGAAACGAACAACCCCCTGACATAGGACAGAAATACTAACTCTGGAAGGTTGTTTAATATCAGGTCATCTCATAAACTTCATAACATGCGTGTCAAAAAGGTCTGTGCCAGAGCTATTTTTCTATATTCATAGAACATAAGAGATTCCACATAAAAGGGTGAGTGGGATTCAGGTGTCATTGGCAGGACCTTTGATACTAATGCAGGTGTTAACAGCCAATGCTGGAGTCTTTAGCATCAAATATTTCAACAGAAGCATTGACAATGGCACAAGTTGTTTCAGAACAACTATTATTTATTTATCAGACATGCGTGAGTATGCCAGAAGCTGCTGGGTGCCAGGGCTTTGAATTGCCTCCTAGCTTGGATCTACTCAGTGTCAGAGAAAGATGATCTGTCTCTGCAGTCATCCTGTAAGTGTTGCTGCTTCCTTTAGCTCCCCTCAGAGGAACGGCCAGGGCAGGAGGGAAGCACTCAGCAATTCTTTCATTGAGGAGGGAGATTTCTTTTATATCAAATGATCCTTGCAGCAGAGTGGATTGCAGGCTTATCAGAGCACTTACTGAAGTGGTTCAGTCTAACTTGGAAACCCTTCCCATTTCAGGAACTGAAGAGGTCTTCATAGACCTCTTTAAGAACAAAGGTAGAAATTCCCTTGTTTTTCAAAATGGAGTGACATATAGATCATTTGTGCTATATATATGGTCTGCCAGAGTTTCCATCGCCAAATGAAATAGCTGCCTTAGGGAGAGGATGGCATTTGGATCCGGATTTCAATTCTGTTATGTCAAGAGAGTCCCATGCTGGGCCACCTCCTTTACTTGAAGACTTAGTTCTATATTTCCATTTTATTTTCTTTCTTTTTTCTGTCAACTTGTTTAATAGTAGAACTCAAACTAGAACATTACCTACAATAGACTGCTAAGTAAGGAAATAATTGCACAGTATGCAGAGACAGAGACACTGCAGGCACTCCATCTTGCTACACTAGACCACAGGGAGGAGCTGAACAGTGATGTCAGCCATTCTATCCTTTAAAACCTAAGGTACACAATCATAAAAAATAGAGATGGAAGGGGCCTTACAAGCTCATCTAATCCAGTGGTTCTCAATCTTTTTTGTACCAGGATCCATTTGTAAACATTGATGGCCAGTCCCGACCCAGTGCCCCTCACTTCTGACCCGCTGCCCCCAGGCCCCAGCCCTGCAGTGTGTGGGGAATGAGAGCAGCCCCTTGCAGGCTAAGATTCTGACAGCCTGCAAGGGAAAAGCCACAGTTTCCCATGTTTTTCTCCTTTGAAGTAGAATCCATTTTTAAAGTTTGCTGATCCATTTTTTAAAGTTTGTTCATGGCCCTTTCATATAGTCTTGCGACCTACCTTTGGGTCACAACCCATGAGTTGAGAAACACTGATCTAGTCCAATCTACCACTCCAGGCAGGATTATCCCTATCCAAATAGTCCCAGCTAAGTGTTTAAAGGACACTAGAAGGCATAATACACAAAACTGCAGTCCCAATGGACGGTTCCACTTAAAAAGTGTCTTATTTCAAGTATGTAGTGAGTTTGCACACAGAAGTTGAATACATATAAACAAGCACTAGAAGAAGAATGGATGTGTCCAATACCTGCATATATGTGTGCAAAGAAATGATTGAGGGGAAGCTGAATCAAAGTAATATGAGCCAGCCTTCCGGAATAAGAAAACTGCTTGTCCACTGCACTCCTGACACCTTTCATTTAAAAAAAGTAAAGATTTAGAAAGACCTTGTTAGCTGCTTCAGCAAAGTTGGCAAGGATTGGGGGAAATGAAATACCTACTCATTCCTAATGGTAAGGATTCAAGCATGCTAGCAGGGCAGTGTGAAGACCCAGGGTGTCACTAACAGGAACATCAGCAGAATCAATTCCCCCCACTTCATAAGACCAAACAACACTTTAATAAACATTTAAAAATGAAAGGAAGAAAGGGAAAAAGCCCCTAAACATTGCTACAAAATATTACAAAACCCAACAGAAAAACATCAGTCAGGGACAAAAAATGGTAACATGCTGATCACATCACCAGCTTCAGTCTCAATTCTGTCATAAACCCATTTTCTATTACAGCGACACTCGGGTCCACATTTGTTGGAATTGCATTTAGGGCATGGATAAAAGCAACCCAGACAGTTCTTCTCCAGGCAGTCACACAAATCCATATTATTACAGAGAAGCCTACCATGTTTGTCATACTTCTTCATAGTCCTGTAAGAGAAAAAAGTGATTCTCAGAGAACATTTTAACCTGTTCAGTAATAGTAGCAAACTAACATTGAAAAATCTACACAGGAACAAATATTTCCTTCTGACACCCTTTCAGCACAGTGAGATACCAGCATTAGTTTCTGACAGTAATGGACAATATAATTAAAATGTGTGTGCGCCAGAGGAATAAGTCAAACTTCTGTTACATTACACAAAGAAAGTAGACACAAAGTTTTCTCAGGTAAACATTTACCTTTGAAAACTTTACACATAAGACTATGGAAAAATATTAATTCTTTTTTTTTCATTTTGGGTTTATTCAGTAAACAATAGAAGAGCAATTTAATAAAAACAAGCAAATATAACACATCAAAGATATCATCTTACTTGTGTTTATAAAAAAATTCTTGGTTCAGTTTTGACATACGGGCTTTCTTTTTCTGTTCTCTAGTTTCAGGGTTGAAGTCAGCTACTTGAGGTCCTGGGTTTTGAAATGCTAAGCATTTCAGCTGCCTCTCTATTTGCTGAACAAAGAAAGAAAGGATTATAAACTGGCACAGACCTTTACTATCTTATAATTATTATTACAATTAGTAGTCTTCACAATTTTAAAGGCCACAGGAATTAGGGTATAAGACAAAAATCTAGCCTATATTACTTAAAAATATACCATTCACCAATTAATTTTGTAATCAGTTATTTCCTAGGCCAAAACTGCAAACTAATAGAGAAGGGCATAGCTGACAATCTCCAACTCTGGGTAAATGCAAAAGCAGAGAAAGGAGATAGGAAACAGGTGTTAAACATGTGAGCATGGCTGAGACAATTGGCATCTCCTAACCACAGCAGATTCATTCTTGTAGATGTACCAGGCCTGCTTTGCCTGTAAACAGTGTTAGACCTCTGCTGCCGGCAGTGTCAGCAGTGGCCAGCAGCGATTGGGGACCACCCGCAGATGCCGCCAGTGGTGTCAGAGGCGAGGGGGGCAGGATAGCAAGCAGTGACCACCTGCAGGTGCTGCTGGCAGCGTAGACAGCACTTTTTGCAAGGGGTGCATGTGCACCTGCATGTACCCCCTACGTGTCACCAATGAGCTCAGGACTTGTGAGGCTGCTTGCAGACATTTTTAAAAAATGGTGCTTTATTTTAAACTCGGCTCATTCCCGTGCCGAGCCCTATGCATGCCCAGAAGAGGCAGCACCTTAGTTGTACCTGGCTCTCGTGACATCTGTATAGATCAGGCGCTTTAGTGGGGCTTTTTTGGTGCTTTTATCTAGTAGCTGATTGAATCAGCTTTAGCTAAAACAGCAAAAAGCCCTGCTGAAGCTCCCGATCTATACAGACTCTGCAGAACTGGGTTGAAGTAATGCACTGCTTCTTCTGGTAAAGTGAGGTCTTTTAGGGTTTTTTTTTAATGTCTACCAGCAGCTGTCTAAGCTAGGGACACATTATAAATGGCAGCTGACCGAAGCATTGCATTTTCTGAAATATTTTCATGGTGCAGTGCTGTTTCAATTCCGGTTTTCCTCTGAATCAGGAGTTTCAAAAGAGAAGTTCTAACAGACCAGAACTGCTGAAAGATTATTTGACTTTATGCCTTCTGGTAATACATCCTTTCAAGCTTCATGTTGCCTGAGGCCTTTCTTCTCTT
>NW_005842090.1:1416509-1417087 GCF_000455745.1 Alligator sinensis
TTTCCCTGTGTTGCACAATGCCTACCAACTACCCACTAGCTTTCCTCTGTGTTGAGCTAGTTTTTCTGATTTGTCCAAGCCTTCATCTCTATTCCCCTTGGTCTTCTCCAAAGTCCCCTCATCTCTTCCCAAAGACTTCAATTTTACATTCTTCAACTTGCAGTTTCCTAGACAATTCTAAAAATATGATTGTGTATCCTCAAAGTCTGAAAAAATGTAATATGTACTCTGTATCCTGATGAATTATTTTGCTCATTAGCAGAAATATTTTTTTAACATTAAAAATAAAACAAAGGGCCAATAAAGTACAAAATGTGCCACTGACTTCATGATCCAATCAGCTAATGTGAAAGAAAATACTGTAATTGCACTAATCTCAACTGGATCAGTCCTTCTAAACTCTTATCTGCCTCTGTTCCCTCAGCTCCCCATGGCCTATCGAGAACAAACCGGGGTCAAGGAAAAGGTACAGAAGAATCATGAATGCAGGAAAAAGCAGTCACAGTATTGAAGAGCAAGAAGAAAAGCATAAAGAAGAGTGGAGGAGCCCAAGTAAATATATTCAGGAAGACAGAGAG
>NW_005842090.1:1417097-1461449 GCF_000455745.1 Alligator sinensis
GAGAGATTCTCTTATACTACTGTTAGAATTTACAATGGATTGAAACTGCTGAATAGATTCTGGGCTTAAGAAGTAGACACTTTATTCTCCTAGGTCTTTGCTATCATTTACACCTGTGCAATGCAGGTGCAATGTGAGCATAAAATGCGACTGTAATGGAGTCTGGGGTTTATTGTAAAATTTCTGTGTTAACTATGTTTGTGCTGTAATGTTGTATGTCTCAGGTTCCCCTAGCCAACATTGGGAAAAATGCACTATAGATACAGCAAAGCCAGAGTCTTTGGCCTATTGACAGAAGACACATCCATCTACAGCAGAGCTTTCCAAACTTTTCATGTTGGTGACACACTTTTTAGACATGCATCGTTTCGCGACACAGTAATTCAGTTCCGGGGGAGGGGCCAAGGGAAGCAGACGCGAGTAAGGGAGCTCCGCGGTGCCCTTCTGCAAAATTTTCTGCATTTCGCGCGACACACCTACACACTGCCGCCGACACACTAATGTGTCGCGGCACACAGTTTGGAAAGCTCTGATCTACAGAGATCTGAATAGTTTTGTTGACAATTCAACAAAGCTGGGGATTGCAAGTAACACCCTGGAGGCATCCAGGGGAAAGAGAGAAATAAACATGACAATGGATGCAGTAGGGATGGACAAGCAGGGTGTTGACCGAAGGTCTGAAGATAGAGACTAGCAGAGTAGTTTCGGGACTCTGGAGCTGCATGACTGGAATGTGAACAGCTGAGTAGCTTTGGGCTCCTCAGGGCTGCATAAGCTGGACTGGAAACACAGAAACTGCTTAACCCTTTGGAGGGAGCAAGACCTTCTTGCTATGTGGTTTTTGCCCCAGTACATTATTTTATTGGCAAGGACTGTTATTTTGGCTGCTTGGAACTTTATGTTGCACTGGTTCTTCTCAACAAGAAATAAAGTCATGTTCTCCCAGGAACTGAATTGGAAGCTAGATCTTTGAGTCAGGGCTGTGGAACAACCAGGGAGGACTGGGGACCAAAAGACCAGGTTGGCTTCAGGGGGCACTCTCAGGCTAGGGACAGACATTCAAAAATCTTGAGCCTGAATTAATTCAATCTTTGCAGGTTAATCTAACCTGGCTAGGCTAAATCGGTTTTGTAACTGGACAGACTTCCCAGAAAAGCAGGCCCATGCCTGTAGTGGCTGAGGGGGATGTGGCCAGGCTCTGGCAGGATGCTGTGATTAGCTCAGCAGGGAACTGATGACAGTGTTTATCACCCATTAAGAAAACAACAGAGGGACAGTACCAGCTACATGTTGATTCTGCCTGTTGATTCAGCACCCACTGGACTGGAGCCAGCAGGTGGTCTGCTAGCTAATACACAGACACCTTTCCATAAAGCAGAGGGGAGGGGGGAATTCCTGCTTAGCAGGGAGTGGTGAGGGGAGGGAGGAATCAGCCTGCAGTCTCTGGAGCTGCAGCCAGGAAGCAGAGAGGAGCCCTGCTGTGAAGGAGAGACCCCACCCAGCCCAGAGAGCATGCCGAGATGCTGGGGGTGTCTGGTTTATCTTAAACCAGGAAGGGGTCTGGGTCTGGTTTAAAATGTTAAACACAAGGGACATTTGACAAAGCTTAGGGTAGAAATAATTACAAGGATCAAGAGGACTGTCCTAATTATTTTCTTCCTCCCTAGCTAAGACTCTGAAGGGCCACAAATCCTCTATTTGCTACCTGCACTTAACTGACTGCATTCTCCCTCATTTACTGTTTGCTATTACTGATACACATTTGCCCAGTTTTTTCTTTCTACAAAAAAATCTGCAACAGTCACAAGCACCTTGATTGATAAAATAGTCATACCAGCTGCTTCTGTGTTATTGGACAATCCTTGGCAGCAGTAGCAGTTGCTTTTGCAGGTGCCTCCTGGGTAGAAGTGTTTTTCTCAGTACAGTTTTCTTCCACATGATCACTCATTTCAAAAAGCTGCAAAAAAAAATTAAAAACCTTAGGATGTTAAAGACAGGTGAGAAAACCACAGGTTTATTAGGGGAAGCTAGTCAAGCTTTTAAATTGGCCAGTTATATCCATGCCAGAAGCTCAAAGATTCTGAACCCATATAGCTTAGGGGGGAAATGTGATTCAGTATCAACTTAACAGGGTCTGGAACCACAGCAGCAGGTACAACTTAGATTGTAAATGTTATTAAAACTCTTAAGATATCAAAAGCCAAGCTATCATTAATAAGCTGAAATAAAAATGACTCATATAAAACTTGTTCAGTGAAAGGGCTGTTGGTTATAGCTGTGTTGATCTAAGGACATAGAAAAGGTTCTTTGGGTAAATGTGATACCTTTTATTAGATCAACTAAATAGTTGGAAAAATTGTTCTTTACAAGCTTTCAGGCACAAACACCCCTTTTCAGGCATAGGAGAAGTTTGTGCCTGAAAGCTTGTAAAGAACATTTTTTCCAATTATTTAGTTGGTCTAATAAAAGACATCACATTTACCCAAAGAACCTTGTCTGCCTTGTTCAGTGAAGGACACTGTTCACACCTACTTTGCAAGTTTATTTAATTATGACTTGATTTAAGAGAGCATTAGGACCACAGGTCATTACTTTTAATTGCAGAGATGTAATAGTTCAGTAGATAAAGCAGGCCACAGTGGGCGTATCTTCACATGCATTTACTCTAGCCCAGACTTACTGTGCAGTAAGATAAGCCAGAGTGAGGGTTTTGGGGCAGATGTCTACACATGCAGGGATCAGATTTGCTCCCAGATCCCTGAAGCCCTGCAATAGGCCCCCATGGCCACCAGGGGAAACTCTAGGCTCTGGATGCAGCTGCCAGCACCCAGCAGCCATCTTTAAAGCCAACTGTGCTCTCTGCTTAGCCTCTTTCTTGCCCAGGAGCAATGTGCCAAGAACAGGGGCAGCACATGGCAGCTCTCTCTGTGGCCACTCTGCCTCCCCACACTATGGCTACTCCAGCCCCTGACCCTAGCAGCGACGATCAGTGCCTGGCAATCCTGCTGACCACAATTGCCCTGCTGGCCTGCTGTGCCAACTGCTGCCTGGCCCACAGCCATCTCGCCCTGCTGTGGCTCCCCCACAACCAGCAATCGCCTGCCCACCTGACGCATGCCATTCCAGGGCTACTGCCAGGGATGTCGACTAGGGGCTCCATGATGCCACCACTGGAGCCACCATCACCCTCCCAGGCCTCCAGCCCTGCCACCTCTGTACCCACTGGGCCAGCCAGCACTGGTGGCTGCATGTCATCCAGAAGACCTGGGATGATGAGCAGTGGCAGGACGGCTTGTGTATAACCCAGGCCACCTTCTAGCACCTACTTCAGCAGCTCCTGCCCCACCTGAAATGGCAGGACACCGGCATGCACCTGGCCCTCCCTGCCAATACCCAGCTGGCCTTTATGTTGCTGAAGCTGGCCGTGCCCACCAGCCTCCAGTATGTCAGACACCTGTACGGCATGGGTAAGACCACTGCCGGGGAGGCAGTCCTGGAGGTGTGTGGGGCCCTCCAGGGTGTGCTAGGGCACACCGTGCTCCGTGTCCATGACCCCCTGGCAGTCGTGGCAGGATTCCATGCACTGGGATTCCCCCAGTGCACCGGAGCCCTGGATGGGATCCACATCCCAGTCACCTGCCTGCCCCACAAAGACTAACCCTGTTGAGGACCACCGGGGCACATTCACCTACATAAATGCCGGATGGGTGGGCAGGACCCATGATGCCCATATGTTTTGGAACTTTGTCCTAGTGGGACTGGTGGATAGTGGGCACTTTGCGGTGGGGGTGCTGGATTTACAGCTGAGCGCCATCATGGCCCCACCCCTGCTCATTAGGGACCCTGCCTACCTGCTTCTGCCCTGGCTGATGTAGCCCTACACCAGCCACCTGGACCCCCACCAGGCGCACTCTAACGGTGCCTGGGCTGGACCCATGCCCTGGTCAAGTGTACTTTTGGCCCTGCTGCCCACAGACACCCTTCCCCCTGCCCACCCCTCATTGCAGACATGTATCTGTACAAGTCTTTATTCCCCTCACATCACACACCCCCACCCCTCCCCCTCAACACACAGAGCCCCTTCCCCCTCCCTCCCACACAAACAGAGCCCCTCCAACACCCACCTCACCCACCAACAATAAAAAATCCTCTTCCCTGTGCAAACTATTTACAAAGTGGGTTTTTTTGGTGTCCCGGAGTGGGGGATTATGGGATGGAGGCACCTGGGGGCAGAGCCTGGGGGCAGGCAGCTAGGACCCTGGTCTCTGGCCATTCCCCCACTGGTGCAGGAGCCGTGGTGCATGCAGGGGGCTTGCCTCAGGGTGATAGCAGCCTCTGGTCCTCTGGTTCAGACAGCTTCTCCTCTGCCAGGGGCTTTCTGTGGCCGGTTCTGTGCCCATGTGGAACTGAGGTGAGCAGCAGGCCTGGGCCTAGGCCAGGGGGCTGGGTAGTGGCAGTGGATTCTGCTGGTTGGAGGTGGTGGAGGACCTCCTCCCAGGCCCAGGCAGGTGCCTGCTGCAAGGTGGTGGGCAGCTGCCAGGGGACCTGCAGGGCTAGGGACAGGAGCCAGGCAGTAGGCAGCATGAACATGACCACCAGGTCCTGCAGGATAGTGTTTTGCTCCTGCAGGACCTAGAGCTGCTTGCACTCCAAGGCCAGGAGCTTGGCTCAGAACTTCCAGTCCATCTAGTCCCATGCATCCACATGGGCAATGTCCTCCACCTGCCAGGCCCATGCGTCCGCCTTCTACTCCTCCAAGATAGCCACCAGCCTCTGGGGGAAGAGGGTGCAGTCCATGATGCACCTCTGGTGCAGCTGGCGCATCTGGAGGGCTCTAGCAGTGGACAATAGTGACCCTGAGGCAGCATCTCCACTGGCCATAGGGGCCTCTCCCCCATGTCCAGATGCTGGACCTGCAGAGCCATGAGACAGAAGTCTTTTGTGAGAGTTCGCAACATTTCAGACTTAAGATTCTCTGCATCAGGGGCCATGTGCGGCCCAGCCTCAGATCAGGGGTCAGCCGTGCATATGTGCCAAGGAACCATGGCAAATTGTGCTGGGTAGGCCTGGACCCAGGTGGCCACCAGCCAAGCCCTCTGTCCCTGCATGCTCCCTTGGGACTGGTGGGCTGCTGGGTGCTGGCCGCAGGCAGCCTGCCTCCCTCGCCCCCTTCCCAGGGCAGGACAAGCCAGGCTGCTGACAGCACCTGCTGCTGTGGTTCCAGGCCCCGCTCCCCTCTCCACCTGCAGGCCAGCCACTCTGCTCTGCTGCTGCCCAGCCCACACCACCCGGGCTCAGGGCATGCAGGTCTCCCAGACAACTGGGGTGAGGAGCTGGGTGTATTCCTGCCCTCCCCACAGAGGGCTTCTCTGGGGAGGTGCCCCGGAGCCAGTTCTCCACTGCACTGCCACTACACCCCAAGCATGCCCCTGCTGCACATGTCCCAGGCAGTGCACAATGAGGTGTTTGTGTAGGCCCACTATGCCCTGCTGCTGCTGATCCTCATGGTGCCCCGGGCACACCTGCACTCCTGGTTTGAAAACCTGAGCTTCAACAGTGCAGGGTTCAAACCCATGGTGCCCCGCAATCTTCACTGCTGCCTGGAGGACTACCTGTGGCATCATTAAATGTCCCTGCCTCCCATTGCTGAGGAGGACATTGTCATCAGCACCAACACGTTCCTCAGGGTGTGACAGGCCTGTGCCCGCCCAGCTGCAGGGGCACAAGCTGCTCAATAAAATGTTGTACTGTGTCCCACCTCTCTGTGTGCTATGCAGAGGAACCCGGGACCAGGGGAGTGCAGGTGGGCCAGGAAAGGAGGAGAGGCATGGGCCAGGGCTGGGGGCATGGCCAGGGAGGGCCCTCCCCGCAGTGCACAGCTTACCACGTATCCAGGCCTGGTGTGGCTGGTGGCTCAGTGCAGTCCTCCCAGCTGGTGAAGGTATGTAGCTGCACCCCAAGTCCTTGGCCCATAGGGCATGGTTTGCAGGTGCCTGGCTGGGGGCTTCCCCAAGGAAGGGTGCTGCTGGCAGCTGGTGGTGTCATAGCCAGCCATTCCTCATGGCTGGCCCTGGGGCTGCACAGCTGGTAAGGAAGGTGCTGGCCAGGGCTCCCCAAGCTGCTGATGGAGGCTGCAGCTGTGGAGCTAGGCGGAACAAGTCAATGCCCGAGGGTCCCTCCTCCGGTGACATGTCAGCGAAGGTGCCAGGGTGGGGCAGGGGGCTCAGGCAGGCTGCCTGTGCTAGTATAAACTGCATAGTTATGGCCTGTGTCCCAAGGTGCCAAAATATTGATCAGCTGCCGCATAAAAGGCATGGTCTTGCAGGCATGGCCAGACCAATTGTGGTCAGTCACGGCGACCCACAGTGCCCCAATGGCCTTGATCTTTATGTGGCACTGCTGCACTGACTGGTCATGCCCTCGTTCCTTCAACCCGCCTGACAGGGCCTCACAAATGTGGCCCAACAGGGCCTCCCACCCAACAGGGCCTCAAACTGGCCTTCACATCCACCCAGAGCACCACAAGGTCACCAGTATCCTCCTGGCTCCAGTTGGGGCACCAGGTGGAGGGCACAGCTGTGTGCATGCATCTGGTCCCAGGCCTAGACAGGGAAGATGAAGCCACATTGGGTCCCACGCCAGCTCTCTGGGCCCTGCATGGCCGTCTCAGCATTGCTGGCCCTGGACAGCTGCCAGTAGTACCCAGCGCGAGGGCACAGCATGGGATGGTCAGCTGCATGGCAAAGGCCCCACAGCATCTGCAGGCACAGGGCAGGCTGCAGGGGGTGTGCTGCAGGCAGGTGGTGCTGGCACTGCTGCCAAAAGCTGCCCTGAGGCAGCAGGCGGCCCTGAGGGGTTGACGGAGTTGGGCAAGGGATGCAGCACCCTTCAGCATGCAGGTGGGCCTGACGGCACTGTCCTGGCAGCCGCAAGGCAGGGCAGTGCCAGGCAGCACTGCTAGGGTACTGGCAGGCACACATAGCAGGGCTGTGGCCTGCCCAGGGGGATACACAAGGCCTGCAGTGCCCTCAGGCTGTGTGTTGTGTACCCCAGGGCACAAACTGTTTGCAAGCTATAAAAGAGGCCATAGGGGCAGCCTAGCCCACCTCTGGGGCAGGAGACAGTGGCAACACATAGGGGGTGCATGTGTACCCCCTGAGAGTGCTGGTGCACCCCCTGTCAGCCAGCATTCCTGGGCAGGGGGGGAAGGTGAGGGCGCTGGTGCCCTCCCTGAGAGTGCCGGCTAGTGAGTGGGACACCAGAAAAAGCAGTCCCACTGCAGCTGGAAGTGCCAGCAGTGTGCAGCTGCCACTTGCAGGTCAGTGGGATCGGCCACAGAGGGACCCCGCCCTGGTCAGCGGAATTGGCCGCTGGGCTGCAGGCAAGTGCCCCCCTGACTCAGGAGGCACCAGTTGCCCATGGCAGGAGAGACACCTTGCCTGCAGCCCTGGGGCTGGCCTCAGGCTGCCTCCCTAGTGGCTGGGTAGACATGCAAGCTAACTTGCTCCCAGGTCGTGTCTACATGTGGGTTACTGTGCATTAACTAATTGCAATTCAATTTGCTACCTGCAAATGCAGGTAGTAAATTTAATCGCAATTAAGGGTTTTTACTGTGGAGTAAATGCATTCATGTGTAGATGTGTGCGCTTACTGCACAGTAAACTAGGCTACTGCACAGTAACCTGTCTTGTGTAGATGCACCCAGTAGTTACCAGTTGCCCAATCCTGGGCACAAGATAGACTGTCTGGTCATCACCAGATCCATGCTTATATCTCTTCTAGGAGGGGTCCCAAGTTGCTCTGATCACTTCCCTCTGGCCTTCCAAAAATACATAATTTCTTAGGCAACCTCCCTTTTCCATCCCATCCCGTCATCTGTTTACCTGTGTTTTCATCTTAGAAACAATTCAACATATGCTTATTCCAGGAACCATCCCCTTGCATTCCCACACTATATCTTAATGCTCATGTTTATTTTGAAGAATATATATACTACGCAGGTCTGTAAAATGAGCCTTACAAAAAGGTTTGCCACTTCCATATCTTGCAAGTTTATGATTCTACAAAGTTTAGCTACCCTGTTTCCTGTGAGCAGCCGAGCAGATGGGAATCTTGTTCAATTTAGCATTAGCACCTTCAAATCATCTGTAAGAACAGATTATATATGTATTTTATTTCACTTGTCCACTGTCAAGAAAATATCAAAGAATACTCTAAAGAATTATCACCACACTACTGAATCTACAAATTATCAGGAATGTAAAAGTATAGACTATTATTTTCACAAAGCAATCAATATTCAATAGATGTGGAGAATATGGCATGTACAGGTACTCACTTAATATACCACAAGGTGTCACTGTTGTTCTACAAAGGTAAAGTGTGTGGCATTACATTTTTTAAGCCTTCATCAACTAAAAGTTAACTGGTTTAAGCACCAACATATATCACATTTTTAGATACCCAAATGATGTGTTGCAATAACACAGGACACAATTATACTATTTCAGACAGCATCAGCATTTCATTTCGGTTATGGAGGCTCCATTTCACAAAATTTGCCTATTAAAACCTAAGCCTTGCACATGGAGTCTGTATTTTTGAGTTCACAATTTAAAAACGCACCACTGACTCCACTAACCAAACACCCAGAGGAACCTATGGACTCATGTAATCCAACCAACAGCCTTCTCCTCCACCGTGTCTCCAGTGCTCACTCATTCTGCCACATAATTCTATCTGAGTCATGCAGAGAGGGAAAGCACTGCGGATCACTGCATGCCAGTCACTTAAAACACTTCTGGGAGGCACTCAGATGCCCACATGTGTAAAGGCCATACTAAAGGTCTTCAACTCTCCAACAAAGCTCTCTTTTCGGGGTTTCTAACAGAGGTGTTACTGAGCAGTTATGTGCCCTACATGGTGGCAGGACACAGGCCAGCAGCTGCAGCTGGGCTGCTGGCAGCAGGAAGCAGTAGTGGCAGCCAGACTGGCAGAGCAGTAGCTCTTGTTTTTGCACCTGTCTTCAAATCGGCACCCAGGGTTGGTGCCTCCATTGCCTCCCCTCCATTGTGCTACTGGTCTGGAAGTCACTTTCCCCTGGTGATGGACAGTTTCTCAAGTTACCCCTCCCCAGTGTGGTAGTGTGTTCAGTTCTTGCCCACGCTCTGCCCCCCACAGCAGTCTCTCTCAGGACTCCTTCCTGGATGGGCATGCCCTGTTGCAAACCCCTTCCTTACATGCAGCTTTTGCCTCTTAGAGATGACTGCAGGGAGAAAAGTAGTTGAGAAACCAAGCAAAGGAGGCAACTCCCTGCAGTGAGCATTTCTTTGGCCCACTCTTCTGAGGTAGAGAAACCAGCTCAAGCATAGAAGATGAAAGGACTAGGCAAAGAGTAAAAGGAACTAATCTTAACCAGCTCTACAAATCAGTGGTTCTCAGCATTTTCCACACTAAAACTCCTTTCTCTTCCTTCATGACATTCCCCCATCTAGATCTAGCTGAACCCATTCCCTCTCCTCACTCAGCAGTAGGGAACATGCAGACAGATGCAAGCCCCATGCTGTTTTCAACCTCAACCCTGAGCCTGATGCTGCAAACTTGAGATCAAAGGAGAGCTCAGCCCTTTGTTTACCTTCAGGCTGAGAGCCCAAGTCAGGATTTGCTAACCACCTATAGCTGCATCCAAGGATGTCAAACACTTTACAGATGTGGATAAGCATTAATTCTCCATATTTTACTAGGATACATAGAGGTCAAGGCCAGGGCTTCAATTAGCGGCCACTAACTTAAGCATGAATTGTAGGATTTCAGAACGTCTGGAAATCAGGTCCTATCTTAAATAGTGTTAGAGTGATGTTCTAGTTGTGATAGTCCAGGCAAGGATTTTTGGGGGGTGGTATGTTTTATTGCAGTGGTTCTCAAGCTTTTTTGTAACATGACCCATTTGCAAACATGGATGGCCAGTCCTGACCCAGTGCCCCTTACTCCTGACCTGCTGCCTCCCACCCCCAAGCCCCAGCCCACCAGTGTGTGTAGCAGGGCATGGGTGTTTGGGGCGGATGGAGGTGTGTGTGGGGCATTGGGGAGCCCCAAACAGCCCCTTGCAGACTGGAAATCTGACATGGTTTCCTATGTTTTTTCTCCTTTAAAGGAAAATCCATTTTTCAAGTTTGTTGGTCCATTTTTAAAGTTTATTCATGACACTTTCATATATTCTTGCGACCCACTTTGGGTCACAACCCATGGGTTGAGAAGCACTGTTTTACTGGACCAACTGCATGATAAAATTAAATAAGCAAGGTATTCTTACTCGGATTCCTGAGAAAGACCTCAGGAAGAATTCCTTGCATTCAAAAGCTTGTCTAACTTTATCCCAACCATGCAATTGGTCCAATAAAAGACAAGACCCACATAAAAAATCCTTGCCTTTTGTCCTATTTTAAGTCAGGCCTCAAAGATTGGTGGCTGCTTTTTTAAAGCCTGGTCCTTAGTGCAATAAGATGGCCATTGTGTTTCATGAAGAAAAGTATTTCAACAGTCTGTGCTTTTAAGGGGGGGGAAAGCCTTTTACAAAATTGCACAAAGTTCCCCATCTGAAATATCAGCTGTACATGCCAGCTCCAACTGTCCAGGAAACAGATTCATAGCCAAGACACAGTGAGATCAGGGAATGCTTCAAGATATAAAAGTCTGTATGAATCTGTATTTCCCTTATATCCTTTAAAAGTGAGGACAAAAGTTATGGGATTCATGAAGGTGGGAGCAGGTTTTCTCTCTCAAATCCACAAACCTAAGACTCCAAAGGGAAGGGAATTCTAGCATGGAGGGAGTGTTTATTGGTCTGCTGTAGGAAGCTCTTAACCACAGCTTGCTTCAAGCTCCTTTTCTCAGCTACACAGGAGCAACTACATGCCAAATGAAGTCAGCATTAATCTGGCAGCAGCATTAACTTTCTTTCAGTTTTACATTTTGAAATGTGTGTATGGGGAAAATAGCTGGTACCATTCACCTTCTCCTGTTCCATCCCCTTTCCCAAAACATTGACCTTGCCCACAGTTTGAAGAGAACAAGTATTTCCTTGATATGAACATCTTTTCTCAAGGTTACCAAACAAAGTGACCAGGTCCTGTTTGCTGTCTTCCACAGAAACTGAAAGCAGTGCTATCTGGACCAAAAACAGATTGAAAGGGGGGCAGGGGGGGAGCAGGCTATGGGTGTGTAGTATAATAAAAAGAGACTTGGAGAAGTTGTCAAGAAGGCAGATGTTTCTGGTCAGAAAGAAATGGTTCAAGTCAATACTTGGGTTGGAAAGGACGGTTCCCTTGTGATTTTTATGAAGGGAAATTATCTGTGTTTGTTATTTCAAGGATTTATTCCTATAATTAACTGTTATTTATGAGATTGTAGCCTATACTTTATCGGGTACAAAATGTGGTGACTGGAGTTCTGTCTGGTTTCAGGCTGCTTGATCACAGCAGACCAGTCTTGGTATCTGTGCAGACTGACTATTGATTTAAAATTACTTCTGCATTCACAGGAAGTTCTTCACAATCTTAAATCATGCCAGTGTAGTTATTCTGAAGTAACCTATTAACCTTGATCATTCCCCTGACCTGAAACAGTACAGTTGACTCTTGTAATGGATTTAACCCATGCACACAGAGCTGGATTGGGCTCAACTGTTTCTATACTGCAACAATGAGAGTTAGGGATTAGCCACTGGGATTGTGAAACATACACTGTGCCATCCTTAAACAGTACAGGAAATCTGGCACATGCTGAATTAGCTTTTCCACGGCTTCCTTTAACGCTTGGGAATTCTTTGTAAGGAACTGGTAGTGGTGGTGGTGTCCTGTGGACTGCAATTATTTATTGGTTTCCTTGCAGCACAGCTTCAAATGGAGTTGTATTGCCAGGGAGATGGAGAGGCCCTCAGAGCCCATACGGAGGTTCAAAGTATATGTAGCAACAGCCTTTGTCTCCTGGATCTCCTTCAGCATTCTGGAGAATCCATAGCAATGAGGACTGTTCTAGCTGAGGGGTCAAGGGAAGAAAATCCCTGCCCCCCATAACCACCTCTCAACGGAAGTTTTTGGGAGAAAGCCCAGCAGCTGGATCCCTATGGAGGTTTCCTTCCCCAAGAATCCCATTCAAAACTTCTATGTCACCAAACTAGGATACAATGGGCCCTTCCATTCTGTTTGAATGCTAAAGAACGAGCTATAAAATCATTGCATTATCCTGGTTACCATCTAACAGGCCAGAAGGCCTGGTAAGCAATCCCTTCGGATAACTTACACAATTTAAAAAGGTGCATGTTCAAATCAGCTCAGCTAGCTAGGCACAAAAGGACTTTCCAAAATGTTAAATTGGACTTACCAACCGAAGACCTGGCACACAGAAGACAGGCTACTGTACATTTACAGTGGCACAGTTGCTCTGATAGCGAGAACCTGACGTCAGCCCCAGAGTGACTGAAACAGAAAACTAAGCATCAAAATAATGCTCCCAGGAGGACAGCACTGAAGACAATGCCAGGTGAATATCTTAAAGGATCTCACCCTTCTCACCTCATCGTTCACAATCCCTCTTAATATATACCATACATGACCTGAAATAGGGAAATCAGTTTAAACCTGGATGACATTATTAATTCCTTGTATGCATGCATCTATTTTATACACCATGCAATGAGCAATCCTGTTTTTTCCCTATGTTTTCTTGTTTAAAACTAGTGAATAAGGCCATAATAATGTTACACTTTAAGAGATCACTTAGTTGTGTAACTTTTTTACCAGCTAAATTACACAAAATATTTAAAAAATAGCTTCCTCTAGCAGACCAAAATCACCAATGAAGTAGACAGAATTTCCACCAGGCTCTTAAAATGTGGAGATACCAACACACTTTCATTTTATGCCTTCACTTTCCTTTACAATAAAACCAGCTGACACAACTCAAGCTGACACTGGTGCTTTCAGATGTCTCCCAAATGTCCAGCATATTGAGATCACTGATGACTTGCCTTCCCACACTTTCAAGATATTTTGAGTGAAAACAATGTATAAAATGATACATCTATATAAAACGTGTACTTTAAACAGTGATCAAAATAATGGGAATGTCAAAGTAACCGTGTCAGAGTAATGCCATCATGATAAAGACTGCTATTTGCTCAAATAAACATATCTATAAGTCCAGCACATATTCGTTGATCTTTTTCAGTTGAAGGCATTTACCACAGCCCACTCTCAGAGCAAATTGATTTAATCCAGCTATATGCCTCTGCTATGCTATTTTCCTTTCTTCTACTATTATTAAAATCAAATGCTGACATAACCACTCTGGAGAACTAGTTTACCAAACTGACATAAAGGATACTATACAGACAGTCATATTATGCTACAGTCAGTATCCTTTGTTTTGAAAAATAAAACACAAACCCTCTAGGGGAAAAATTAAAGAAACCTCCCTTGTCCTCCTATAATAGCAAGATGAAAAAAAAATGTTTGCTTCATTCTGCAGGGTTTTTGGTTGTAGCCATGTTGGTCTAAGGACAAAGGCAGGCAAGGTTCTTTGAGTAGATGTAAGATCTTTTATTAGACCAACTAAGGAGTTGGAAAAAAGAATTTTTATCTTTAATAAAAGATATCACATTTATCCAAAGAACCTTGCCTGCCTTTGTGTTATTCTCCCTTATTTAAAATACATGATAAGCTTTCTAGATAGTCTACAAAATCAAGGTATCTTGGGGTTTAGAATAGGCAGAAAAATAGTTGTCATGTCTATTCATACAACAGTTATAAATGAAATAGCTTATATTTAAAACCCAGGGTAGACCTTTATTGAGCCTCCTCCATGCTCTAATTGTCTAAGAGTGCCACATTACACATGAATCTGAACTTTCTGCATGAGCGTGAACAGGAACTGTTGCACAGATTGATTACTATATGCTTAGAGCGTGAACAGGAACTGTGGCACAGATTGATTACTATATGCTTAGAAAGTTACAAACTATAATCTACTAAAAATAACCCACTTCTTTTTCTTTGTGCTTTCATATACATGTTTTCAAATTACAATCCCAAATGAATTCCTGGTCTCACCAACATCAGTAGCAAAACTCCCATTTATTTCTTTAGAGCCATTGTCTTGTGCCCACACATTCCATGCCTATGGTGAACATACTTTGAATGATATGATACAAAAATCCATTAAAATTAAGACAATGGAAGAATGTACAAGCATTATGTAATACATACACATATATACACATATATACATACACACACACTTTAAAATAGAAGTTTCTTTAAAGTTCTTTTAAACTTCTGGCCTTTCCTCTAACAGCCACTGTCATCATTCCCATCCTTTTATATACAGACTTCTAGTCCCATTCACCACATAATTATACCCCATGTTCCCTGGATCTTTGAGAGAGGCCAAGGCTTTCAGGTATACAGGGAACTTCCCCAGAATTTCCCTGGCTGAGTTTAACTTCCAAATTTTCCAAGGCCTTACATTAACCAGCTCATTGATGCAGCTACCTTCCATTCTTGGATAACCCATGACTTAATCAGTTTTGTAGGGATCATTTCACTGAGGGCAGTTGCCAGTTTTGCAGGCTCACTGCCTATAAAATCAAGTTAGAAGTTTCCCCCAGTTACTTTTTTTAGCATACAGGACACCCTATATGAATATATTTTTTTTTTAATTTGGAGCTATAATCTCAGCAGTTTATAAACTGATGTGAAAATAGATTGCTGTTACCTCATTCAGGGACACAGAATAGTACAGATCTGATTGACAAAACCTAGACATTATACCAGAAGACCTGTATGCTGTAGATATTTGGAACTGTTTAATTTCCTATGGAAGCTTCCTCAATATAAACATCTTGAGTAAAATTAAATAATAACAATAAAAATGTGGGCGGCGGACCTGAACATTCTCCTTGCTTCTATTGTCTTCCTGTTCTTAAAGAAAGCAATAGCAGGTAATGGACTACAAGGTTGTGCCAATTAGTGCCTGTGGTGCACCTGAGGTGCCCTTTAATAAGCATTACTTCACAGTCTTCTCTGCAGCAATTAGAAAATGAGCACGGCGAGAAAACAACCTTCAGTTTTACATGTAAAAAATGAGTTTGCAAAGTTCTTGCCCCATTGTCAGTGTCCCCTATGTATTCATTATGTGATTGTGAAAAATATGAGCGTAATATGATATGGAATGTTTAGCAATGGTCTTTTGGTATCTAAATTAGCCTCTCTTCATCCTCGCTCCCAGCTCAGCAAATTTCTTCCTCTTGTGTTCCTCTCTCTCTCTCTTCCCTCCTTTCTGGAAACAAATCAGTAAGCAAGTCAAGTGAATAAAATCATTTTAGAGAAAAACAGAGAAAAAGCCCAGCATCTGCAAAGGTGTGGCAAAATTGCAACAAGTGAGATTTTGGAAACAAGGGAGACTAAATAACTTCTTGAGAACAAAAAGAACAAAAACCCCAGAGAGACAGAAAGACTAAATTCTGCCTTACAATGTATCCAACTCTACTACATTTCCATACTCCTGAAGGGAAAAGATTCAGAAGCAGCTCAACACTTCAAACCTCATGAATTATTTTACAGTCTCTCTTTTCATCAGAGCTAGGCCTTCAAATGAAACTATAGGTTTTGCTTTCTTTACTCTGTGAACTCACTTCACTCAAAACAAAAAGCCAAATCATATTCTAATATTATAAAAGCCTAAGTCTGTCTGTCTGTCTGTAATGCTTTATTTGCGCTCTGGTTGCCTATCTTGGCAGCCAATCAGAGTGCCCTACACAGACTGGGACAGACAGCGGAGCGCCGCCATGACAGTGGAGACTGAGGGGCTGGGGGGGAGGGGGGCCCTGCTCCTTGGAGGCAGAGGGGGATGACGGGGACTGGAGCACCACCATAATAGATGGGACGGAGCAGGGGGTCTGCTCCTTGGATCCAGGAGCCGGCGGGCCCCCCTCCCCCCCCCCAACAACAGCTGGCAGGGAGGGGAGGCAGCAAGCAGGGAACAGCGGAGGGAGGGGAGCAGGAAGCTGGGGGGGGGGGCTACTGGTGGCTGCCCCTGCTGCAACTGGGACCGCTGCTGCGGTTGCAGGCCCCAGCCCTAGCCCGAAGCAGCAGGGGGGAGGCAGGGAGTGGCCCTGGCCCTGGCCACGGCTCAAAGTGGCAGGGTCAGGTGGGGAACAACCAAGGCCCCAGCTCTAGCCCTGGCCCAAAGCGGCGGGGGGAGGGGGGGAACGGCCCAGGCCCCAGCCCGAAGCGGCAGTGGGGAGGCAGGGAGCAGCCCAGGCTCCAGCCCTGGCTGGAAGCAGTGGGGGGGAAGGGGAGAAACGGCCTCAGCCCAAAGCTGCAGCGGTGGAGGTGGGGAATGGCCGTGCCCACCCCTGGCACCAGCCCAAAGTGGCAGGGGGAGACGGGGAACGGTCCGTGCCCCAGCCATGGCCTGAAGCGGTGGAGGGTGGTGGGAGGCAGGGAACAGCCATGGCTTCCCCCCTCCTCCCCACCATTATTGACAGGCAATTTGCTAGTCTAAAATAGTTTCTGATCAGCTGAGAGATGCTGGAATGAGAGTCAGAACTACAGCAAACCTGAGGCGAAGTAGATGTGGAGTGTGCGGGATTTGTCCAGAGGCAGCTATACAGTGACAAGTTGTGCTGGCTCCTCTTCTGTGACCCCAGATCTGTACAGAATTTAACTCTCCATTTGATACATTATTACATTACCTTTGATACATTATTACCTTTCTGGCCTGCACGGTGGCTCTCCTCATGCATCAACGATATTTGCTAACAGACAGGCTAAATCAATAGCACTAAACAAGTGCAAACTGCACCTTTTATTTCTATGACATGTTGATTATGGAACCAATGAAAACAAGCTACATATGAAAAAAAAAAAGACACAAAAGCCTGGGGCAGAATACATTGACCTCCCTGGACAGTCCATTGCTAACCTCAAAGTAGCTGTTCTTAAACAAAGAAACTTTAAAAAATGACTTGAATACAGAACCAGAAATCATTCACAGACTGGATTGTGTTGTCTGGTCTCAAGGGAGACTCTGGCTTCTTATCTCATTGCGTGGACAAGCTTTTAAAACCCCTATATCCCTCAATGGATTAACCTGCTTTCTTTATCCCTTCTGATCTCTTCCACCCACCTTTGCCTTTTCTCAGCAGTGCCTCATCCTCCCCCCCCTTCACTATTTTTTAGATTTAAATGATTTTATTCTTATGTAGTACCCTTCCTCTCTTCAAGTCCTTTCATAGCATCTGATGAAGTAGGATGTAGCCTACAAAGGCTCATGCCTCCCTGAATAAATTATTCTACAATCCTCCACCTTTTGTGTTTGTTGGTTATCATTTTAGCATAAACTTCTTTGAGATAGTTCCCTACTAAAAAACCTTGCATTATCCCAGAATCCTTTTTTTTTAAAATGTACAGTCCCCATCTGGAGTCTACATTGGACAGAAAGGGCAATCCCTCCATGAAACAATGAGGGGACACCAACCTGACAACAAGTTCAAAAACACATACAAACCCCTGGCAGAACACTTTAACCACCCTGCACTTAACCAACAGAACTTTAAAAGCCCTGTTGAACCAAAAATTATGGAACAAAAAATCATCCACAAACTGGATTGTGTTAGGTATGGTCTAAGCATGGACCATGGCTTCTTATCCATTAGCTTGTTCAGTTTTTTTCTTTTTAGCTTTTTGACTGCTACATGCCTATGGGTTTAGTTTTAGTTGTTTTAGTTGGCTGAATTTATAATTTCAGAATTAAATTGTAACTGCTGCTAATGATAGGTAGACAGTAATTGGCTCAAATTTGAATGCTGGTAAAAGGATATGTATTAATAATTCCTGCTTAGACAAGCTTGTCGTTCAGAATGATAGAATAAACTTGGTTCTGCCATGAAGACAGGACACAACCATGTTGTAGCAGCTCTCTGGATCTGTGCACCAAAAGCTAAAGATCCATTAGGGTCATTCAGCACCATGGTGCAGTTCCACCTCCAGTACAGCAAAACTCTGGAGGTTACTAACGCTGTTACTATTGCTTTGTAACCAGTATCCATAACGGGCATCCAGCAAGGAAGATTCTGTTATGTGTATGGGACCTACATCTCAGCCTTTCCTTTTATCACTCACCTCCATCATCCAAGTAGTCACTGTCACCTTCTTGCTCTCTTGTGTTTCTTCAGCCTCTTCTTTTGCAGTTTCTCACCCTTTGCCTTGCTCTTTTGCACTCTCTTCTGTTATTTCTGCCCCCGCTTGATTTTTCTACCTTAAATCTCCCCTTCTCCCTCAATGAGTATCATAGTATATCATCATTATCATTCTGTTAAGAAACCCCTCCACCTTTCCCACTCCTTTCTTGCCTCCACCACTATCACAGCAGCCCTCTATAGTTAGCTGCTGCTTTAGCCCCTGCAGCATGCACCCACATACTCACTGCCTGGCTCCATCGGCCTTTGCTGCTTGCCTCACTTTACTCACCCAGGCTGAAACTGTCCCTCCTTGGAGTCTCTTCTTCTTCTTCCCTGCTTGCACTGAGAGCTGGGAGAGGCGGTAGCCACCACTGGCCAACAGAAGATCCCAGAGCTGATGACTGTACTGAGGGAGAGGGAGCAACCCATGGCCACGACAGTCCAGAATAGTAGATACTTTATTTTTTTAAACGCTTGCTTGAATGTGAAGTTGTGCAGAGTGCGAAGGGAGAAAGCACTCCTGGCTGTTACACTGAGGGGAAAAGTTTGAGTTCAGTGTACCACAAGACAGGGCTTACGGTTCACAGGAAAGTTTGCTTTATTGAAAGCTTGCCTTTGGTCTGAATCAGAATAAAACCAAAACTTTTTCAAAATTTCCTGAGGGATAGCCAGCACGGGTTTGTTGCGGGTAGGTCTTGCTTGACCAATCTCATTTCCTTTTACGACCAGGTGACCTATCACCTGGACAAGGGGGAAGAGATTGATGTCGTATATCTTGACTTCAAAAAAGCCTTCGATCTGGTATCCCATGATCACCTCTTGACAAAACTGGCTAACTGCGGCCTTGACCTCACCATGATCTGCTGGCTGGGGAATTGGCTCCGCAGCAGGACCCAGAGGGTGGTGGTTGACGGAAGTCAATCATCCTGGTGCGCGGTGACCAGCGGGGTCCCTCAAGGCTCTGTCCTAGGGCCTATACTGTTTAACATCTTCATCAATGATGCGGACACTGGTGTCAGAAGCGGGCTGGCCAAGTTTGACGACGACACCAAACTCTGGGGTAAAGCATCCACACCTGAGGACAGGAGGGTGATCCAGGCAGATCTTGACAGGCTCAGGAAATGGGCGGATGAGAACCTGATGGTGTTTAACACCAAAAAATGCAAGGTTCTCCACCTTGGGAGGAAAAACCTGCAGCATCCTTATAGGCTCAGCAGTGCTACACTGGTTAGCACTACAGATGAAAGGGACTTAGGGGTCATGATTGACCACAAAATGAACATGAGCCTTCAATGTGATGCTGCAGCTAGTAAAGCGAGCAAAACGCTGGCTTGCATCCATAGATCCTTCTCAAGCAAATCCCGGGACGTCTTTCTCCTGTTGTACTCGGCCTTGGTGAGGCCACAGCTGGAGTACTGCGTCCAGTTTTGTGCTCCACAATTCAAAAAGGATGTGGAGAAGCTTGAGAGAGTGCAGAGAAGAGCCACGCATGTAATCAGAAGTCAGGAAAACAGACCTTATGATGAGGCTGAGAGCCATGGGACTCTTCAGCCTGGAAAAGTGTAGGCTCAGGGGTGATCTGATGGCCACTTATAAGTTTATCAGGGGTGTTCACCAGGATCTGGGGGAATGTCTGTTCACCAGAGCGCCCCAAGGGATGACAAGATCAAATGGTCACAAACTCCGCCACGACCGATTCAGGTTGGACATAAGGAAGAACTTCTTTACTGTGCGAGCCCCCAAGGTTTGGAATAGACTGCTGCCAGAGATGGTTCAAGCACCCACTTTGAATGCCTTCAAGACACATTTGGATGCTTATATTGCTGAGATCCTATGACCCCTGCTGACTTCCTGCCCCTGGGGCAGGGGACTGGACTCGATGATCTTCCGGGGTGCCTTCCAGCCTGAATGTCTATAAAATCTACGAAATCTATGACATTTCCAGCTTCCTGACAGTCAGTGCAATTGGCTTTCTTCTCTTTCACTGCTAACAGCAGGCCTGGCAAACATCAATATCATTGAGCAGTCACAGGCACCTCCCCAGGGGCTTCCCCTGCAGGGTAGGGCCATCAGTCCCTTTGGGATTAGGAAGTCCCTGGTTCCCAGTGTTGTCATCATGGAGAACTTCTACCAGGAACCCAGGCAGGGAACATACAGCCGCCCTCCACCCCCACCTTGGAGAAGTGACATTCACTCAGCCTGACAGGCTTTGAACCAAACATGCTCAAATGGGCATTTTTCTGCAAAACTGGAATTCATTGGAAAATGTCTGAGCAGGCCTAAAAACCTCCTGCCCCCTAGAAACTCATAAGCCCCTCTTCTTACAAACCAGCATTGTCCTCATTGCTATGCCCACAGACCTTCTCTATTACGCACAAGGTACCAATGACTGCTTTCACACACCCCGAGCACCTACAACCTGAAGGGGCTGGGAAAGTGCAGATGTAATTTGCTAGGACAGGAGACAATAATGCATAGGGCCAGATCCTATTCCACCTTTTAGGCATCTACAAAGACATGCCAAAGTACAATCCTCCTTGAGTACCTGAAAAGCCTTTAAGGTGTCTCTACTTTTGTAACAGATGGTCGTCCTCTGACCCTTAAGTCACAAAAAAGCATCAAGGAGCTTTTGTGTTAATGGTTTTCCAGGCGCTCCAACAGGGTGGTCTACGATCACAGTCTGAACCGGTCTTTGGAGCAGAGAGAGCAGCTCCAAGCTCTGGAGTGGCAAGAGAGTAACAAGGTGTTGCCACACTGTAACCCAGTCATCCAGCAGGAGAAATCATAAAAAGGGACAGAAATCTCACCAGTTGCCTGCCGACCTTGCTCTTTGCCCTGTTGTCTTCCTGCTGTTCACCCTGGGACATGGCTTCCCCCCCATCATATTCGCCTTTGTGCCATTTATCCCCAAACAGCCCTTCTTATGAGTCTCCCTCCAACACAAACCTTTCAGCTCTGACCTCCGCTGCACCAGGCCCTTCCCTGCCCCCTGCAGAAGCAGCCTCTGCTGGAGAGGGGGTGGCAGCAGCAGCTCCCACTGGTGGGAGGACAGAAAAGCACTCATTTGAAGACAACTCTTCCATGCAGGGACTTGAATGTGAGATATCTGTCATGAGCAGGGATCCTGGTTTTCCCTGATAAAAAACTGCAAATTCTCTAATTCAAACCACAAAATCTGTGATTAAAATGAAAGGCCGCTATGTACATAGGGATCAGCTGAACACAATGTTTTATTGATGTATTTCCAAGTTTAAAGCAATTTGGAAGTCTACCAGTGCTTCGATCACTACAATAAAATACATTCTAATAATGTAATACCTAATACATACCTATCTAATAATACCTATACATTTTGGTATTTGATTTGAAGTTTTCTATCATGGAAAAATCAGAGGTCCCCCTGCCCCCTTCACTCACAAAATGCAGGTCCAGGCCCCTCACTCCCAGGCCATAGCCCCCCAGCCCTGCCAGTGCCCCTCGCTCCCCTCCCCACCCAGTCCTGCTGGTGCCCCTTGCTTCCCCCTTCACAGCCCCCCGGCCCTGCTGGTGCCCCTCACCCCACACAGGGACCCCCAGCTTCCCAAGCTATGGGGCCAGGGACCAGGTCTGCAGCCCCCTGCCCTGGCTGCCACTTACTGCAATGAAGCAGAGCATGGAGCCTGGCTCCTCCACCTCCATGGGCCGCATGGCTGGAGTAGAGCCCGGCAGAGGCAAGTGCAGGCTGCCTGCCTGCTGTGGGCTTGGATGTGGGAGGGAGGCCCCATGCTGCTGCATACACTCCCGCAGCGGGAGGGGGGACCTGTGTCCTACAGATCTGTGTGCAGGGCAGAGGCAGGGGCGGGTGCAGGCTGCCCACTGTGGGCTTGGGCTCCCCATCCTGCTACCCTCCCCTGGGGTCTCTGTGGCCCAGTGGGCAGGACCCAGCACAGCAGGGCAGAGCAGGGAAGCTCCTTGCCACTGAGAGCTCCATGCTGCCCTGGTGATGCGCCTCCTGCCCACCTGGTAGCAGTGGGGGTGGTGATGCAGAGTTGTGCCCCTCACTGCTCCAGGGCAGCCAAGAGGCAGGCCACCAGGGTAGCATGGAGCTCCCACTGGAGGCCCTGAGCTTCCCCACCCAGTCCTGCTCTGCCCTCACCTACCAGGTCCCACCAGCTGGGCTGTGGAGACCCTGAGGGGAGGGCAGCAAGGCAGGGGCCCACAGCTGGCAGCTTGCCCCTGCACCATGCATAGATCTGGGGGGCACAGCCCCCCCTTTTCCCCCTAGGAGTGTGAGCAGTGGTAGAGCCAGCCCCATCTGCCCTACTACCTGGATGAGCTGCCCATGGCTCCATTCTACTCCCTCTTGGGGCTGGCAGCTGTGCATTCCAGGCCTGGGCCCCAAGCCCCCAGCCCTGCCCCACTCCCTCCCTCCCTCCCTATGGAGACCTCAATCTCCACCACCCCACTACCACACTTGTGGGAGCTGCTCTCCAGGCTGCTTGGTGGCCATGTGCATGTATATGCACATGGCACCCCCTGCCTGATTGCCCTCTTCCCACTCCCCCCAGCCCCTTGCAGGCTGGAACTGCCAGCCTGAGAAAGCTCTTTGTAAAAGGTCAAAATCTGCTTGTTTCTCTCTGTTAAAATGAGAAATCTGCATTTTCCTCAGATAGAAGTGGAAATCCTCTTTTTTTTTGTTTTCCTGGGAAATGGAAAACCCAGATCTCTGGTGATAAGGAAGCAGCAGGGAGGCAATAACTGGCCTTCTCTTACAAAATCCTGCCTGCAACTTGGCCTCAGAGCCAACTGGCGACTGAAACATCCATGACTACTAATAGAGTTCGCCATGTTTGTCTTCAGCTGATCTTCAAAAGATAACAGAGTAAATCCATACCAAACATTATTCACATACTGAATGCGAAGTTAAGGCTTTTCTTTTGATCAGAGGTCAGAGGGGAACAGTTCTATGTTCTGTCGTGGTACAATTTAAGGATAGGATGGCTCATCCCCCACTACTGCTGGTGGCTGCAGTTACATAAGACAGTATACACCTTTGTCTACACTTGTGAAGTATGTGACCATATCAAGAAGCCTTCACAGAAGCTTTGAGGGCTCCACCAACCCCTTCCAACCCCTCCTCAGCTATGAGTTGCTATCACCAAAGACAACTCGTGCAGGGTGTGGGGCCCAGCCCCAATGAGCACCGGATGTGAAGAAGCTGGCAGCAGATTCAGCAGCAGGGAGGGGGGTGGTGCTGAGCAGTAGGGGTGTGCAAAATGGGCCCTATTCAATTCGGCTCGAATCAGGGACAGTGATTTGATTAGTTGATTCGGATCACTGTCCCTGATTTGATTCGGCTGAATCCAAATCTGAAGATTTGATGCTGAATCAGAGAATCAGTGATTCAGACATAGACACAGCTTTAGTTTTTTCTACGTACCTCGAGGTACCAGGCATGGCTCGTGAACGCTGTGATGCTGGGGCAGATGGAGCGTCCCACAGGAGTGCAGGGACCCCCCCATGTGCTCGGCAGTGAACCCAGAAGTGGATCAGAAATACTTCCGGTCCACTTCTGGGTGCACTGAGGAGCATGCTGCCCCCCACCCCAGCTCAGCAATTGGCTGTGGGGGGACTCCAGGTGCCCCCCCAGACCCAGGAGGCACCAATCGCTAAGTCAGGGGTGTGCGGGGGGCCCCCAGCACACTCTCCAGCAGACCTGAAAGTGGACAGGAAGTGCTTCTGGTCCACTTCTGGGTCTGCTGCTGAATGCACTGGGGACCACCCCCCATGCTCCTGTGGGACGCTCCATCCGCCCCAGCATCGCAGCGTTGACAAGACGCCTGCTACCCTGAGGTATGTAGAAAAAACTTTTAAAGCTGTCTATATCAGAATCTCTGAATCTTTCCAAATCTTTCTGAATTGATTTGGAGGGTCCCAATTTGATTTGGAGAGATTAAAGGGTTTCCTGATTTGATTCAGAATTGGAGATTCGGCCACCAAAAAGGGACCAAAACTTCAGACAGCCCTACTGAGCAGCTGGATGTGAAGCTGGTGGTGACAGTGGCAGCTCAGAGTCACTGCACCCACTCCGCCCAGCTCTGCAGGACCCCCCAAAGTGTAGGGCCTGGGGCAGTTGCCCCAATTCACGCCGAAAAGAGACAACCCTGGCTATCATCCTAGATTTTATTGTGGAGCTATCTTCAGTGTTTTTTCTACAATTCTAACCATGACCGATCACCTTACTAAGGCTGGTCACCATCCTAAGGTCAAAGCAGTTTATTCCTGGCAGTTATAGCATGCCAGAGCTCTGACATTAATTGTGGTTCTGCTTCTAATACATTGGTTGGCACCGACATAAGGAAAATCGACTGCATTGGAAATCAGCTTTTTTTGCCTGATGTGGCCGATAAATGCCCCGTGAATGCGTTCAGCTGAAATGCACCACGCAGACTGCGAGGAACACAGCCTGGCTGTTTGGAGAGCTGCGTCCAGCTGGTAGGTCTGTTGTGGTGGAAGAGAAGCAGCGTGGGTGGGGCAGATCAAGGCCCCCACAGTGAGGGAGGGAGTGGGGTTGGGGCAGGCACTGCCCAGCCAGGGTGGTACGGGGCACAGGACAGACCCATGGCTGATCCAGGGGGTGTAGGGATGGGGGGCTGCAGCTCCCGCTACTACATGCACCCCAGGAAGGCATGGGGGGCATGTGGCCCCAGATATGCATGGGGTGGAGAAGACTCCTGCTGTGGGCTGGGGCCAGGACTGCACCGGGCTCTTCCTGGCAGGGGCTGGGTCAGGCTGTGCTCAAGGCGGGTGGTGGCGGCACTTGGAGGAGGGTTGGGAGGCTAAGGCAAATATTGGAGTGGCTGCAGCCCCCATCCCAGCACCACTGCTGTCCACACTGACAGTAGCCGAGTCCAGTCCCCCACCAGGAAGAGCCCAGCGAAGCCCCAACCCACAGCTCACCCCGCCCCACGCAGATCCAGGGACATGTCCCCCATGCCCTCCCAAGGTGTGTACAGATGTGGGAGCTGCCCCATCTGCCCACGCCCCCTGGGAGAGCCACAGCTCCATCCCACACCCTGCCCTGGCTGGGCAGCAGCTGCTGCAGTCCCACTCCCTCTCCCTCTCTCACTACAGGGGCCTCAATCGCCCCCCCCTTCCCTTCCCCCACAACAGACTTAGCAGCCGGATACTGCTCTTCAAGCTGCCGGGCTGTGTATCAGAAATTGGATCAGTATTGACTGTTATGCCTCCCTAAAAATCAGCTGTCAGTATCAGCCCAAAAATCTCTATCGGTACACCCCTACTTCTAATGATTATTTTTAAAAGGAAAAATTACATCCATTGTCTTATTTCAGGTCCAGTTTAAATACCTTAGCTTAATAATGGAACCAGCTTGCTCACTCTCTCTCATAAAAGAGTTACTTATGACATATAGCCATATAGCCAAGCAAAATGTCTGTACTAGCAGCAGATATATAGTGCCACTATTCTCATCTTCTGACAAATCTAAATCATTCTCTCCTGACTCTTCTGTTTCTATAATTATTTCAGGCAACTGGCTAGAAAAGGGCCAAATACTTAAGCTATCTTTTCTCAGCACAGCAAGAAGTGATATCAATGAGTCTTCAGCATATTACCCTTCTTTGGGTAGCATCCATGATGAGGCATCTGGTAATTCTGTGTTTTCTTCCTGGTATCTAGTCCCAGGCTTTATAAGATTACAGACTTATAGCATTGTATAAGTTTGTAGGAAAATCAATCATTGTATTATTTCTTTGATATACATGTTAGACAGACACACTCTTAATCAGTAGCAGTAATTTTAAAAATAATTTATTTAAAATTATTTTGTAAAATATATTGACAAGTATTTTCATTAATTGAAAAATGTGACCATTTTGTAAACAAGAAAGGGAGAGAGGCTGCAAATAGCTTTGAGGGAGTGGTTTGGGGATTTTAAATTCAGTGGCAAACTTTCAAATCTGGTTACCTGAAGTATTCTAAATTTAGTGGCAAACTTTCAAATCTGGTTACCTGAAGTTTGATACCTAATCCTGCTATGAGCTGCTTGTAGAGTTTTCAGCTTGTGTGGGGGCAGCAACAATGTCATTCAGCACCCTCACTCCCAATCCTGGAGTCTTTTGACGGTCAAAACAACCCCTACCCCCACTAAAACAGCTTTAAAATATGCCAGCTGAGATAAGCTTTCAAGAAGCAGCTGCTTTACTGGTGATACACCCCATTCATAATCTTTCCCCTCCCTAGAGTAGGTGCTGGGGAGACCAAGAGAATCTAACGTACGGCTCGCTGTATCAGCAAATGATGCTCCTGTCTTTGGGAATCCTCAGGTACGTTCTTAAACCAATTTTAATTCCCATTCATATCACCAGAGAGATACATGGGAGACTCAGTAGGGACTAAGAATGTGGCTATCAGTTTAGAATATGGCTATAAATTTTATTAAGAACACGACAAAGAAACTTCCACATTGGCAAGTATAAGTTTGAAATCCTGTGTGCTGCTTTGGGTTTGTTTTGTTTTCTTCTTTGTCCACTTATAGCATTACCTTCTAGTTCTTCTTGGGTTTCCTTGAGTTCTCACATAATATTGCTCTGTTCCCTGGACAATGCAATTTCATTTTTTCATAATTTGTTTAGCATATAAATGACTAAACTGTCTGAGGAGTCTATATTTCCACCAACTGTAAATTTAATACACTGATTTTAGTAGTAACAGCCTGAGTTCTATCTGGCTGTTAGTTATTACCCTCAAAAGAAGGGTAAATGACATAGATGCAAAACATTTATTATAATAAAAAAAATTATTATAATAAAAGTTTTGTTTCTTTTGTCCTTACCTCTGGGGATCAGAACACATTCATGAGTTGAAGTTCAATAACACTTCCCTAAACAATCTCCATTTCAGACATACTGAAACTGAGACTCAGAGAAATTAAGTGATTTGCCTAAGATCACAAAACAAATCGGTGACAGAGAAGAGATGAAGCCCCAATTTGCAGCTCTGTGTTGAAAGCACTGCCTCCAAGGTGTTGTCAAATTAAATACATTGTTGCAGAATATTCCTGACTTTGTTTATAACCAAGTCTCTCAAGCATCATCCAGATGGTAAACAAGATAAATCTAATATGCAGTTATGTTTCTTGTCATCATCTTGTAGAATGTCGTTCCTCCTTGATGAATCAGGTTAGCACTGCTTTGCAGCTGGGATGGCAAACCCCAGAATTCTTTGGTTTGGAATACAAGGTGACATTCCTTCACACAACAAAATGTGTGCATCCTCTAATTAAACCATAAAGTGAATATTAAAATGTGAGTAAGTCACACACTAAAAATATATATTTGAAAGTTTTTCAGAAGTCAATCATCTATATTTTTCTGCAACCAGTCAGTCACTCGGGCAATGAGTTTTGCTTTCTCTTTATTTTCTAATTTTGCAGACTGTAATCTTGTAGTAGTAGAAATCCTTTCATTCTCTTCCAGTGTAGCATTATAAAAGAGCTGCAACTGAAGAAATATGCACATAAAGTTAGACTATGTAGTCTTACTCTGAGTGAAATAAATCACTGTATTTTTGACAGGTATCTCAAACAGAACTGGTTAGAAAAGACCATCTTTTTGGTCTTAGAATTTAATGTGAAATAATAGTGAATGCCAGGGAAGGGCTGTCATTGACTTCAGGGGCCAGAAATTCACTGTGCAATTTTTACTTTGGGGAAGATTCTGGCTTTTCAAAACTTATATATTTGTGAACCTACATTTTAAAAAGTGACAAGTGATCTTGAGGGACCAACGTAAAATATCTTTTGGGGGGTGGGGAGGGATTTGCAGAGAGTGAGAAGCCAGGTCTTTTGAAAATCAGGCCCTTAAAAGGGGAAGCAGAGATCTGCCTCTTCAGAGCACTGAGATGAGTTGGCCTTTTTTCTTGCAAAATTACTCATAACAAGAATTACAGGTGCTAAAGTTCTGGGTGCAAGGGCATAGAAAGGAGCTGTCTCTACAGTACTTGTCCAAGAGAACACCTCCTTTGCAGACAAGGACTTTTAGGATTCCTTGATACCAGACCAACCTTTTGTACCTCATCATCTTGTCTCTTTTTATCACCAGGTCACAAAATGCTTAGGCACAGGAGTAGAGGTGGATGTCATTTACTTGGATCTTAGGAAGGCCTTTGATACAGTATCTCACCCCATTCTCATAAATAAATTAAGAGGCTGTGACTAGTATATTAAGACAGAAAGACCCAATTTTCTATTGCTCATAATTTAGCAAAGTTTTAAAAGTCTGGGCTGAGATTTTTCAGATGTCTGTCTCACTGACTTTTTGTTTTTAAGAAAGTTTCAGCCAAAATGGTTCAGTTGTTTTCAGGAACAAGACATTCCTGTGATCTTTTCTTTGAGCAGTTCTAATGTCTAATTGCTTTGGAAGAGGGACTTGAAATCGAGTGGGAGACGGTGTGGTGACTGTGTCAGGAGCGCATCTTTTATTACTCTCTCTGTGAAAATACTGTTCCTGTGAAAATCCTTTATACTTGGCCATTTGTTATAAGTAGTACTATAGTATGCCTGATACCTAGTTATGGATTAGGAACCTACTGCACTGGATACCTGATAAACAAAAAAAAGGACTTCTTGCCCCAGAGATTTATGACAAGCGACAACAGAAGGACAGAATTGTCCCTGCCCCAAAGAGCCTACAATCCAAGAAGAAGACCAGAGATAACAGAAAGATACAGAGGAAAAGTAATAAGAGTACCAAACACTGTGATAGTACATCAATAGTCTAACAAGAGCTACAGAGGTAAAGCTGACATTTCCCTGAAATGGCTAGCAGCTGTTCTTATGAATCAGTTAAGGATAGGTCTACATTGTATAGTGCAGCGCCATGCAGAGATACTCAAGCTTTCTCTAAATGAAATTGTCAGGTTCTGAAAGTAGTATGACCACATTAGCATGGCACTCTACCTGAGAGGAAGGGGGAATTAATCTGGGCAGAAAGTCAGGCTAATGCTAAGGTCCAAGACATGGGAGGTGTCTCTACTTGGCATTGGTTAGGCTTCATTTAGAGTATGCAGTTCTGGGCAGTTTGTGTGTAGTTTTCAGCTCTACAGTTTAAAAAGGACGTGAGCTAGTTACAGGGTGCAGAGGCGAGTGACAAGAATGATAAAGGACTTGGAAGGAATGTCATACAAGGAGAGGCTGAACGAGTTAGGGATGATCAGCTTGTGGAAAAGGCACTTAAGAGGAGACAGGATAGCCGCTTCATATATCCAAAGAGCTGCCACAAAGAAGAGAGAAAACATTTTTTTCTCTTCCTGCAGATAGTAGGATGCAGACCAATGGCTTGGAGCTGCAGCAAAGCCATCTTACTTGAATATAAGATGACCCTGAATATAAGACAACCCCCCAAATAATTAGATTCTATGTACAGAAAATGTATACATTTGTTTTAATTGTCCAGGTATAGAATCTATATATTGGAGGTTTGCCCTGAATTTTTCCCCCTTCCACTGCTACAGCAGGGAAAATAAATCTGGGGGGGTCAGATGCCCCCCTTGCTCTCTACCCCCTCGACTTCTTCCCTCTCCCCCCCCTCCCCTCCCTTACTATCAAACCCTGCTCTCCCTGAGCACATGGAAGGGAGGGGCAAACTTGAAAACACAGACTTTGAAATAAACATACCTTTAGTAGTTCACAGTTCACATTACTACGGGTACCCATAGACTTAGTTCATCCAGAATTGATGCATTTTACCGTTTTTGAAACCACTGCAAGTTTTAGCACAGGTACTCCATAAATACACTTTTACTTTCACATAATGCTGCTTAAGACAAGAGATTTTTTTCCCATGCTGACTGGGGGAAAAACCCTCATCTTATATTTGAGTAAATACAGTAGGCTTAGATTGGACAACAGGAAAAACTTTACTGTTAGAACAGTGAGGCAGTGGAATGGACTGTCTAGGGAAGCTGTGAACTCTCCATCACTGGAGGTGTTCAAGAAGAGGCTGGACAGCCACTGGTTGGGGATGATCTAGGCCAGCGTTTCCCAACTGGTGTGGTGTGGCACACTGGTGTGCCATCAGGCATGTCCAGGTATGCTGCGGCATTTTGGGCTGGAGCCACAACCCCTGCCTGGCGGGAGCCATACTCCCCACCTGCTGCTACTGTGGACACAGACAGACAGGGAGCATGGCTCTAGCCAGGCAGGGGGCATGGCTCAGCCCAAAATGCAATCCGACTGGCTGCGTGCCGCCCCTTCCTATCAGCGTCCAGCTGGCCCCACGCTACCCCCCTCCTCCCCCGTCAGAGTTTGGCTGGCCACACACCACCACCTGCCTCTCCACATCTGGTGTGCCATGGTGCTTATTTAGGTAAGTGTGCCATGGGGCAAAAAAGGTTGGGAAATGCTGAACTAGGCAAAGTTATGCCTATGGTATACTATGGGTATTTCCCATGCTTCTGGGCTTTGCTGGTTGCCTCCACCCCGCATTTTCTGCTACAAGAGTTAGAGTTTTTAAGCCTTCCTCAGAAGCATTGGGTGTTGGCTGCAGCCAAGGCTGGGGATTTTGACTGGGGTGTGTCAATGTTTCTGCTGGGTCTTAAAATCCTGAGGTTTCTCAGGGTCAGAACAACCACCATATTTGGGGTCAGGAAGATCTTACCCCATGGTCAGACTGACATGGAATGTGCAGAGTTTTGCTTTCCTCTGTAGTGAGGGGTGTTATGTCTTGTGTTCTGTCAAGGTTGACTATGTACTTTTGCTAGGAAGTTAGACATTGGATTTGTATACAATGGTTTGGATAGGGATAATCCTGCCTGAGGCAGAGGGTTGGACTAGACAACCTATGGAGGTCCCTTCCAGCCCCACCTCTCTACGATTTGCAATTTCTCTATGACATGACTCATTCAGGTGTGGACTCACTTCCAGCTAGCTCAAAAGTTGCTGCAGGACACTGTATTGCACTGTGTTGACCTGACCAGGGTGTGTGGAGAAGGACCCAAGGTAGAAGGATGGGAAGGAAAGGAGTAAATTGGGACACAAAATCTAGTGAGCAACTGATTAGATGGAAAGAAACTAAATGGGAGTGGGGGTGTGACTGGGACTGAACTGGGCAAGGAGAATGTGTCCAGGAGGCAGGGGAATCAGAGACTGGAACTAAGATGGGACAGTAAAACTGGGACTACGATGGGGCAGTAAAACGGACATTAAGACCGGAACCCATTTGTTGAGAGGCAACATTGAGATCACAGGAGAAGCCAGCGTACCAAGGAGAACTGAGAAATGTTGGGCAAAGAGATGCCAAGATGATATCAGGAAGGAAGAAGACAGACTGCAGAGGGAGCCAGGGAACCAATGTAGTGCTGGGGAGAGTCAGAGAGATACAAATAAATGATCATTCTGGATTTTCTTTTTTTTTATGCAAGGGGAAAATCTATACAAAAAGAAGCTGCACAACAGTGGCTGTAGAAATGCTCATCTACTTGCCAAAAACGACTCATCTAAATTCCACAAAACCTCATTTCCATCCAAGGGTGCCTAACTAATTGTACAAGCATTTCTCTGACTTAGGGTGTGCAACTTAGGATGCATATTTGTAAGTGCATTTCTTGTACATGCAAAAGTAGCTTTTTAAAAGTATTAGTTCCCACATGCTTATGCAATACATTTCATGTTAATTCTTAAACACATATATTTACAAATATACATAACTACCTCTTGGATCTGTAAGTCTGTATTGACCAGTCTTTCCATACCATTTAAAACAGCATATAACGGTGCATTTCCAAACCTATAAAACAATGTAAAGATTAATGATGAAGCAAGAGAACTAGACAATATTTGGATAAATGTTACATTCATCTTTACAAACATTTCTCCCAAGCTTAGTTATTTTTGATGTTGAACTGTTGTCTAAATTAATTTTAAAATCTGAGAGTATTTCTTACTAAAAAATGGGAGGAGAACTCAGTACATTTTAAACAAGTATGCAGGATGAAAGGAACTTAAATGTAAATCATAATCTTTTATAAAATGTTTGATTTCTCTTCCTTGGTAAGAACACAACATTCATTTGAATTATCTAAGAACTGCAAACATTATCAGATTACAAAAATTAAAATTTAGTCTGGCTGGAAAAGGCTAACACAATACATTAATCTATTACTAATCATATGCCAGTATCAGGTGCACAAGTTTGAAAAAGAAAGAGCATCAAAGTAGTGAATCGGAGTCACTGGGAGCGTCTACACGTGACGCTACGTCACCATAGCAATGTGCTACAGCGATGTAACCTTTGTAGGCAAAAACCATGATGCCGCACCTACATTGCCATAGTGATGCACTCCCTTGTTATAGTGCATTGCTATGGCAATGCAGTGCCTAAAAATAACTATGCACAGTGCGCACGGTGCAGTACGGACTGTTATTGTGCAGTCTTTTAGTACTTCCAAAAGGAAGTACCATGAATGGCACGTCCCCTGGTGGCTGGGGGTGGGCACGGCTGTGCTGGTGGGGGTGGCGATGGGAGCGCAGCAGCAGTAAGCACGGAGCTTCCGCACACACCACCAGCCCTGTCACCGGTGGGGAGGGGAGGGAGTGACGACACTGGCAGCGATGACAGGGGCCGGGGGGGATTGTGGACTGCCCACAGATGCTGCCGGTGGTGTCAGCAGTGGGGGGGCAAGTGGTGACCACCTGCAGACACTGTCAACGGCAGCTTTGTGCAGGGGATGCACTGCCACCCTCAGGGGGTGCACATGCCCTCTATGCAGCACTGGTCAGGCCGCAGTTAGAGTACTGTGTCCAGTTCTGGGCACTGCACTTCAAGAGGGATGTGGCTAACCTTGAGAGGGTCCAGAGGAGGGGTCCACTCACATGGTGAGGGGGCAGCAGGCCAGGCCCTACTAAGATAGACTAAAGGGCCTAAATCTATTCAGCCTCCACAAGAGAAGACTGAGAGGGGATCTGGTGGCTGTCTATAAACTCACCGGGGGGGAACAGTGGAAAATAGGTGAGACACTGTTCCCCCAGGCACCACCTCAGATAGCAAGGAATAATGGCCACAAATTGATTGAGAATAGGTTCAAGCTTGATATCAGGAGGCATTATTTTATGGTTAGGGCTGCCAGGCTCTGGAATGGGCTCCCAAGGGAGGTGGTGCTCTCCCCTTCCTTGGGGGTCTTCAAGAGGAGGTTGGAGAGATATCTGGCTGGGAGATTTTGATCCCAGTACTTGTTTCTGCCCAGGGCAGGGGGTCAGACTTGATGATCTGTTCAAGTCCCTTCCAACCCTAGAAACTATTAAACTATGCGTCGCCCCTGGGAAATACTAAATGATGGTGCAGTAACAATGGTGCCATAATGGCATGTTATATCATAGAATCTGAGTCATGGTGTTCAGCTATGGAATAAACAGGCTCAACACTATTGTAATCGTGGAATTTATATCCATTTTACTAGCCCCAAATTTGACCTGATAAGTTTAAAAAGTAATCCCAAGTATTTGCATTGTATTTTTATTAGTACAGTAGCTGCAAGGAGACTGTACATAACTAATAAATATAATATGGCTTTTAATTTTAAAATAATAAAAAGGCCAAATTCAGAGCAGGTTTCACAGCAGTATAAACATGGCATGTTCCACAGCAGTAGAAGACTTCTACAAGGTGACAGGTTGTAGATGCACTGACTGTCTTTAAATTGATGCATCTTTAGGGGCTAAATTATTCCACCGCTTCCTTGTCCCCCTCCCACAATTGGCTACATTAAGGGCATGCTACTAGCTGTGGTCCCCGAGACCTTTCCACCAGTCAAGCATGGGAGGAAAGAATCACAAGCGTGCATGTGCCTGTTGCAGCATCTCAAACCAATTTGAGATGCCGCAAGAGACACGCTGAAAACAAAAACATGTTCCCCGCACTGCATATTTCCAGTGTGGGCTCAAAATTTAATACCTGGATTTCCAGCTATCAAATAAAAGCACCCAGGAGAAAAGCAGCGCAGAGCACGGTTCCCCACTGTGCCCTAAGGCAAGCCGGGGCCTGGACCTCCGGAGACGCTCTGGCATCCAGCCAGTGTCTCTATGGTGCCCCTGCTGCCCTGGCATGCTGCGTTCGTATGCGGGGCAAGCACGAGCAGCGCAAGGCTGTGACCTGGGTGTTGTCAATGTGTGGGGGTTGTATGGGGGTGTGGGGTTGGTTGGAGGCTGTGGGTCCCCCACAGGGCCCACAGCCCCCCTCCCCCCGCAGCAATAGTGGCCATGGGGTGCTCAGGGCCCACTGCAGACAGAGCTCCTCTGTGGTGTGGCACATCCCTGGCCACCTTAGACCCAGCACCACCTGTGCCACTTGATGTAGGTCTGGCCGGGTGAGGCACGGAACGGGGCCACACACCTTCAGGCAGCGCCAGGCTGCTCAGGCTATCACCCGCGGCACAGTGCTGCTCACAGGGACCACGTGTTGTGCCGGGCTGGGTCCTGCTTCTGTGGAACAGGACTGGCCTGATGGCGCGCAGGGCCTGTGCAAGCAGGACTCAGCCCAGTACAACATGTGGTCCCTGTGAATGGTGCTGGGCCCCAGATAACATGCAACAAGCAGCACAGGTGGCACTGGGTCTGAGGTGGCTGGGGCCATGCTGCTGCTGATGGGGGCGGGGGGCGGGCTGTAGCACTTAGTGGGGGGGCAGGCTGTGAGCGAAGGGGGTAGGGGCAGATCTGATTTTTCTATGACAAAAACCCCCAAAAAGTAAATGCCAAAGCATATAGAAATTTAGGATTTCTTTTATTATGATTTGAGAGCCACTGGTAGGCTTCCAAATCGCTTTAAACTTGTAACTATATCAAATAAAACATTCCCCAAATGATCCCTCTCTATATAGTGGTGTTTCATTTTAATAGCAGAAGAACACTATTTGCGGTACTGTAATAAGAGAATTTGGGTTTCTTATCAACTAATTTGCATTTTTTAAACAAGGAACACCAGGATCTCCGCTGGTAAGAGAAGTGGCGAGACTCGGGCAGAAAAGCCTGTCCAAGGCCAGCACTGGGCACCCAGATGGAGGGCAGATGAGGTGGCTGACCTCTTGGCCATTTGGGGCCAATAGGACCCGTTTGACAGTTCAAAGTGGACCATCACAAGGAGCACATCTTCTGGGCGATAGCTGCCCAGATGGCAGAGTGGAGGTACCCCATCCAGGTCTGGCTGCATGTCTAAGGGGGTGGATGCTATCACAGGTGGCAGTAGGTATAGGTGACATATAGTGGGCCACAGGGGCAGGCACATGCCCCCCCTGAAATTGGCCCTTGCCAGCTGGGGAGTGGGGAATGCCAGCCCTTTCCCTGATACCTGCTTGCTCTTAAGGCTTCATTTATCCATTCTCCAGATTTCCAAAGTGGCTCCCGCTCCCTTCCCAGCACCTTTTCTTTATATCTGCTCCTAACACCCCACCCTCACATGACCAGTTATTCTCCTGGCACCAATGGCTTGGTCACACCCACTTCTTTTCATATAGATGGATAAGAGCCTCATGATATATGCCTTCAGTTTAAATCCTTGTGCCACCAGGTGTACCTGAAAATCTTTGGGTATACCAACCATCATGCTAATAAGCAATACATAATAGTAACTGATAATATTTTATATTTATACATTGTTTTTCACCACCACAGTGCACAAAGCACTTCATAAGGTTATGTAATAAAGAACCAGGTAAATGGGAAATACAGGTACCTGCAGAGTTGAAGCCTGCAGTTAGATTCTACAGCAGTGGTTTTCAACCTGTGGTCCACAGACCCCTGGGGGTCCATAGGCTGTTCAAGGGGCCCATGAAAGATGACTATAATCAAAAGTACATGAATATCCACACTTACAATTCAAAAAGGTCCGAGCCTCCCTTTCAAATTTTTTGCAAATGAAATAGGTTGAAACCCACTGCTCTACTGCAAAAACTTAAAAGGCTGAAGCAGAAGCCAGAGAACAAGCTGAAGAATAAAGGTCAATGCCACCAGCTGGAGCTTGCCATACCTTTCTTGTAAAAGTGGCCAATTTTCTGTCACAAATTTCCATATTATACGTAGCCCAGTATCAGTAGCTGCCAAGTTGTAAATGAGAAATATCGTATTATTAGAAGAAAATAATGATCCGTTGACACCAGACTCCATGTATCTGTTGAAAAATGTTAAAAAGTGTAACTATCTTAAAAAAAATAAAAGCAGCATTTGCAGCCAAAACAGTACTTTTAAATAAGTTATCTATCTTCCATGTTTTCACTGAGTTTCAAATTATCAGCATGCAAACATAGCAGTGCATAGAGTGTGGATATACTTACTGCATCTTTGCAGTAATGAGGGAAAAAAGGGCCAAAATATTTCCTTCAGAGGAAAACCCAAGGAAAGGTACAGTGCCTCTGTACCTTTCCCCCAACCTTCCCCTTTCCTAGCATACCTGTTCTGTCTCCTCATATGCCCCTATAATGTCAAAAGTGACAGCTGGCACAGGAAGCTGTTATGCTGCCTTCACATGGTTTATAGCAATGGAATTTATTCTAATACAACAGGGATGCCCCGTAGTGGCAAATTGCCAAAAATGGCCTAATAGGAGTAAGTGTACATGACAGATCAGAAAATCCAGTTTCAGTGGCTTTTATATATATGCTAAGCATGTTACATTTAAAGTCATTGGGCACATCTACACATGCATTTACTCTAGCCCAAATTTACTCTGGTGCAAGCTAATCCAGTGTCAGGGTTTTTGAGCAGGCATTTACACATGCAGAGACAAGGTAAAAAATATGCACCAAGTTCCCTGCAGCCTTGCAATGGGCCTCTGTACCCACTGGGTGGGGAGCTCCAGGCTCCCCCTGGGTGCTAGTCCAGAGGATGACAGGTAGCACCAGGCCAGGAGACAGTTGTCCTAGGGGCCCTAGGGGCCTGCCTGCTGCTGGGGCAGGGACAATGTCCCCCTGCTCTGCCAGCAGGGAGCTCCTGGCCCAGGCTCCCTGATCAGGGTCACAGGGTTTGGAAGGAGCAGGTCCCAGCCCCTTGCCCTGATCTGCCTGTGGGGCAGCTAGCAGCTAGCTGGGACTGGCCCAGTCAGGAGCAGGTCCCAGACAACTCCAAGCAGGGTGGGGAACTGTTCCCATGCAGGGAGTTCCCAGTTTCCGCTCCACAACTGCAACTGCAATCACCGAGTGGGGCTGGGCAGCTTGTTTCCAGCCCCTGCTCTACAATTGGTGAGTGGGGGCTGGAAGCTCCCTTGTGCCGGGGCAGGGGGATATTGTCCTGACAGCAGGGAGCTCCCACCACTGGCTCCGCAACCACAGGGCCGCTGCTGGGAGATCAACCACGGAGCTCAGGCTGGGAGATAAGGGTCTCCCAGGCCCCTGCTTGCAATCTTGGAGCAGGGAATTTGGAGCTCCTTGCTGCCAGGGCAAGGGGAGATAGTCCCTGCCCAGGCTCCTATGGTGGAGCCCACCTGGGCAGCAGGCAGCTCCTGGTGGCAGGGGGTTATGTCCTGCCCCCTGATGGATGGCTGACCAGGAGCAGATTTTGCTCCAGATCAGAAGTCTATAGAGGAGTTCTACAATGTCATTATTAATCCCAAGTAAATTTGCTACTTGCATTTGCAGGTGGCAAATTTACTCAGGATTAAGAAGGTTTACTGCAAAGTAAGCACGTGCACGTGTAGATGCACATGCACATGCTTCACAGTAAACTATGCTAATGCAAAGTTAAGCATCTCATGTGGATGCACCCACTAAGAGTTATTAATTGACTTTTTGAAGAGAAAGACTGCACTTCAAGTGATGAATAATTTACTGAATTACTGTATTTACTTAAATATAAGATGACCCTGAATGTAAGACAAACTCCAATAACTAGATTCTATGTATGTAAAAAATATACATTTGTTATCATTTTCCAGGTATGGAATCTAATTATTGGAGGTTTGCCTTGAATATGTCCCCTCCCACTGCTACAACAGGGAAAATTAAATCTGGGGAATCAGGTAGTCCCCTTGCTCTTTACCCCACAACTTCCTCTGCCTGCAAGCCCTTCCCTCCCTCCCCCCCGCTTTACTGGCAGAACTTGCTCTCCCTAAGCACATAGAAGTGAGGAGCAACTTTGAAAACACTGATCTTGAAATAAGCATATGTGTAGTAAAGTGTATGTAGTACCCTTAGACTTAATTCATCCAGAATTGATGCATTTAACCTTTTTCTCAAACTGCTACAAGCTTTAGCACAGGCACTTCATAAATACATTTTTAAGTAGCTTTTTTGTACCTATGATATTAGTGCAAAGGCAAATGCTCAAGATTTACTGTACAGTTCATTGGGCTGGACCCCAGCAAAGTCAACCACATTTCAAGCCATGATGACCCCAGAGCTCAGCACTGCTCAGTACCCCACTACTCTGGATAGCCCCGCATGAAGGATCCATGTGCTAATTAGCATCCCCCACTCATGACTGGAACTAGGTGTTCTAGTTACGAGTCCTTGGATCCTTCAAAAATGTATGTGCAGATGACATGCAGGGCAACCTGGTCCAGCTCCACCTCATTGAGGGCAAGGCCACATTAATCATATGCAACAGACAGAGAGGGGGCAACAGAGGGATTCTGCATAAACTATTTGGGGCCCATTTGGTGATAGCTGCCAGACATTTGAGACCGGTGAAGAAACAGAAATCACTGGAAATAGGAAAGAAAGGTACAGCTCAGCTGTAGGAATAAAGAGGAAGTCAAACTGTATGCAATGTAGTGGCTTACCATGACTCGAAAAAAGTTGGCACTGAGGGGGACCTACCATATATCTTATTCAGATGGGCTATACTAACCTATTTGCTTTATATGGGCCCTGTGTTTTATAGTCATGCTCAGGGTTGGCTGTATTTAATCAATTGCACAGTTAGTCCCATTACTGAGCATATGCTGCTTTTGGCAACAGTTTAATGATAAACAATGTATTTAATGAGGTTTCCTTGTATGTGAATGTAAGATGAGCATGCTGATTTTTTCCCCATGCTGATTGTAAACTCACCTTGTATTTGAGTGAATACAGTAATGTCTATTTTTGCCCTAAACCTGGGAAATCATTCTATGCTTTTATACACAATAAAATACAATTTGATCAAGGTCACCTGTGAAGTAACCAAGATTCTCTGGTACAACCCATGGCATAAAGCAGTATGTCCTTATCATCTGTTGTGGAATTATCATGATGGTACATTTCCCATGCAAATTCCCATTCTTTATCACTTCCCATTGCAATACCATAACAAAAGATTGTTCTTCTAACAAAAGCAGGAATCCTGTAAAATAGAATATGACAAATGCCACTGTATTCCTACAAAATTAAAGTGAGTGTTTAATGAATGGCAGAAAAATATTTACATTTAATTACAATTAGAACATTCATAAAAGTGAAACAGAACATAAATATTAAACCAGCTAGATTTGATTACTTCAATGTTTTGATATGATCTGAAAATCAACACAAATAAGATTTTTGAGAATAAGGATGAACTGAAAAGTTTTTTAATATAAATCACAAAAGTCTGTCTTAGCCAAAATCAATATTGACCATATTGACCATTATCATTGTGTCCTACAACAACACAATGATGCCATAACATGCCACAATTGCATTTGTGTGAAAATGCTACACCCAGAAGGCTTTTTGGAAGTATCTCCATGGAGCTCAGGTGATAAGAAAGGACTAACCATTTCCAGAAAAGCTAAATGCTTCAAGAGTGCAAGCTTGAGAGAGAATGGGTGCTTTTTCATGCACCAGACTCCCTCCTGCTACTTCAGAGGGTAAGTCCTACAAGTGATAATGAATTTTGTAAAATTCTATGATGTCTATGAATTTTGTGTCTATAGCACTACTCATTTGGACAGTTCATGGCTCTGAAGAGCTGCAACACTACACAGAGTTCCAGCAACACAGTGCTTCAGGGAATATACTAATTTAGCTATGTAAATATTGTTCTTCTGAATGAAAGAGAGCCAAACCTGGTAATTATGTGGTAGGTGTGGGAACAGAGGGGCAATAGTTCATAATATATTCTTTCCACATATTGTATAAAAAAAATCACTACAAATTCTTCCATGAAACAGAGAGCAGCATGCCTGAAAGGGGTCAGGAAGATGGTTGCTCTCCATGGCAGTGTTCTTTTTCAAATATGTGAGGATTTCACAATAGAAGGTAAAGATCATGCTGTCAGCTTTTGGTAGAATAATTCCATTGTGAACATCAATCTGATGAGGATGTACAGGAAGCAATCGAGTAACATAAAGGCACTGGACTAGCACAAAAACGGGATTTTTTCCTGCAGATTGAGAGTCTTTTATATACACCCCCATGTATTCCAACACAGATCAACAAATATTTCCTAGTTTGTAAGAAGTCCATCTTTAGACTCATACTGTAGAAAACTGCACCCTGGGAGATAAGCATTTTAAGGATTATGGAAAATGGAAAAGCGTTGATTTTGAAAACAGTCTTGCAAGCTTAACTGTAGCATTTGCTGCTGTTACTCTTCAATAATATGAATAATCTGTTCAGGATATTGAACAGTGCTTAATATTTGTGATGCTTTTCAGTTTTCCTTTAAAAGTAAGTTTTATTAAAAAACTACTTCAAAAACATTATGAAATGCAAGTTTAGCTAACATAAATTATTGCATGGAGATAGATATAAATACCCCAAAACATTTCTGTTCACTTTTAGTAACTACAGTAAATAAAAAACAAATATAAAATATTAATAACTAAACATAGTGCTAGTGCCAATACTCACCAGTGCCAATACTATCACAATTGCATAGAGAAACAACAAGAGGAAAGGGAGAGAGAGAAAAGTAAGAATTTCAATATATTAGAAAGGCTTTTCAGCAATGGAATACTCTAAAACAGTGCTGTTGACAACTATAAGCTATTCTTATATTCATGGCAGTCCAACATACACTTTTGATTTCAGCTTTTAACATTCATTTAGTGTATTTCTTAATATATTCTGATAGTAGGTTTTTTAAATTTATTACACAGTCTTAAAACAATATTTTAATTAATCTAATGAAAATAAACATTGTAACTATACAGCATACCAATGTTAGCCATATGTAAGAAAGTCACAATGTATGACTTTTACAATGTAACAAAGTTAGTGGTTACACGGAAATCTTGATTTTTGAATTCCTGTTGTCTGCTCAGTTAGATTCTGAGCTTTATGTTGCATTGAGAATGGATGTCATAGGTGAAGAGTACTTTAAGCTACCTATTAAAATCCTGCCTAAGACCTGACTCATGCAAATGGGTGCTCATAAACCCTCAGAAAGATCCACTTATATCAAAAAAGTTAAAAATAACTGCCTAGCAAATCAGACCCTCAGGGCCAGGTCTGATAAAAGGAGTTCAAAATGTGAAAGCCAGAACTCCTAATGAGGTGTCTAGTCATCATATACAATACACGGGGAGACTTTCTGTCAAAATAGGGTCTGAAACATCAAGCCTGCTAAGCAGAGGTGCCTACAGTAAATACACCAAGCTAGCAATTACCTAGAGCTGGTCAACTGAAAACACTGATTGATGCCTTTGTTTAGAGAAAGTTGGTCAGCAGATAACAGTAGCCTCAGGGAAGTTGTCAGTGTTCATGCACACCCACAAAGAACCTGAGGACTTAGGTTTCTCCTGTTAGGTCCATCAATTGGCAGAATGCATGAGTATATCTACACAAACCTTCTGCCAGGTGGCAGCAGAGGCCTTCTTTTACTTGGCGAAATAGCATTATCCTGCTGACATAAAGAAAGCATTCTATGGCTGGAGTTTAAGCCAGAACTGTGTCCTGAATTCTGACCCCTGGACACCTCACTCAGGGCTGAAAGGGAAGGCCTCCATCCACTCAGGACCTAGGGCCTGAAACCTTCAGCTCTTAGCACTTTCTTTTCAAGAATAAAATATGCACACTGTTTTCTAATATGGAAAGGGGGAGACCCTGTTTTTATAACAGAGCACTGGCTAGAGCCCTCCTATAGCTGGGGAGGGCTGTCCAACTTTTAAGTGGTTGGGGACTGCACTAGTGTGGGACACATGCCTCCTGGCCTGCACACCACCCAGGTGCACCTCCCCCCCACACACACACTGTGCGACAAGCCCTCACGCTACACATGTGGGCACACTGCTCCTTCTGCTGTGTTTGTCCATGCTGCACGCAAATGCTCCCTCTCCCCCGTCATCCGCTGTGCTGCACCACACATGGACAACCTACTCCTACCCCCACAGACATCACTGTATATATGTCCCCAGCCCCCTCCCGATATCCCCAGATGGCATCACCCTGCCCTACCCAGGGAGCAGGGCAGGACACACAAGCTGGAGAAGGGAAGGAGAACCTGGAGGCTCTGGCTGCTCATGCAGCTAAAGTGAAAGAGGGGAGTGGTGGCCAGCCAAAAGCCCCCAGACTGCAAAAGTAGCCCCTCATGGGCTGCCAGTTGGAGAGGCCCCGCCCTAAGGGGGATACAAGCCCACACCTCTTAGGTAAGTGCCCTCACCACCAAATTAGAAGCTATTTTAGGATGAAGGCACTCTCCACTCTTTTTAAAGCTGCTCCACTCTGCAAAAAAGAACACATGATTCACTGGGTCAGAAATAACACAAGTGGGAGCATAGCTGTGTTAGTGGTAAGGGCACTTCCCTGGAAGGGCTAGTCCTGGATTCCAGCCCGTTTGTAGAACTGCAATGCATTCTATTCAATGACTGTTTCACATGAATACTCTCAAGGCAGAAGAACCTGCTCTTACATCTCCTTGCACAAGTGCCCCAGCAGCTGAATTACTGTTTAAAGGGGTAGGGGTATGAGCAGCACAACACCAGTGTTTTAAAGCAAAGCAATGGTCATCACTGCATTTTGCAAGGAGCCTGATCCCATCACTGCACATTAAGTGTGCTCTAACACACACCAAGGAATATGGCAGAATGTCTGTTTTCTGGCTTCTAATTGAGCATAGGCATGAAATAGGCAATTTTGTTAAAACTGAGATGCTTCTATACATGTTCAGAAGCAGTACTTTTAGGCGTCTTTAAATTAACTTGGGAACTGTAGTCATGAACACTATGATGTCTATGAATTTTGTGAGCCTAGGCAGCTGAGTGAGGGTTTTCAGGATCGCTACTTTGGACACAGCTACCTAAATTCCAAATAAGACCTGTATTAGGCACAGAATGGGCCAGATCCCAAATAGGATTTAAGTCAGTAAATCCCGATAGCTATTACTAACTGATAGTTGGGCAGCAGCACTTGCAGAATGAGTTGGTGGTCTCAGATGGAGCAGGTGCCCGTATTAGAAAAATAAAGCACTGATTACACAAGCTAAAGATTGAACAGATGCTCACAGATCAAAGCTGAGGCAAACTGATAGGGCTGTGTGAACTCCTTGTGCTGTCACTGCCTGTACTTTCCCAAGTAAGCAGAATCAATCTTCACAGCAGTCAGTCTTTCTGCATCCTTTAGAGCATGACATTTACTTGAAGTAATATGCAGTGTTTTTTTGAAGTTATATTTTTTACAATTTAGTTCATCCCATGTTGTGGAGATAAAAAAGGGAGTATGCAAGGTGCCTCCCATATGCAGCACACCCCATGAAATGGCCTTTTAAATGTGTATCCAGCTTACGCATGCATATCTATAATACTATAGTATCTTACTGATCCTTGGGGTTGTCCATCCACTTGGCATAGAGTTCCGAACATAGATCTAAACAGTCTTGCAGACCCAACCAACATGCTTTTCTAAGAAGATGTTCCAAGTAAGTTCTGGAAGGGAAGCCAGAATAATAATAAAAAGGTACTTATTACTAGGCCTGTGCGAAGTGGCTAGCATTCACTTCGGATTCAGCCAATTCGGGGGACAGTGATTCAATTCAGTGATTCGAATCACTGTCCCAAATCGATTCAGCCAAATCTGATTTGGAGATTCGGCCACTGCCAAATCGGCCGACTCTCTGAATCAAGCAGGCCCCGTCCCCCACCCACTGTCCCAGCCCCATCGATGGCTGCCCCCAGCCTCCCGGCTATTTAAAAAAAACAACCCCCCACTCACTGGCTGCTGCCAGGCGGGGG
>NW_005842090.1:1461534-1487255 GCF_000455745.1 Alligator sinensis
CGGGTTGAGTGCTGGGCTTTTTTTTTCTTTTTTTTTTTTTTTGAAAAAGAAGTGGGAGCTGGGGCTGGGCAGGGCAGCTATCAATGGGGCTGGGGGAGCAGGAGGGGGATAGGGGCTCATGACAGAGCCCCCATGCAGCATGGGGCAGTGAGGGGCAGCAGGGTTTGCCCCCCCACCTGGCAGCAGCCGGTGAGTGCAGGGTTTTGTATTTTTTTTTTAAAGAACCATGAGCTGGGGCTGGGCAGGGCAGCCATTGACATTGCTGGGACAGTGGGCAGGTCAGGGGGTGCTCAGGGGGTTGGGAGAGCAGGCAGGGGATGGGACCTGGTAGGGGTCCCCCATGGCCCCCTCTCCTTCCTCCAGCCCCCACCCCGCCCCCTACGTACCAGCACAGAGTCCGGGTCCAGCTCTCTGCAGAGGTGAGCGGGGACGCCCCAAATCTCCAAAGCTCTCCAAATTTTTTCCGAATCAATTCAGAGAGCTTTGAATAGATTCGGACCTTTTCATTGGTCTCCTGATTTGATTCGGATTTGGAGATTCAGTTGCCAAATCTTCTCCGAATCGAATCAGCACCCGAAGCTTTGCACAGCCCTACTTATTACACATTTAGCATTGCTCTTAGAACTTGAACTAAAACAATTCTAGCAACTGATGCCATTTCTCAGGAAAGCTTCTGCTCAAAACATCAGATTTAGTAATAAAACCAAAACCAAGCAACTACAAGGTTCCAGACACAGGGATGTTTGTGGGAAGGTGAAAAATGTATTGCAACCCATGCCCTAAGCTTGTCTGTTTTCACACTGTACTCGCCATTCAGTCACCATAGTAAACATGCATCAGCTGAGAAGGCAGAATTGAAAGACCATGCAAAATTCATTCATTGCCCTCTAATCTTTACATTTGGTGTCTTTAAATTAACTTGAGGGGCACTGGTAGAGACTGTCACTTTCACTGCCACTCTACTCTGACACAATCGTTTGATGGATAAATTAGGCATCTCGCTCTTCAGCACCACTAAGCCACTATCTTTTACAAGTATTATATTTGCTTTAAAAAGGGAAAGAACAAACTGATAATGCAGGCAATCCCTCCTGCTGCTGCTCTTTCATTTAAAATTCACATGTAAATTAGGAATATAATGTTTGTGTTATACTCAAATTAATAAAAATATTATTTCTGCTACTGTGATTAATTTACAGATTTACATTACAGTATAACAGAAATAGATTATAGTCTATATCTTTTGAAATTATCATGTTTTGAAAAATTAAATACTCACTCAGCAAAGTAGTCATCTGCCAAAACATCAGCATTTTGACGAATAATACCTGCATAATAATGGTATACTGGCAACATTTTCTTTATCAGATATTTCTTAAAAAAAGATAAAGATAAATTCATTTATATGCACAATACTTTGCTATATTTCTCTCTTATTTATTCAAATTGATTTTTAAATTAAGTCATTACAGAACTCTGAGTGAATTACAACATTTAAATAATAAAACACAAACTGAAGTCAAAGTCCAAATGATAAAATTCTCCCAGAATCACTCAAACTGGAAAACCTTCAAATCAGGCCACTCATCCCTGGGAGTGATAAACTGGCATTTAACAGGGAGCTATACTAGTTCATACTCTCAAAGAGCAATAAAACAGGCAAATTAAAGAGATGAGGACTTCCAAAAATAGCATGGTCCCTCCACCTTTTTCTCCCACAGATTTATCTTTAAACGAGTTAGTACCATTGGCCACAGCCACACGAATGTGGACCTTTGGTTCCCTGGGAACAACTAACAGCAGGATACCTTGTGCTGCTGCTAGCTGTCCCCAAGGAACACCTGTGCCATGCACCTTTTGATGTGTGGCAGGTTACACCGGGTCGGGTAGGGGAGGCTGGGCCAGCACTGGGCTGGTCCCAGCAGCCTTATCTGGGGTCCTGGAGGCCTCCTGGGACTGCAGCAGTGGCAATCCTGCAGTTTGGAGCCTGTCTGGCAGCCAGAGCATGGCTCAGGGCGGCCAGGCTCCACTTTTGAGCAGCACGCTCTGCCCTTGTGTGTACCACTCCGCTTATTTTTTGCGTTTTTTTGACCCCTGGATATCCAGGGGTCAACCCCCACCGTGCTGCTCCCCTGCAGTGCAGAGAATACCTGAATGTGCATTATGTGGTGCTGCAGAGGTGTCTGCAGTGCCACATACCTCACATCCACATGCATCTGGACGGGGCCATTGAAATTAATGCGATTAGTAATATGCTTTAAGCACTCATTTAAGTGTTTTGCTGAACTGGAGTCTAAATAAATACACGATTAGCTTAAATACCTCAACTGATCAGTTTTGCAAAGGAAGGCAGGCCACCAAAGGTCTTTAGTACCTAAACATTTTAGGATGACAAGTTAAAACCAACTCTTTAATTGTACCCCAAAATGAACTGGAAGCCAGTACAGATCAGGGACCACAAATACATATTCTCTGAGAGAAGTACTGATTGCTAGGTACATAAAGAGTGCATTCAAATGAACGCGGTCATGCTGTATGTAGCACTGCAAACATGTTTGCAGTGCCACACAGCTCACAGTCTGGTGTTCTCCGTGTTGCACTGCCTGAGCATGAGCTGAGACGGGGTTTTTTTCCCCACAGGTTTTTTGACCCCCGGACATCCAGGGGTCAAAAAAAACCCAAGGAAAAAAACAACGGAGCAATGCACTCTTAGCCAGCATGTGCTGCTGAAAAGTGGAACTGGCCCTCCCAGAGCTGTACTCCACTGCCAGCAGAATCACCACAGCTTTGCGCAGCAGAATCACCACGGCTGCAGCCCTGGGGGGCCCCCAGGTAAGGCTCCTGGGACCAGCCCAGTGCTGGCCCCAGCCTCCCCTACCCAACCTGGGGCAACTTGCCACGCCAGAGCACGCATCGCACGGGCATTCCCCAGAGACAAGAAGTGGCACTGCAAGGTGCGCTGCCACTACTTGTCCCCGGGGAACCAAATGTCCACGCACGTCTGGATGCACCCAAAGACTATCATCCTATACCACTGGTACTTGGAGTTTCCAGATAGACTTAAAACTATTTTGTAAAAAACCTAAGCAAGTGAATATATTTGTATTTTATTATAAAATGACACTCATGACCCAACTAGAGTTCAGTATTTGTCACTGACTTATTAACAGAACAAATTAAATACTTAGTTTCCATTTCTTAAGGAAGGGATGAATAAAATTTCTCTTAAAGGAATTGAGGGCATATTTATATGGTGACAGTAGTCTGTTCTAGCCAAGATGAATCTGAGCATACCCCACTCTCCTGCTCTCACATGCATGCCCCAAACCAGAAAGTATACCAGGAGGGCAACTTCAGTGTCATCTCCAGGGGCCACTCTCAAGCACACTCAAGAGTACTTGTCATTTAAATAGTAGATTTTTTAGTATTTAACAAAAAATGTTGATACCTTTAAAAGTGGATATATTTCATAGTCTTTCAGAGTACATTCCAGATCATTAGGCATTAGATTTGACAGTATTATATACCACACAAAGATATCATTTTCTTTGGCAAGGTACTTTGTCAGGTCAAGTGCAGACTCAATCTCAAGATAGCCAGACCTGTTTTTGAAAGAAAAAAAATACACACACACACACACACACACACACACACACATATATATGTGTATATATATATATATTGCATCTATTTGAGCATATTTATTCAAGTGTGGATGTATGAATATACAGCATGAAGACCTATATATTTAAACAACTGATGGGAAAAGAATCCAGATACTGGAGTAGGCTTTGGGAGAGGAGGGAAAAAGAAATAGCACAACAGAGACCATCTAAGAGTCTGAGTACTCATATGTTTATTATGGAAAAGGTGCTACTACCATGAGTTAATGAGATCGCTCATGATATTAAGTACACTGCATTTGGTTGTGTTTGCATGATCAGGTCCATATATGTAGCCTCTCCACCATTGTCACCAAGACAAAATTTAAGATTTTTTGTTTTACAGTATGTTCCTCTCCTTTTTTTAAACCACTGAACAACAGATTTTTATTATAGGATATCTTGGTGCATAACCATTATGTGAGGAGTATAAACAACTTAACTCAGGCATAGGTTCAACTTACTATTATTACTGGCTACAACAGGATGGTATAAATATAGGAATAGGATCATAGGAAAGTAGGGCTGGAAGGGACCCCACAAGGTCCATTCTCCTATTCAAGGCAGGATTGTCCCCGAGTACAATTCACTCTTGCAGATGGGAAATATAAGGGTACACATCCTCCAGTAACCTGACATGGGGAGCAGGTTTCAAGTCCCTATTACAGGCCACACTGGGCCCTTTTCTTGGAATAAAAACCACAGGAAGTGTGTATGCATGCATAGTAGTGTTTTGGAAGGCAGGGAGGCAGAATTCTGAGTTTCCTTACACAGTTCCTTCCAGCAATCTTCCACGGGTTAGAGCATGCTCTGACCACCTGTGGAACTATTATGGGCCTGGCTCTCAAGCCATGCAGTTATTCTGATACCTGTGTAGATTTCCAGTATTTGCTGGAGATAGAAAAATGACTATTAACTCATACATCTTTCCATTGCTCCATGGCAGAATGGAGCTGTGCAGTGTACATGGGTACTTGGGATATTCATAAAAAAGGATCCCCAATATGGAAGGCAGAGGGATGGGACTATGTATACACAATCAAGCTATATTAATTTACTGCAGAATCACCACACTTTGTTGGGGGAATCCTAGCAATCTCCTTTGTATGCATTGGCCCATCTCTGTCCAAGTGAAAATAATTAAAGAGCAACATGACAAGCATATGCAAGTAGTTGGGAGGTTTTAATCCCTATGGAAAGAAAGAAAATGATGAGTAAAGCATGAGAGGCAGCTAGGAACAATGAGATGAAATTAAGGAAAGGAATATTTATTAAAAAAAACATCAATAAATTTCTCTCAGAGGGGTTATGAATCAATGAGAGTGTCTACACATCATCCTATAGCAACGTAACAATCACATGGGTCTACATGAGATTGTCAGCTATGTTGCCATAGTGGCACACTCCCCCGATATGGAGTGCCGCTAGAGTGACATAGCAGCAAAATGTACCCATGCATGGCACAGTAATCACCCATATAGCACCGTACTTTAGTACTTCTAAAAGACAGCAGTACCTTTCAGAAGTACTAAAGCACAGTGCCATAGCAACGCTGCCGTATGGCGACGTGTAGATGCGCCTAATTTGTAGTAAAAGTTATGGTGGTCCCACTGCTTTAAGCATTTAATGAAGGCAGGACAAAGTTTTATTTAAAATACTGCAAAGAACTCCCATGCATTTGCAGGGGGATGGACTAATGCTCCCTGATAAAATCTGTTGTTTTTATGAGGTATTTACAAATATGATGCAGCATGAGGAATGTGGGGTGTGATCATGGATAGTGAAATAAATTAATAATAGACTAAAAATGTACTCACTCTGTCAAAGAAAAAGCATCGTCTATCAGTTGTAACCTGTTAACAACAGGAAAAACCTGCAAAAGTATCCACAAAATGTTAGCAATTCCACTATGAGAAAAAATAGACTTAAATTAGGTTACAACAACCTGGCCCTGTAGTCCTTTCCCAAACCAAACTCTTATAGACTTCAGTAAAAGTTTTACTGACTTGATATATAAAGATTTGGTTTTATTTTGAGTTGAAATAATTTACTCCTATATGTGCTTTTAAGATAATTTTTCTTAGGTGTAGACTCAAGAAAATGCTACACGTAGCATATATTTATAACAGTTAACTGACTGCTAAGCTTGAAAACCTTAAGTTTATAAAACTCTTAAAATAAAGAAAATCTACAGTAATTCCCTTACCCTGTTCCCGTTTTCATTGATTTGACATAGACTTTTTCTTCTTTTGGGACTCCAGTTTCAAATGAAGTCAGACTACTTCTCAATTACATGGCTGTATGTACTCATAGGCAGAACTTCATTTAGGAATTTGAAAAAAATCTAGAATGATCCTACATCAGGTTATATGGAGGAGAAAGAGCAGCAGATGAGTTGCATTATAACCAGAATATATAAACAGGCACCCAAGTTTCTTGGGCAAAAAAAGACTTAACATGAATTGAAAATACATCTATCTCCCCAGCATATACACATGATGCAGATCCTGCACTAAGCAAGCTGAGCAGGAATACAGTTTGCCCACCCTCATACTGTATGATTTTTTTTCCACCTATTTTTCATTCCTGTTGCTTTTTTGGGGAATAGAGTCTCAGCATTCACAGTCCAGAATGTATTTTGATGTAAAGATCATTGGGCAATATTGTGGATTAATCTTGCATAACCAAATTAGAAATAGTGGGCACGTCCACATGTGCAAATGCTATTTTAGAGTAAACTCACCATGGCAGGCACCTACATGTGCAGGGAAGTGGGAGCAGATTTGCTGCTCATGGCAGCAATCTGCTCTTAGCCCTGCGCTGACTCTGTGCAGCAGCCAGGGGGAGCTTACGGCAAGGGCTGGTAGCCCAGGGGCTGGCAGGGAGCACCACAGAGATAAGAATGTCCCACCCCCTGCTCCAAGGTCATGGAGCCCAGGCTGAGAGATAAGGATCTCCCCTTCCCCCCACTCCCCCGGTGGCTGGGAGATAGGAATTAGGGGTGTGGGAAACGGGTCCTATTCGATTCAGATTTGGATTCAGCCCAAATCGGGGACGGTGATTCAATTAATTGATTCTGATCACTGTCCTCGATTCAATTCAGCCAAATCCGAAGATTCGATGCTGATTTGGAGAATCAGCGATTCAGACATAGACACAACTTTAAATGTTTTTTCTGCATACCTCGAGGTACCAGGCATGGCTCGTGAACGCTGAGATGGTGGGGCAGATGGAGCGTCCCATAGGAGCATGGGCCCCTCCCCGCCACGTGCTTGGCAGTGAACCCAGAAGTGAAACAGAAATATTTCAAGTCCACTTCCAGGTCTGTTGGGGAGCACGCCAGGGCCACCCCCCATGCCCCTCCAGCCTGGCAATCGGCTGTGGAGAGACCCTGGGTGCCCCCCCCAGACCCAGGAGGCACCAGTCACTGAGCCAGGGGCACGGGGGTGGGGAGCTCCAGTGTGCTCTCCAGCAAACCCGGAAGTAGACCGAAAGTGCTTCTGGTCCATTTCCAGTCTGCTGCCAAGCACATTGAGGACCTCCCTGTGCTCCTGTGGGACACTCCATGTGCCCCAGCATCACAGCATTCATGATTCGCCTGCTACTTAGAGGTATGTAGAAAAAATATTTAAAGCTGTGTCTATGTCTGAATCTTTCCAAATTGATTCGGAGGGCTCTGATTTGATTAGGAGAGATAAAAGGGTCCTCTGATTCAATTCGGATTTGGAGATTCGGCCACTGAATCAGGCCAAATCTCCACTGAATCGAATCAGGGACTGAAGCTTTGCACAGTCCTAATAAGAATCTCCCAGCCTCAGCTCCGCAGTTCTGAAGCCAAGGCTGGAAGATAAGAATCTCCCAGACCCTGCTCCATAACTGAAGAATGGGGGCTGGGAGCTGTCCACTGCCAGGGCAGGGGAACTTGCAAGGACAGCTCTCGGGGCAGCTCTTGAGGGCAAGGAGCAATCTCCCACCCCTTGCTGCCCGAGTGACCAGGAGCACATTTGCTCCCGGTGGGCTGTCTACACATGCATACTGTGCAGTAATTACTCCCGAGTAAATATGCTACTTGTATTCACAGGTAGCAAATTTACTCAGGATTAGAGCAAATTACTGTTTAGTGGGTGCATCTACATGAGATGTTAGTTGCGCATAGCCTAATAACACTGTGCAATAAATAGCGTGCCGGGTAAAAACTGTGCTAATACACTGCTGCGCTGTAGTATTAGGCTGCCGACACGACTGCATGGCTTGTTCAAGTTCCCCCAGATTCCCCTATTGATCAATACCCACATGAGATTTAAAGCACATATTTATAACTATAGAACATCTACATTTATGCTGATGTACTCAGAATCTGCTTTATCAGGGAATCCACGTGGCTAGGGACAGAAATTAAACATAAACCAGTATAAGCGATCAGAAACCAGTTCAAATCTGCATCACAAGAGAAGTTCAGTGCAAGTAAACCACTTTCAAAATGGCCAAAGCCAGTTTAAGATAAGTCTGATACTACATCCATCCAGGTTTAACTATTTTAGGTTAAATTGGAACTTCTATCCCAGATCTCCTCCAGGTTCAAAATAACTCAGAGTGTCCCAGGATCCCAGGATGCTCTGCATCTCCCCCTCTCTTGCAGGGTGGATGGGCTAACTTTGGCGCATGCTGTCTGCTCCAGCTGAGCAGGGAGCCATGCTCTACTGCTCCCCTGCTTCTGGCCTGGGCCACTGCACCGGGGTAGCTGGTATGTGGTTGCATTTCTGGAATCAAAAATGAATGTCTGTTTACTTGCTTTTCAATTCAATCTACGCAGTTTAGACTAACCTGCAACGATTGAATCGATTCAGCCTCAGGCTTTTTGACTTTCTGTCCTTAATCAGAGCATTTGAAACAGAGCAGAATGTGATATGGAAAGGCAACAGCCTATCCAATGCTCCTACTCTGCCATACCTAGAGATTGCAATTTCTTTGGAATAGCTTCCATAAAGCCAAGAGAGCAATGGCACTATGAGGCATTCTGCACTTCCATTTCTTTGCTAGGATGAGCCATTGTTCATACCTTCTACAGCATTAGAGAGGTTGATTTGGATGTAATGAACTGTTTTAAGTCATTTAAAAAATTCTAAATTCTGTAATTAAAAGGGAAAAAAGTACTGACAGATTTAGCCATTTAAATGTTTCATAGATTTCATAGACATGTTCATAGACATGTTCTAGGATCAGGTCACATCACATACCATGCAACTCAAATGATATAGAAAGTAAAGGTGACATTTGCATCTTATTGCTGTACCTCTTTAATCCGAGCCCAAATTGTGCTGGGTTAGTTCCTTGACATAGGAAAGCATGAAACTAGTCTTAATTAAGTTATAACATCAGCCAATTGTTGGTCACTAGGTGATGAAATGGTAACCAGGGAATGGCAGAACATAAGCACAGTTGACAGGAACACAAGAGTTTCCCTCTGGTGAAAAATTTCAAAAGAAAACCAGATGAAAACTAGAAAATTATGGGGGAGGTACCCCCCTAAGTGTAAGGGACTTTTTGTTTCATTTTTGGAGAGAACTGAAACAGAATCTTTCATTTTGTTACCAGCTACCTAAATGCCTGGACAGCTGCCTACTATGGAGTGGCACTGGGGAGACAGGGAGACCTGGGCACAGCCTGGCCTCCTGGTTTCTATTGATCATCACTTGACAACCAGTGTGTTTCTGTGAAACCAGATTCTATCCCATCATCATCTTCCCCTAGGAAGTTCTAAGAGCAGCTAACCACCTGCAATGCCAACTATTCTTATAACACTTTGTGCTGATTCTGTGCTCCTGAAAGAACCTGATTTCTCTGGGAAGTCTCCTCTAGCCGATTATGACAGCTTTACAGATATAACCTGATCCTACAAAAATATTTTTTCAGCAACTTGAAGTAAAAAACTATTTGGGCTGCTCTCGTTCCAACTGCTTTCAAAAGGAACTTCGACAGCATTTTAATGGGTACTGGAATAGGTCCTTTGTATCGGATACATTAGATCAGTGGTGTCAAAGATGCACCCTATGGCCCAGATGACATGGCCCTGTACTCCTGATCCTGCTCACAGGGCAGGAAATTCAGAATCTGCAGTAATTATGGCTACTACTGATTATCCAGAAGCCAAATTTCCAGCCCCATGGGAAGCCCAATGGACTGGATGACATTTTTATGCTGAAAAAATATTTATATAGGACAAGGTTCTATTTCTGTTTGGTGGAGAGAGGAACAGCAACTGTCATGGTTCCCAAATCCACAGTAATTCATCCTGCCATTGCCAAATTTCTAGCCCTAAAGTCCAGATGATACGGTCCCATATTCTAGATCCAGCCTGTGGACTCTTTCCACACAACAGGATGAGTTTGACACCCCTGCACTAGATTATTCCAAACCTTGGTCAAAATAATAACTTAATTAACGCAATTAAAAACATATTGTAGAGACTTTAGAAGCTTAAAGAAAACTTTTTTAGTCTTACCTCTGGATTGTTTTCAAGCAATTTTCCTATCCTCTTCAAATATGATGAGTTATAATTAACTCTATAGTATCCAGATAAATTCATATTTAGTAGGATCCAGTCATGTTCTGAACTTGATATCTGCATTTCAGGAAACATTTCTGGAAGAGATATTTGAAAGTGGGAAGGCTGTATCTTTTTATCATATTACAAATCCAGGTATACGGTTGTAATCTGAGATGTACATGTTTATCACCATATAAGTAAAATGTGTTATTACTACACTATAAGAGGCAAATTCATGTTTGAAGAGACACTGTGCGACATCTACAGGTCGCCCTACGGCAACAGAGCAACACACTATTTCACCGTACAGCTATGTAGCAATCACGTGGGTCTACACATGATCACCAGCTATCCTAGTATAGGGCATTGCTACGGTGACATAGCAGCAAAATCTAACCATGCTCCACACACGTTGCAGTAACCCCCAACATTGTGCCATGCTTTAGTACTTCCAAAAGGAAGTACTAAAGCACTGTGCCATAGCAACATCACCGTAGGGCAACGTGTAGATGCGCCCAATGTAGAGAAGGCACAAAAAGCAGCCTACCGCACTCTCTATGCTCCATACAACACAGCAACTTTCTCTAGGGAATATCCCTAAGGCACTATCCATGTTTTCAGGAGGCTGGGCCATGGATATTCTGCAATCTTCTCTTACCTGGACCTAGACTAGGAAAGAGATGTATTTTTTCACTGATTTAGCTAATTCCAATTAGGCTTCTTCTAGCTATGGCTGGCCTTGAATACCTACCACAATTTTAAAAGGTGTTAAATTGCATCTACAAGCAGTTTCACATAAAGTTGGCCAACTGCTTTAGGAAGAAATCTTTTGACCTATTCTAGACAAAGCCATGGATTACCAATGCAAGTAGTTCCAGATCAAGTACTACACCACAGAAATATAGTGTTGAATCAGAGTCTTTAAGCAAGATTTGACTAGGCAGAACTAGAGGATTCAACACTGAGCTTCATAACTATTTGAGAAAGAGTAGTGTATTGAAAGTTTCAGGGGTAAAATTTTCAAAAGGACATGTGACTTTGACTACATGCACACTAGCAGCTTATGATAAAAGCAAGCTGGTATAACTAATTAGCAAGTGCTTTTAGTATAGGTGCAACACCACCACCAAAGTTGCACTTTTATAAATTCAGTTTGATTCTACATCTATACAGTGCTGATACTATAATCAAATTCAAATTACAGGATTTCCTCTTCATAGTTGGGTCAGTCAGGTCTCAGACCTCTTTGCACCTCTGATTAACAAAGTCATGCTAGTAGCAGGCTGTAGCATAGACACTGTCTTACAAATCTAAAAACAGGTTTATATAGCACAAGGTATCATCAGGAAGGGATACTTGATTTAATCTGAATGAGCTGACAGAAAAGGGTGGACATACACTTTATTAAGTACTGCAAAGTTGAGAAAAGCATTTGAAAACTTTACCATAGTCCATGAGTCTACTTTATAGATGGTCCAAAGTTTGGAGGGATATAAGGCACAATTCAGGCTGTTTTCTAGGACCTCAACTCCAAACTTTTTAATGACTGGGCTTTTAGAACTGCAACAACCTAATAAACCTTTTTTTTTTTTTTTTTAATTGAAGTAGCAGTAACTATTGGAGCTGAACAAATGACTTACTCTTGGCCAGAGCAAGCAAAAGAAAAAAGGGGGTGTTTCTGGAAAATCAAGAGAAATGCATTTGGAGTCAAATGAAACTTACATTCAAAACAAAGCATTTATTTTTTATTACAGCCATTTTGATTACTTTTTTAATAAAATCAAATGCAATTTGGAATAAAGGTCATTCATAACAGGATGTAGGTGCCATTCACAAAAATGTGGTGATGGTAGTAGCACAGATTGTTGTGTTGTGTTGTGCAGTGGTGTTATTATTGCCCAGTGACTCAGGCTGTTACCTATGTGCAAATCCCTTCATTACCAGATTTGGAGTAAGAACTGGAACCTGGGTGCTTCTCCATAGATTCATAGATGTTAGGGTCGGAAGGGACCTCAATAGATCATCGAGTCTGACCCCCTGCATAGGCAGGAAAGAGGGCTGGGTCTAGATGACCCCAGCTAGATGCTTATCTAACCTCCTCTTGAAGACCCCCAGGGTAGGGGAGAGCACCACCTCCCTTGGGTGCCCGTTCCAGACCTTGGCCACTCTAATTGTGAACTGTGAACCATCCCAGCTGTGTGTCCCAAACACCAAGCTACAGGATCACAGGAAAGTAGGGCTGTGAGGGACCCATCAAGGTCAACTAGTTCATTCCCCCTGCTCAAGGCAAGGTCATTCTTGACTAAACCATCCCAGTCAAGTGTCTCTATAACCTGGTCTTGAAAATTTCCAGGAATGGAGATTCCACAATTTATCTCAGTAGCCTGTTCCAATGCTTGACCATGTTGTGGCTGATTTGCAAGTGACATTCCTGTTAATGCAAACCAGTTGCCACTGGCCTTTTTAAAAACAAAAGCATATGGATGGCTCATATTCAGCTTATGGTCTCCTGTAACCATGAGGTCTTTCTCTGCAGTACTGCAGTACTGACTCCAAGATGAACATGGGCCGACAATGCGAGGTCACAGTCGGCAGGGCTAACCGGACCTTATCGTGCATTCACAAGTGCATCTCAAGTAGGTCCAAGGAGGTGATCCTCCCCCTCTACGTGACACTGGTCAGGCCGCAGCTGGAGTACTGTGTCCAGTTCTGGGCACCCCATGTGGCAGAGCACCCAGCCATTTTGAGACATGGGCTGCCTATATAAACAGGGCAGTTTAGCTGCAGGAGGCCAGGCAGCAACATTGCCTGGCTGTAGGGCTACTGTAAATGACCCAGAGGTAAGGGGGTGCTACAAGGGGATGGTAAGGAGGCTCCTGGTCCTGGGCATGACCTGAAACTGCACCCTGCCAGGAGAGGGTGGTCTGGTGGGGTGCTCAGTGGTGCGGAAGCCACCAGGAAATGCCAGGCCAGTTATCACCCCAGTGAAAGGTGGGTCGGGGCACCTTAACCCCTAGCTCCCACCACTGGGTGGGTAACCCTGTTTGTGGAGGGGCCCAGAGGGTGGACCCTGAGAGAGTGATTGTGTACAGGGCGTGGTGCTGTGGTTGCCCCTGGGAGAAGGGAGTAGTGGCACGGTGAGGCCCGAGGATAGAGAGTGAGGGGCTAGAGACCCAGCCCGAAGGAGAGATGAGAAGTGGAGATGAAACTGCTTCTTCCCCTTGGTAAATAGCCCCAGGATTCAAGTGCTGAGGGGGCAGGGGTGTATGATTTGCTGTCTAGATCAGGGCCGGCACTGGGGTCATGTATGGATTCCTCCACAGCTCTCTTCTTTGTAACTGAAATAGGTCCTGGGAAGGTCTCTATGGCCTGGGGTTGTCAATGTTGATGCTCAGTTTGGGAAAAACTGATGCTCCTTACAGGGGCCTGTTGCCACATACAGGTGGGCAAGTCTGACTGTTCAGCTTTGCGTGGAAAAGTCAGAATTGAATGAAACCTCCATCTTCATTAGAAGTACAAATGGGTGCTCAGTGTGACCCCAATGTGTAAGTGCTTGTTGGCCGGGAGGAACCAACTTATATTCAGCTCATTTCAATGTGTTTTGTTAATGCTGCCTGAAATACCTGCCCTTCCCCTGCTGCTTCCCTCCCAGATGGCCCAGGCCCCTCCAGCCCTTTGTCCTTCCTCTCACTCCCCTCCCCTGCACCTACGTGGATGAGAGTCTGAGAGAGGGAGCCAGCGCCTCCTACGTATGTATCAAAGAATGATACCGTGTCCACTGATATTTGGCTTTTTTGTTCTGATGATAAAATGCAAGCCAAAATATCACAGATTTCTTTAAATCCCAATTGAAAATCCTGAAGTAGAAGGTCCACCTGGGTAACCTGTTCCAGCACTTAACTAACCTTCTAGCGAGAAACTTTCGCAAGGGAAGTGGTGCTGGCTCCTACCCTGGGGGTCTTTAAGAAGCGGCTTGATGCCTACCTGGCTGGGGTCATTTGAGCCCAGTTTTCCTCCTGCCCAGGCAGGGGGTCAGACCTGAAGATCTGCAAGGTCCCTTCCGACCCTACTTCTATGATTCTATGAACCTGCTTTCATTCAGTAAGCTTACACAGTGAAGGAAGGGTAAGAAAGAGAGTGACCAGGTAAGCTCTCCAACTAACTCCCCACTCAAACTCCTACTCACACCCCACTGTTAGCTGGCTTGTTGGCTGGTCCAGTGATTAAATCAATCTCACCCTCATCCAGCTGAACATATTTTATAGGCCAGTGGTAATGTAGTTATCTGACACGTAGTAGCCAGAAAATCCTGTTCCAGCAGTTCATGAAGAATAGGCATCTTAACAAAGTAAAGGAGAGGGAGACCACCACCACTATTTTGTGAATGGCAACTAAAGAATCATATCCAAATCTCTCACGGATGTCTCCACTTAGACATTGGAATTATTAAAATCTGGAGGGCAAGGGCACCTCCCCAGTTGACAAGGGTAGGTGCCTAGGATCTCTTCACAGTCAAGGAAGAGTTAGTTACTTTCAAATTGTGCACCTAATATGCTGAGCAGGGAGGTACCTAGGACTAGCCAACAGGAACTGCTAGGCACAGAGGGCGTCTATACACATGCACGGAGGCTGCTCCAATATGCTGCAATTACAGTGTGTCAGAGCCAACTCGATTAATCAAGTCTGCTGGAGCTTGGTAATTACCATGCTCTAGCAGACTCCAGTGACAGTGACATATCAGTGTCCCTGTGCTAAAAAAAGGTGGCAGGGACACTTTAACTAAAGCTCATTCGACAAGTGCCCCTGCTGCTATTTTGCAGCATGAGGATTCTGATACACATGATGCTCTGTGTACTTTAATTGGAGTGGCTTTTGGAGCCACTCTAATTAAAGCAATCCCCTCCTCCCACTCCCAGAGCACATGTATAAACAACCAGAGATGGGAAAAGAATGCTGTGGAAATCTTACCTCATAATGTCCACTGAATTATAATAATTAAAGCAGTACCTTTAAACAATATATGTTGATAGACTTTAAAAAAAAAAAAAGAGAAAATGCATTTTTAAACCTAAAAGTTAGCTAATAATTAATGTAGACTTTTTGTACTGAAATGTTATTCTCTCTCATCTCATTCAAAATATATTTACTGATTATGTAAATGATTAAAAATATAAACTATTTATAAATATGTTCACAAAATTTGAGAGGTGACTGAAAGTTTTTTTTTTTTTTTTTTTTTTTTTTACTTACTGCTAGTTTCATCTAGCCACACTATTGGTTGTGAAGATCCATTTCTTACCCAAGTAATAGGAACAATCCATGTGTTACTTAATAAAACAGAAATTAGACAATATCATTATTTCTTTCACTTAAGAACACAAATTCTAAACTGATGTTTAATAAGATTGCCAATATTTTTTTAAATTGCAGCTATCTTTTGCCCCTGTTTGATGTTAGTACTCTTGCTGGGTCAACCCCCAGTCTCACACTAGACAAAGAGATTTAGAATTAATTTGGACTATACTCTTTGATGTGATTCTTAGATACCAGTTTCATTCTCTAAGGACTGCTTTCCTTCTGACTGTAATTTTATTCTCCAACCTTCTTTCCTTTCATGACTCTGCAACATATCCTTGATATCTTTAGATTCCTATTCAGAAACATTTTTGGTTAAAAAGTTCTGGGCAGGCAACCCCCCCCCCCCCAAATACTGACATGAACAGTTGGCCAGAAAATCTGGGGAAAATGTCAATTTGCTGCAGATGGATATGAAAGCTACTGAACCAGGGAGATATACAGGGAAAGGAAGACTCATGTAAATACACCCTCTAGATCTGCCTATATTGGTATGGGATAGGATTTCTTACATGGTATTTCCCACTCCTGGGTCTAGATGTTATGAGAATCAATGGCGATAGGATGGTGTAACATCTCTAAACCAGCCTAGAATAGCTGATTCCTGGTAGTCTCCTGCATGTTGGAAGCAAAGTTAACTTCCTGTCTCTCTTTGGAGTACTGTTATGGCTGCTTGTGGATTTTGCCGCTGGTCATCTACAAGCTACTAAGAGTCATCTCAATCAGCATCGAAGTGGACACCAAGCACTATCCACTGACTTAAAAAAGGAAATGCTTAGTAATCAGTATTTTTGAAAAACAGTTACTTATTTAAGAGTCCAAACGAGGAGCTTCACTTTAGTCATTCCTGGTGGAAAACCTTGGTCTTTCATAATCTTGCACTGTTGCTATCCAGGAAGAAGTCAAGAAGTCACAGGTTTGCCCTAGCCTTATGTTGACTGGTGCAAGAATATATCAAGACTTGAACTCACTATTTTGGTCCCACAACAATTTGCCTTAACTGCTCTGCTCTGTATTCCACCCAGGAGGAAGTACTGTATTCACCCAAACACACAAGGACCCTGTATGTAAGATGACCCCCAAAAAATCAGATTCTACACACAGAAAATGTATACATTTATTATAATTTTATATGCATGGAATCTAATTATTAGAGGATCATCCTAAATTCACACCCCCACACAATACTGCAGGTGAGGGGGGAAGAGGTGATGAGGGGGAAGTAATGGGGCAGGTGGTGGGGGACAGACAGGGGAGAGGTAGTAGGGGGACACATAGGGCAGATGGGGAGGCAGTAATGGAGCAAGCAGTAGAAGGCAGTGGGGTAGGGTTGTAGGTGGCAGGCAGAGAGAGGAAGGGAGCTTGCTCCTTGCTGCCACCCCCCCAACCTTTACCCTTCCATTATGCCTGTCTCCCTCCCACTCTGCAGCCTCAGGCTGCCCCGATTCCCCATTTCCCTCTCCTCCCTGTTCCATGCTGCTTCTGTTCCCCGCAGCCTCAGGTGCCCACCCCCCTTCCACAGAAGCTGCGCACCCTCCCCCACTTCTTTATGCTCAATTGTAAGGTGAGAGGCTTTTTCATTTCACCACATATTAAATGGGGTAGGCAGGGAACCTTGTCTTCTAATCAAGTAAATACTCTAATCACTTGGAAAAGTGAATAGCTGAAATACTAAGTTGAATTCATGGCTCAGACTGGCTTCTGGCAAAAAAGCAAACAGATTTTCAAAGAATCATGTACTAATTAAACATTTCTTTATAATAAAAGTAAATGTAGAAATAAATGCTAAAAATATAAATTTCACTTGCTTGTAACTAGTAGTATTGTCCTTTTTCCTTATATTATGAAATTGTTCCTGACTGATGGTGCCAGTTGATGGATCAAATGTTAAAACTGGAAAGCCATCTTGGCATGTCCATGGGTCCATTATATTTTTTACTGATGCGGGCAACTGAACTTCATCCTGTGCATCTATAACCTTCAAAAAAAATTCTTAATTAGAAATATATATGATTTATTTACATTATTCCAGCAGCACTTTAGTAACGAATCAATGTAACAAAAAGAAAAAGAGCAGTATTGTCATTAAAATAGGAAGGATCCAATCCCTTAAGGGAAATTTAAAAAACTGAGACACCGTTTCTAATTTTTCTAACTTGATTTTTAGCTTATCTTTTTTATTTAAAGATATCCATACCCTTGAGTGGTTAATAACTTATTTATTTGTATAGGAAACTGTTTATTTAATTCACATAAAAGATTTAAAATACAAGATTACCACTATACTAACTAATTAATTAAATACCATTACACCTGAAAATTGGTTCTGGGCCAGATTTCTGTCGCTGTGACTCACCATAGCCTCCACTGATTTCAATGCTGCTACAACAATTGCACCGTCTGAGAAACTGGCTTTCTGCTCTGACTCGTATTATGATGAAATTTTCATTTTACAGTAACTTTGGCAAGGACATTATTATTGAAAAAATCTCCTATTAGTATTTCCTTTCTTAGAGTCAGGGTTTATTCAGTCTTCAGCATATATTTAAAGGGCAATAAAATGAGAGTGGACAAGATCCGTACACATATATTTGGAAGATCCAGATAGGAATGTCATCCACATTTGTGCTGGACCTTTAAACAGATTGTTAATTCACGTTTATATATAGTTGATCTTTCTTTTTTTAATCTTGTTGGTTCTGCTTTTACTTATACTCTACTAATGACCATGTTTATGCTTGATATAAAATGCTATATAGAACCCAAATTCTGGAAGTGTGCTTACTACTGCCCAAGACAGGGATATACAGTGGGCACATCTACACATGCAAAAGCTGTGAGGTGGTTTTATTCTAGAGTAAACCCACCCTGGGCAGGTGTCTACATGCGTGGAGATTCAGGAGCAGATTTGCTGCTCCTGGCAGCAGTCTGCTCTTGCCCCCTCTGGCCCTGCACCAGCCCCCTGCAGCGGCCAGGGGGAGCTCTAGGTTCTCTCTGGGTGCTAGCCCAGGGGCTGGCAGGGAGCTCCTTGCCTTCAGGAACTGCCTGCTGCTGGGGTGGGCTCCTCCCCAAGAGCCCGGGCAAGGACAATGGCCCCCTGCCCCAGCACCAGGGAGTTCTCAGCCCGGGATCCTCCACTAGTGGATTGGGGCAGGGGGCTGGAACCTGCCCCTCCCCTGCAGGTCTTTCCAAGCCCCATGCCTCGATCACCAGTTTGGGACATGGGGCTGGGGCCTGCCCCTGACTGGGACAGTTCCCACCCAGACCTGGGCTGTGCAGGGAAGTGTGTATGTGCAGCCCAGAGCTGGCTGAGGACTGCCCAAAACTGTCCAGGTCAGGGTCAGGTCCCAGCCAGTTCCAGCCCAGGCAGAAAACTCTCCCCATGCAGGGATCTTGTTCCCAGCCTGTCCTCCGCAATCTCCTGGGTAGGGGGACAGTGTACCTGCCTGGGCTCCAGTCACAGAGCCCACCCTGGTAGCAAGCAGTTCCCAGGGCCAGGGAGCAATCTCCTGCCCCCTGCTGCCCACCTGACTGGGAGCAAATTTGCTCCTGGCCAGCCACGTACACATGCTGTACTGCACAGTAATTACTCAGCAGTTAATTTGCTACTTGCATTTACAGGTAGCAAATTAACTGCCAAATAAATAAAATTACTGCACAGTAAGGGTTGGCATGTGTAGACAGTGATGCTTACTATGCAGTAATTAGCTCTACTGCACAGTGAAACATCTCGTGTAGATGTGCCCAGAGAAAAGCAGAATCAAAGTGAACTATAGTTAGCCTGACTTCTAGACTGCTAAAAACCTGCAGTATCCATCTTTAAAGACCATCTTTAAAACATTATTATAAAACAAATCTATATCTGCTCTGAAGAACCCCATGCTCAAGCCTTTGGCAAAATTTATTCACAGCAAGAATCACCTATGCAGGTTTTTCCACCCAGTAGGATGGGGCAGTTCCCTGTGACTACATGAAAATATGGACCACCTGTCTTCTTTCTGACCCAACAGTTATTTCTCTCACCCTTACATCACCTGTAGTCTCCAAAGGATTGTGTGTGGAGCAAGAATAAAGGTAGACATTCTACTTCAAGTTCCCAGTTGGTTTATGTGCAAAGTTTGGCAGCCCAAACAATGAAGTAAAAATACTGAGAAGATGTTATAAGTACCATTTGAATATGGGTCCACAGATCATCTTGGTTAGCACTTGAAAAGGAAAATGCCTTCAGGTAAGACTGAAATGAAAAACATAATCTTGAGTGCTCATTCAAGTTAATGAAAAATGTCAGCAAAGCAAACCTTTATTCATGCTTGCCTTTATTTACAAAATGATAAACCCAGACAAAGTTTCTTTTTCTAAACTTACGTTAAGTGCTTTGAGAAAAAGTCTCTCAGTCAGAAAGCTAGAAAGCATCCAGATAATGGAAGCCCCCTAAGGCACAAAAAAGTACATGAAAATATTACATAAACGAACTCTGGACATTTAGTTACTGACATCGAAAACCTATTTTTTTCAAAAGTGATGCCGACTAGTTCTACTTTGAAAATTTAGCAAACACTGAAAATGCATTCATATTCATTTTCTTTTGCACTAATCCATGTACAGTAAAAGCTGCCTTAACCAGCACCTTATAAGCCAGCATGCTCTATTAACTGGCACGCCAGCTTAAAAGGTAAGAATTAAACCGGAAGTGCTGACCGTGGTTCTTCCAGTTTCGCTGAGCTCCCACGGTCCGAGGCAAAGCAGCCTGCGTGGGGCCCCCCTCACTGTCCCTCGGGGCCTGTGGGACCTGCGGGAGGGTTGGTGATGCGGTGGGAGGGGCAGCAACGCCCCAGATGCAGCGGGAGAGGTGGCGGCCCAAACAGGTAAAGACGCCTGTTCGGGCCTCTCAGTTAACTGGCATATTTTGTTATCCAGCACCCTGCATTCCCCATGGGTGCTGGATAACAAAGCTTTTGCTGTATATGTATATACTAAGAATAAAACTAAACCACAAAAATTAAACCTTAGATATAAAGATAACTAAACTATGGCAACCTCTGTGATTTTCAAATATACTTCTTACAATACTGTTACAGACTACCAGATAGATGTAAAGTATTTGGCTTTCTTTTCACCTTACTGTAAGTGACGATGTCAAATAGGGAATCTGGTAAAAATGTTCCTTTGACCTTTTCTTCTTTCTGTGACAATGATCGATCACTCATTGCATCTTCGACTCTTAAGACAGGTTGCAAGACACTCTCATAAAACATACGATCCTGAAAATTATGAAAAAAACAGAAATTTAGTTTTGAGTTGCAGAAAAAGGGCTTGAAGTAGTCCACGTCGATCACAGAATTAACATTCATAGCAATGGGAAAAATATTTATAAAAACAGAAACAGTTCCCCACCACTCCACAAATTTACAGTTGTTTCCCAAGTAAAAGGGAGAATGGACTCAAATCTCACAAGTCCTCCTCATGTGGAATTACCCTTTAAGGCAATGGAAGTTTGGCACAGGAAGGTTTTAGGTTTGAGTCTGTTGAAAGATAATTATGTTTTAAGCATTAATTGAAAAAAATGTAAAAACTGTTAAACATTCCAAGTCAACAAAATAAACTACAAAATATAAACATGGATTATGGATTTACATTTGAATTAAAATAATGTTTTAGTTCTCTTTCCTAGCAAGATTCAGCTTCTGGATTCCAAAAGCTAGCCAAAGGAATATAGGGAATACTGCTTTAAGTGCTTCCGATGCCACTGAATAACAAATATATAAAGTTAGTCCCAAGTGAGCCCACACACACAGCGTTAATGTTTTTTAACTATTCGCACCTAAATTTGATACCTGTATTTGCAGGTATCAGATTTAGGTGTGAATAGCCTAAATTCACTATTTTTAACTAACTTTAGTCCCAAGTCAGTGCACACACAGCATTAATGCGCTTTAACACCTGCATGTGTAGACACCTACCTAAACCCACTTAATGTGCATTAAACTAAAGTGCATTAAATTTAGGTGTGCTTAAATGCATAAGTAGACACGCCCATCGTAACTGTAATTTAAATGCACCAGGAGAGTAACCAATCCAGTACAAGGATGTCAGATCGCATACTTGGGGAAATGAAGAAATTTATGCTCATTTGCTTTGTTTGAAAATGCATTTTGTATTTTCACATCTACACACAAGTTCAGTTAATAATTTCAGTCAATAAAACAGATTTTATTTTGTTTGTTAAAACACTGCAAGTCACTTTAAGTGTACTTACCAAAGAGGTGGAGCCTGATTTATTTGAAGATTAGTCTCACCGTTGCAAACAATTATTTTTTTGAGCCAAATTTTCAATGTCATTAATTTTGCACCTCCATTTGAGCTGTATGTGAAAACCCTCTAGTTACAGGTACAGATTTTTAAAAGGGCAAACATCACCAACAAAAAGCAAGCAAAAACTTCATTTCAGTTTAAAAATTAATTCTCTATTTTCTCATGGTATTACATGCTGATTTATACAAAATAAAAATGTTGTTGACATTCAAAGAAGCCTGTTCACTAATCCCATGACCAAAAAAAATATAAATCTGATTTGATCCTCCTGACAGAATGCATTTGACATGCCTGAGTTAAGTTTCCAATTAATCACATTCTTAAGTACTTTGACGAATTAAACAGGAAAGGAGGTGAATGGTCTACTCCCCAACTAAATTAAAAGTTCACAGCAGTGCCAAGCATATAAACAGAATGGTCTAGATCACAGGTGACTAAGATATAGTCCATGGGCTAGATGGGGTCAATGGAGCCATGTCATTCAACCCACAGGTATCCCTATGGATCTGGAAATTTGGTGGTGAGGGAGCAGCAGCAGCATTCATTATCCGTGACAACACTGATCATCCATGGCCCACAGAACCAGCCCTTCAGGGCCAAATGAAGCTGGCACTACTGATCTCTAGGACAGCTGTAGGTTTTAATTTTTAATCCAGTCAACAAAATAATGAGCTTGACTACTGTGAAGAAAAATGGGAAATAAATAAAACACTCACCCCAGGGAATGAGTCCGAGAGGGAGAGAGAAATGAGAACAGGAGGAGAGAGATGCTTCTGGAGCAGCTGCTCCGTAAAGATACCACAACCCCGAGGGGGGAGGGGTGAGGCATGGAAGGAACGGGCATCAGAAGACATCACTGAGCAGAAAGCTCGGGAAGAGAGCAGGGATGAAAAGAAACCCTGAGGACCCAGCCCGAGCAGGGAGAAGATCTCAAGCAGATCTGGTTAAGCTAGAAATCACCAGTGAAAAAAGAAAAAAAAACCCACAAACCTTAAAAGGTAATACTTGAACAGCAAGAGGAAGAGCGCTGAAAAATATGGCTATCAGACACGTTACAGTGACAGCGGTTCTTGGGTTTTTCTGTTAATTGGATTTTGTTTTGAGCCATTTGGGCTCTATAGAAGATGGGTTATTAAAGAGACTGGGAGACGACTACTCCTTAACAAGACTGTGACATATTGTGAGTTCTCAGGAAGGAAGAACATGCCTAGAGATCAATAAATAAATAAAACACTGGGAGTTATAAATGGGACTGATTAAGAATGCTATGTTGGCATTATAGATGTTACGATTATATCCAAATTGAATTCTGTCTAAGGTAATATTAAGGTGTAATTGATGTGGAGAGAAGTAACAATAGCCTTACAAACAGCGAGTTGATTATGGATGTAAAAATAAATCTTGACAAATAAAGATAATTGTAACCTAAACAAAGTAAGACTGTGATTTCAAATGATGATGAGCCTTGGGTGCCAAGTAGAAGAGTTACAGTAAAAGGGGTAACCCAAGAGGATCCCCACATAAGTTGCCAGAGCCCTACAATTTGTGGTAGAAAACACATAACACCTCCTGACTAAAAACATCATACAATAATCAAGATGTGACAGGCGAGAGTTGGAATATACCACAAGTAGTCCAAGACTGAGCAAACTGAGAAAAGAAGGGCTAAAATAATATGGTAAGCTATTAGCGGTACCTCACAACTACATAGAATTCAAAGTGATAATTCTAGTTTGGGATCATAGAAACATAAACAAATCATTGGACATTTATTCTGAAACTGTGTCACTGTACCCCTCAGTAAACTATAACACTCTTGTAGTTGGTACGTTTAGTTCTATACAATATGCTAAGATTAAAACTTCTCTGTGAACTCTGTCATACATGCTTTATTTGACTTGTAAACCTTTCTCTGCATCTTATAAGTAGGAGCTCTACTTATCCAGCTGTACTGATTAGTTTTTTACTAATTTGAATGATTAATGTTTTATTTTTGGTTTGTTTAGTTGTTTTCATCTTTTAAATAATCATTTCCTACAAGCTTATTTTAATTTTGTCTGCATAATTTACCAATCTTCCTATAATTATGACAAAATGAATGTCAAAGCAAAGACCCACAACTGAGTTACTCAACTTCTAGCCAATCCTTTGGCCTAATTCTTCTCTTAATTAAAATGGTCAAAGGAAATGTGTAGATTCAATGCAAGAGCAAAGCAAAGTCCATTACCTTTGGTGTACACAAAACAGGAAAAAAATTACTGTGTAATTTCCTATGCTGTATTTGATGTTGAATGTGAAGTAACACTTTAAAAAGACAACAAAGCAGTTTGTTGATTATATGACTTTATTTTTCTAAGTGATGTTAATATGGCCATTTACTATTTAAAGAGAGCTTTAAAAACATTAAAGTCTAGCCCTTGATCTTAAGATTGTGTTTTCTTCTTCCCAGTTCCTAGACTATTAAAATCATTTAACTAACAACCTCAAGAACCACAGTCTAATTCTAAACTATGGTTGACTATTTTGTGCTGCTCCACTGATGCACAGAGACCCTGGGCCCAGTTGAACTGACCCCCCCCCCAGGATTTTCCTGGCTGTTATACACAAAAGTGATAAGTACTACAGGAATAAAAACAAAGACCCTTCTGGGGCGCACTTAAGTCCAAGTGTCTAGTTCTCTCTGCAGTGAAGTGAATCCTGGCTAACATAATGGCCCCTACTATAACCTGCAGCAAGGACTCTCCCTGGCAAAAAGTAGCCTTTTTCTGTGCCCATCTTAGACCGTAGCTGAAAATCTGGCTTTGTCTGTATTTAAAAAAAAGAGACAAGATTTACCTTTATCACAAACACTAATTTTCATACATAGATAAACTTACATTTGCCGCTGTTTCAAAAGGAGAGAAAGCTGCTGATTCTGTTACGTTCTAACACTTACATGTGGACAAGGTGGAAACAATATAAATGTGACAAAACAGCTCCAACTTTATCCCTAGATGAAGCAGCATTAACCTTGGAGCTGCTTTGCTTCATCTGTATAGGTAGTCCCAGCTAGTGCACACAACTGCTAGAACATAACATTGTATTCAGTACCCCAGATAAGGACCACACTGCAGTTCACGAGGGGAAAGCATTAACTTGCAACCTGTATAGCCTCAAAGCAGGAGTGGAAGGACATTTCTGGACTGATGGGGAAAAATTAGGAGTTTGCTCTTTCAAGGCTCTTCACTGGGAAGGGGGCCAGAAGGCAGTGGAAAGGCACCACCCAAGAAGCTGATGCACAATTCAGTGAGGCTTGGGTAATCCACAGGTTCCTAAATCCTGGGAAGGGGAAGTTATAAATAGGCGTGCACCGATAGAGATTTTTTTGGCTGATACCAATGACCAATTTTTAATGAACCATATCGACCAATACCGATCCAATTGATGATATGTGGCCCGGCAGCATGGAGAGCAGCATCCAGCTTCTAAGTCTGTTGTGGGGGAAGGGATGAGAGGAGAGAGAGGAGGCTTGGGTGGGGGGCAGATCAAGGGAGGGAGTGGGACTGGGGCAGGCGCTGCACAGCCAGGGCAGGATGGGGCACAGGGCACAGCCACAGGTGGGGGTGCGGGGCAGGCAGCTCCTACTGGTGCATGCACCCCAGGAGGGCATGGGAGGTATGTGCCTCCTGGATCTGTGAACAGGGCGATGACAGCCTGCCAGGCTCTTCCTGGTTGGGGGACTGGGCTGTGCTTGGGGCAGGCGGTGGCAGGGCTGGGAGGGGGCTACAGGATGGGCTATGGTGAATTTTGGGGTGGTTGTAGCCTCACCATAAACCCCCCCCCCCCCCCACCACCACCCCACCCCC
>NW_005842090.1:1487267-1491710 GCF_000455745.1 Alligator sinensis
CCCCCCCTCCCAGCACCACCACAGCCTGCACTGAGTGCAGCTGAGCCCAGCCCCCCTGCCAAGAAGAGCCTGGCACTACCCTTGGCCTCAGCCCACCCTTGCCTTGCGCACAGATTCAGGGGGCATGTGCCCCCCATGCCCTCCCAGGGTGCATGCAGTGGCAGGAACCACTTGCCCCCACAACCTCCAGATGAGCTGTGGCTCTGTCCTACACCCCACCCCACCTGTGCAGCATCTGCCCCAGTGCCTGGCCCACTCCCTCCCTTACCACAGGGGCCTTGGTCTGTCCCCCTCCATGCCCCTTCCCCCACAACAGACTTACTAGCTGGACACTGCTCTCCATGGTGCCAGGATGCACTCCTGGCCACCTATGTGCTGCTCTGTGGCTGCGCTCATGCACAGGGCATTTATCAGCAACATTATCAGCCACATGGGTGACTGGTGCCTCCTGAGTCGGGGATGGCACTTGCCCCCCCCAGCAGCCAGTCAGAGACAGGGGGGGTCAGCGACCGGGGGGAAGGAAGAGCCACCCCGCGGCCAATTGTGCTAACTGGCGGGGGGAGTGGATGTGCCCCCATAGCTGATCACACCAACCCAGAAGTGCCAGTGGCATGCCCGGAAGTGTCAGCAGCACTTTTCCTGGCACCCCCACTCCCCAGCCGGTGCTCTCAGTGTGGGGCACCAGAGCTCCTGCCTGCCCCCCCCTTGCCTAAATGGGGAACGCTGCTGTCAGAGGGTGCACCAGCACTCTCAGGGGGTGCACGTGTATTCCATGGCAGCCAAAAAAAACCAGTTGCTGATAATGTCAATTTTCCTTATATCAGTGCTGATACAATATGGGACCAATGTATCAGTGCACCTCTAGTTATAACCACTTTCCCTCCAGTCTGAGCCCCAGCTCATGCCCAGATTACTAGTTCCACCCTTCCATTCTTGCAGTTAACACAGAACCTGGTATTTTGTCTGTTGTGAGAATTGTGCTTGTTGTCTTTTGGGAAGCTCTGGGTTAGGGCAGGGTTTTGCAGATCAGGAACCAAGAAGAATGAGTTGTGAGCTCAGATTCAAAATGCCCAAATTTAACAGGTTGCTAGTGTGTAGGGACATGCTAATCCTATAAAGTATAAAAACAGACATCTTTGGTCTGACTGTCCACTGCTTGGATTTGCATCAAAACATGCATTTACACATGCAGCACCATTTACAATCATTAACACAAGCAGCAGTCAGAATGGCAATTAACCTTAATTAGCCACAATTGTCCCAGTAAAAGGTATCATCTGGGAGACTTCACAGTTATTTACAGGGGGACAATGGGCTTGCATGGCTGCAGGATCCCTAGATAAAAGGCTTTGTCTTGGGAGTCTGTTTTTAGTTTAGGGTATCCACGTCTCTGATAAATGTGAACTGAAAGCAGATTTATGGAAGACCTCCTCAGAAGGTGGGGAATGGGGCTAGAGGTGGAGATCAGGTCCTAGTATCTGGTACATCTAGGTGACAACTCCCTTATCCCAACCCTTTATTGTATGAGTGAGGGACTGTGGCAATCCACCCATAGGCTTTTGTTCAGGTTGCCTGCAGTTGTTGAGGGCTAAGAGCAGCCCTTCTTCGGGTAGACATGATTAAGGAAAAAGAATCATGACCTACATTGTTACTGCTAGTAGTTCCCAGATGAGCTCAATTAATCCTTTTCTTTCTTACAACATGTCCATAACCATTCAGGTTCCATACTCACCAATGGTGGTTTGGGTTCAACGTATTTAGCTCCTATGTATTCAAAGTAAGATGCAAATCCTTCATTAAGCCATAGATCATTCCACCAACTCATGGTGACCAGATTTCCAAACCACTTAAATAAAAAAAGAAACACATCTTAGACTGCATTTCTCTGAACTTCAGTCTTCAATGTTTTACGTTAAACCACTATGTATGACCATGAGAAGACTTTGACTTTTTATGTGTCTATGTTAGCACAATAAAATGCTACACTTTTTTTGAGTTGGTGGAAATTTAACAGTACAAAGATAAAACTCGAAAAAAGCTATACAGATACAGGTTATTTATTGTACATTTTTAAATTCCTGTCTGAAGCTAGAAAGCATTAGCATATCCAGTCAGTTCTCCATTCTATTTCATTTAAAGAAGTTACTAATAAATTTGAAAATCTAACAGAAAAAAAGTCAGGTTATGACTTGAAAATATTTCAGTTTCTCAGATTATGGACAAAAATATTTTTCTCACAGCTGATTGTAAATAACCATTTGTTTTTCTTTGTTCTTAACAAAAGGAAAGTGTCAAGTAGATAATAAACAGGAGTGGGGAAACAGCTAACTCCCAAGACCAGCAAATGCCTTTTTTGGTAAGCCATAAAAGTTCTATAACAGCTATTACATACTAAGATTTGGCAGTTTATATTTTTTAACAAATAGATATATCGTTTGGTGATCTGCAATTTCATTACACTGTATTTGTTACTCCTTAAGGTCTTGAACTATTACTTTCTTTTTAAACAATGTTTACTTAAGTACTGACATTTATTTTATTGGCCCACAATAAAAAGCACTAACTTTTTAGACCTTCAGATGAACAGATGAAGTTAGCAAAGTACTAGTACATGAAGTATAGTGGAACAAGAAATGAAATTGTACATTATCATTTTAAACCAAACAATTAATTTTCTGACAATATCTAAGAGCATTGGATGAATGTCTAGCTACAAGTGAAAATGTATTTACTGTGCATTTGCTCTACAGTCCCAAATCTCTATTCACAATTGGCTTTCTTCAATACTTACATGTATTCCCAGTAAGAAAACCTTCCTTACAGAGTCTATTCTCTTACAGTGTATTGTAGTATCATTACACTATCTAACATATGCTTTACCACATTCATCCCTATGACATGTTCCAGTAAGGTATCAAAGTATCTTATAAGAAAATGAAGTGCAGTTTGTTAAGAGGAGTTAGATGCATGAACCCTTGGAGTGAACAGCCTTTTTGAAGAATGGTTACGCCATCTTAGGTGCTATATAATTTGAGACAAATATGGTTGGGGTTCTCCTATCATGCTACAATTTGCTTTTCTTTTTGATCTGCCAAGCTGGTGTGTAACCAAACTGTTTTTTCCAACAAACTGGTATTATATAACAATGGATTTGTTTATTGCTATGAAACTTCCTTATCATTAGCTGTTGCACTACAGAAACTAGAAAAAGAGCAACTTCATAGAGAAACATATGTACAGAATGTTTTACCACGTGCCTGGTGTCCTATTTCATGTGAAACAATTAAGGAAACAAAAGCCTTTCTGTTTATTAAATTTTCCGTTGGGCAGTAGATCAATGATGATTCTCGGAAAGTCATTAGCCCCCAGTTTTCCATAGCACCTGCTCCAAAATCAGGAAGTGCAACCAAATCTAAATTGAGTCAAACAGAAAAAAATATCTGTTTCAAAATTAAATGACTACATGAAGTATATAATATATTTACCCAATTTTACCAAGCTGTTATATTGGTTATACATTCAAGGTGCTATAGGGGTTCCAAGGTGAGCTGCTGCAATAACCTAGAACAAACCTGTTCAACTTGTAAGTGGCCAGAGACCACATGCCACATAGACACTCGCTGTTGTACCATGTGTTGTGTGGGTATCCCATTCCCCTTCGTACCTCCCAACTCCCCGGCTAGGCTCCCCCACTGCGCTGTGCTGTGCAGGCACCCGGGCCACAGGCTCTCCCAGTCCCAAGGTCTATGCTGTGCAGCCCCCTCTCTGGAGGGGAGGAAGCAGAAGCCAGAGGAGGGAGGAAGAGCATAGAGACACCAGCTGCTGCCGCACCCAAAGTAACAGGGGCAGAGGCAGCCACGTGGGAACTTAGGGGCCACAAATTAATCCTCTGTGGGCTGAATAAAGTCCACAGGCTGCAAGCTGGATATCTCTGAAAATGCTCTTGGAATAAATTTCCTTCTGTATCTTTTAACAGTATGTCTCTTTAAGAGTGCCAGTCTTTCAGTCAGCAAAAAAGTCAAGACCAACCCTCATCAGTCTGTAGTATCATGTACTGGAGTACTTTGTGAATAAAAATCCTTTTTGAAGGATTTTAAAGTTCTATCAATTACTGGGAAAGATTATTTTCAGCCCAGACAAGGGCCTAACACCCAACACCCCCCGCCTTCTAGGGGCAGCCTCCCTGTCCAATCATGACATCAAGGCATAGAAGGCAAAACAACAAGGTGGGATCCTGAAAGGCCATAGGGGGCAGGTAAGCTGGGGTCCAGGTAGCTGCCAGGGGGCAATTTTCCTGCCCCAAGGCTGGATGTGCTACAAGGGTATATAAAAAAACCCCAAAAGAAAACAACACTTGCTTCTTCCTCTTCCCCCACCTCCCCACTCCCTCTTCTTCTCATGACTTCTCAGTAAGTTTCTCTTGGCTCCTCAAAGAAAAAGCTC
>NW_005842090.1:1491741-1507750 GCF_000455745.1 Alligator sinensis
ATTAACTATCCCTAGAAACCTGTGACCAGTGACCTGTCTTTCTCCACATAAAAGGTCTCAGAGTAAGTCTGTTTTCTAGATAATCCCTCTTGTGCCTGATGAGCAGGGAGCACTTCTATGACTCAGATCTGGATGTTGGAGAACACAGAAAAAGGCTCTGGATGAATACCAAGTATGTATAAAACAATATTTTCTATTTAAAATTATAAATTCCACCATCCATTAAAAAGCTATTATTTGGGGGGAGGGGGAGACAATTTATTTATGGGGATGGGGTTATTTTTTTAAATCAAAACGCAAAACAAAAGTGTGGTGGTAAAAGATGGTAGTTTCTTCAGCTCATACATTAAGAAAAGCTAAAAGTTTTAACTGAATTGCATGTATTGTTATCATTCTACTTTTGAGCTCAAATGTGTCCAGTATTTACATGAATCATCACCATGGGTCAAATCAGGCCACTGATTTTTAGTCAAGTTTTTAGATGAATTCAGTGAGAAATCAACAGCACTGCAAAGGTCTGTGAAACTAAAATTTTACACATCAGGAGGCCCTGTAGTCTAGTTTTGAACCAGCATATAGACACTGGTCTACCAGAGTAAAACTACAGTAATCAAGACCCATAATGATGTCAAGGGGTTGGGGTTGGTTTGTACCTATCAGCTAGGATAACGAAGCCTAAAAAGTAGCTACATTACATTTCTCATCAAACGTTTAGTATTTTTGCATGTGGCTCCTAAACACATCATTAGAAGTCAAGTCAAAATAAGATCATGGTTTCTCAGATCATAAATCCATTCTGAAGTTAATGAAATACAAGTTAATGAAGTATGTTGCACAGAAAGGAGAAAGGAGAGCAATGAGTTAAGACTTAGGACTAGCATTCCAACCTTGCATAGATTCAAATAACTCTGGCAAGAGAGGATTCAATATTTCCATGGGTATGTTATATGATCATCAGCTATTTGTGCCTAAAAAAGAAAAGAAGTGACCTCACCTGTTTTTGGAAGAGGGTAGCTGATATTAAATAAATCTTCCAGAAATGAAAAGATTGGTCCTGTGATATTTAAAGCATAGTCAACACACCCCTTTTCAACTGCTTCTTTCCGAGCCCAAATACGTATCTATAATAAAGCAAGGAAATATTATTTTAGACAACTGTTGCATTTTTCAATTTCCTTGCTTCTCTTCTGTGAAGGCAATATTTTTAAGCAGCTACATTGAAGGTGTTGCCTACCACATCTGATCATGCAATTACATTTTTATGCAAGAAAAAGAAGAAATGTACCACTAGATTTAGAGCTCAATCCCGTTACAATCAAGGATAGCTTTGTGCTTTTGGGTCCAAGATTTGTGTCTAAATATATATACATGGAGTAATTACTAGTTACTTTTACATGCTACCTCAGACCACAGTGACATTTAAGAGCTTTCCTTCTTTCCATTCCCACCCCTCAGTACAGCTACAACAATGCTTTCACTCTCCATACATGGCTAAGTTTTTTGTCATGAATCCCTAGCTTGTCATGACTCCCTACAGCTTTGGTCATGGCTCCCTACTGCATCTGGAATTTAAAGATGGTTTCCCACTGAAGGACTAGACAGGTCCAGGACTGTTTAGTCTCCAAAATCAGACAAAAATCAGGTGTATTTGATTTGGTATAGCTTTCCACAGTAAAAAAATGATTTTTTAAAAAATATTGCTTTACCTTGTACCAGAAAATAATACGTGCACATACCAGAATTCATAACTTGTGGGCTTTTGAATAAGTCACTAAGGCATTTACATTGTTACAAAACCGGGGTATAATGGGGTGCTTCCAAAGACACACCCTTGGTTTGTATAAGCTTAATAGTCCCCCCCAGGCTGCCAAATGGGCATGCTGAGGTTATTTATTGGCCCAGAAATCAACATTTATCACACAACCTTCAGTCAAACAGTAGAGAGAACAAAGGGATTTATTACACAGAAAGAAAAAAAATGATCAAATGCTTTGATAACAGGACATGGTAAAACAAAACTGACAAAATCCTTACCCTACTTCTGAACTACCACCTAAACCTCAGAAAGATCCTATGAAAGTCTCCCAGGGTCAACCTCTTCTCAGTCACAGCCAGCTCCCTTCACCCTGGGGACTTCCAGTCCACCACTCCTCCCAGGAAGCCCTCTCTCCTACCCTCACTCCCATCAGCATCCTCCCCCATCTACATTTATGGGGAGCCAGAGAATCTTCTTGAGTGTCTCCCTCTGTGGTTCCATGGCATAAATACATCAAATCATAGAAAATTAGGGTTGGAAGGGACCTCAGGAGGTCATCTAGTCCAACCCCCTGCCCAAAGTAGGACCATCCCGAGCTAAATCATTCCAGCCAAAACTTAAAAACCTCCAATGATGGAGAGTTCACAACCTCTCTGGGTAACCTGTTCCAGTGTTTTACTACCTTCCTAGTGAGAAAATTCTACCCAATATAAAACCTAAATTTCCCTTGCTGCAACTTGAGACGGTTGCTCCTTGTTCTCTCATCTGCTACCACTGACAGCAGTCTAGCTCCATCCTCTTTGGAACCACCCTTCAGGTAGTTGAAGGCTGCTATTAAATTCCTTCTCAGTCTTATCTTCTCCAAACTAAATAAGCCCAGTTCCTTCAGCCTCTCCTCATAAGTCATGTCCCCCTGCCCACTCACCATTTTGGTTGCCCTCCACTAGACTCTCTCCAATTTGTCCACATCTTTTCTGTAGTGGGGGGCCCAAAACTGGGCACAGTACTCCAGATGTGGCCTCATCAGTGCTGAATAGAGGGGAATAATCACTTCCCTTGACATACTGGCAACACACCTACCAACCAATGCAGTCCAGTATGCCATTAGCTTTCTTTGCAACAAGGGCACACTGTTGGCTCATATCCAGCTTATTCCCCACTGTAACCCCCAGGTCATTTTCTGCAGAGCTGCTGCCTAGCCAGTCCGCACCCAGCCTGTACTGGTGCATGGGATTGTTCCGTCCTAAGTACTGGAGTTTGTACTTGTCATTGTTGAACCTCATGTGATTCCTTTTGACCCAATCCTTCAATTTGTCCAGGTCACTCTGAATCCTATCCCTACCCTCCAGCATATCTATTTCTCCCCCCAGCGTGGTGTCATCTGCAAACTTGCTGAGGGTGCACTCTATGCCATCTTCCACATCGTTGATAAAAACATTGAACAAAACTGGCCCCAGGACTGCCACCTGGGGCACTCCACTTGATACAGGTTGCCAACTAGACATTGAGCCATTGACTACTACCCTCTGAACCCGATGCTCCAACCAATCTTCTATCCACCTTACAGTCCATTCAGCCAGCCCATACTTCCTTAGCTTGCCTGTAAGAATGTTGTTGGAGACCATGTCAAAAATCTTGCTAAAAATCAAGGTACACCACATCCCCATCTCCCCACATCCACAAAAGCAGTCACCTCATCATGGAAGGCAATCAGGTTGGTAAGGCATGATTTGCCCCTGGTGAATCCATGCTGACTGTTCCTAATCACCTTCTTCTCCTCCAAGTGCTTAGAAATGGATTCCTTGAGGATCTGCTTCTTGGTTTGACCAAGATGACCTCTCCTCATCGCCATGAGTTTTCAAAGATTATGGCCAGTGGCTCTGCATTCTCATCAGCCAACTCCCTCAGCACCCGCAGGTGCATCTCATCTAGCCCCATGAACTTGTATATGTCCAGCTTTTCTAAACAGTCCCTAACTTGTTCTTTCACCACTAAGAGTTGCTCACCTCCTCCCCAAACAGTGCTGCCCAGTAGTCTGGGAGCTGACCTTGCCTGTGAAGACTGACATGAAAAAAGCATTGAGCACTTCAGCATTTTCTGCGTCCTCTGCCACAAGGTTGCCTCTCTCATTCAATAAGGGACCCACACTTTCCCTGATCCTCCTCTTGCTATCAACATACTTATAGAAACCCTTCTTGTTACCCTTCACATTTTCATGCTGGAGCTCTGAGCAAATGTATGGCTCTTTTACATCAAGTGCAACTCCTCCTCCTCTGCTCTTCTGCCTGTCCTTCCTGAACAGTTTGTACCCATCCATGACAGTGCTCCAGTCATGCGAGCTCCCACTATGTCTCTGTTATTCCAATCATGTCATAGTTCCATGACTGTGCAAGGACTTCCAATTCTTCCTGCTTGTTTCCCAGGCTCTGTGCATTTGTATACAGGCACCTGAGGTAACTAGTCAACTGCCCTGATTTCTCAGGAAATATGAGAACACCTCCCCTGTTGCCCCTTCCTGCTTGCTCTTCCTCCAGGTCTCCCCCTTCCCCACTTACCTCAGGGCTTTAGTCTCCATCTCCCGGAGAACCTGAGGCGGTAAATGCACATATAATCTTCTATAGTGAAGTCCTTTGAAAGTTCAGCATGCGAGTGCTCAATGCCTCCAAACATAAAGCATGTACACTGTACAGCCATTTGACTTTAAATCAGTGCCTATAGATTTTGTATGTGCCATTACGGCATGCACACCTTTTACATTTGGATGCCGGAATGCATTTGCTACTTGCAGGCTGAATTTTCAAAGGGCTTCAGTTCAATACATGTATAGAGGATCCGTTAGTGCATGTATAGAGGGTGCATGCTCTTGACTCAGAGGCATCTGACATTAAGGATTTAAAGAGAATACATCAAAATATTCAATTAACATTGTCCCTCCAATCTTGTGTTTCCATTTTTGGCCAAAGTGTTGCAGAAGTCTCAAAGGTGAACTGAAGGTGATTTTTTCCCTAGATCATGTGCAGAAGTAAGGAGGCACTTCAGCTAAATGATCAAGCAAATGCTAGTTTGGGGGCTTGGCTACTGCCCCTGTCAGCACCTACTGATTCCTGGGATTTGGAGGCTTGTGCTGGCCTCTCTCTCCCTATGTCTGCTGCAATGTGCAGCAGGCACCATATCAGACTGTATACTTCTCTTTGACACAGAGCAGAAGATTGCCTCCAGTAGCACTATCATCACTCTTTCATTTATAAAGAGTGTCCAACATTAAGAATAGGACTCAGCTGTGGTACTTAAATGCTGAGCAGAGATTGTTATATTTGTCTTTACTTTCTCAACAGATACAAAAAAACTAAACAAAAAAGTAATAATAAGTAACATTTTACAATCAAGGGTGAGCAAGTTCCAGGCCGGTGGAGCAGTTTGATCTGGCCCATGGACATGAGGCTTCAGCAGCATTCAGTGACAGGGGGCTTTGGCAGCAGTCACTTTCCCAAGCCGCTGTATGGAGAAGCAGCAGCAGTGCATAGTCTCCTCATCCTGCCCAGTGAAAACCAGCAGTGGTGGCTGTGTCCTAGCTGCCCACCTACCTGCCTGCCTATGACCCAAACCAGGTCACTCTGGTCCACAGCCTAAAATGGTTGCTAACTGCTTTTTTAAGGTGTTCCTTAAGGAGAACTCCATTGAATGACAAGGTAAATCCAATTGCTATAAACATCACATACTGAATAAAAAAATTGTTTATATGCACCCAATATTAGCTTCTAGAAGTTAAAAATGGTGCCTGGCATTAAAAAAAAAAAACCCTAACAACATCAGTTACAAGACCACACTGAGGCATAGTGCTGCTCTTATTCAAGACATTAGGGTTGGTAGTTTTAAAAGGGTCTGAATGAGTTAGGCCCCCTTGTCACTGAACTCATATGAGCAGAAATGGGGTTGTTTTATAAATGAACTGGGTTAAGAAGATCTTGAAGCACTTTCTGTGGAATGACTTCTCAAAGTATATCAGATATTAATTTAAAACAGATTAGAAGCACATTTATGAAACTATTGGTACAGAATGAATGCACCCCAGTGTTTTTGAAGAAAAGTTTTCTGCACATGTGGTTACAGTGAAAATGTTATCACTTCTGCCACTTAATCAAATACTTTCAGAATTGGGAAATAAAAAGATACCTCAGAGAACACAGCACACTGGAACTAGTTTATGCTTAGATGCTCTTGTTAACATTCTGCAGTAGATCATTTACCTCTTTGCCCCTCTCTGTTACAGTCACATGATCAAAGTCGCAAACTACAAAAGCAGTTATGTAAGTTGACATTTTTGGGGTAGTATCAAATGTAGTGACAGTCCATATGCTTCCATTCTCATCTTTCATTTCAGATACACCTAGAACAAAAATAATTATGGTAGAAAATATTCAAATTATTACATAACTAAACAAGAACTTTTATTTTTTTAGCACCTTTTTTATACATGTCTTTTTTGTATTCTGATACTATACAGGACTGCACTGACTAAATATGCTTCTGCTGACAGGTGTTATGACAACTCGGCTCTTTCCATGTACCTGAATGATAACCTCATATGCAAACACTCTAATAATCCACTCCTGAGCTTCTTAACCAAGGTCTATGGAACATATAGAGCTGTTCTTAGTACAAAAAAGCGTAAAAATGCTTCCTTTCTTTAGTAACTATAATTATACTATAGCACAAGTAAAATCAAGCCTGCTCAAACAAGAATTATCCAAAGTTTAAGTATCTCATCCCTAATCAGACCATCAGACCCTTTCTTTCTCATATTCTCCCCCAGTACGCACAGAAAAGTACATGGGAAAAAGTTCTGTGAGGAGGAAACTTTCAGGGCTACCCTCATAGAGACTCCCCATCTTCCGTCCCAATATTAACTACATTCCACACAGGTTTGATAATGTCCTCCCTTTTACCAACTGTAATTATTTAAATAAGAAACAAAGAATCACGTCATTGAGACTACAGAAAAAGCCTTTTAAACTAAAAGGATACCTATGCTCTTCAAGTTGACTGCCATGAAACATGTAACTAAACAATGAATAACAAGAAACAAATCTTCAAATACTTTGCAATCAAACTTCACTGGTACCAGGCACCATCAAAAGGTGAGCTAATATACTTACATCTCTTAAAACAGATTATAAATATTTGCCTAAAGATTTTATCCACTTTCACTGGACCATCTAAGACATTTTACAAACCCACTAAAGAGTGTCTCAGCCTCAGCTCATGTTACTGTCTTACGTCCTTTTCCCAAACAGGAGTGAAAACTTCCTTCTAGAGGGTCACTTCTAGCAATCTACCAATGTCACTTTTGAACAGCAAGGACTAAGAAAGTCGAAGGCTTTCCAGGAAGAACAGAGAGCACTGGCTCTACTAACCTTCCTGCACTTACATTTCAAGTTGTCTTCATAGGGATTTTGAGGTTTTATTTCTCTGTGTTACTAAGATAGAATATACCAACTGAGTAGAATTTGCAAATATATCTAGCAGCCATAGCCCATGGATAACAGAACATTATCATATACAATGACATATTAATGTGCTACTCTTATATGCTGTTCAGGTAATTCAACCCATCATTAAGGTAATTTGGGAAAATACAGAAGGCTGTTTTTAACTTACCTATAGCAGGCATGTTGGAAAGAGCTACATAGCTGGGATCATGGACAATTCTAATGTTAAATGTTGCCTTCATGTCAGGCTCATCAAAGCATGGAAACACATTCCTTGCATATGTTGGTTCCAACTGTGATGCAATCAGCATACTAAATTGAAAATATGAATATTGTTAACCCAATATGTTGCAGTTAATCAAAATCAATATGTGGTGCACAAAATCTGCCAAGTTAGAAATAGAGAAGGTTAATCATATACAGATGTGGACTTAGAAAAGGCTTAGTCAGCGCTTGAAGACAAGACCAAACCGACCCCTTCAGAGCTGCACGTGCAGACTTATCAAGACCAACTGGATAAGCAAGCTCTGTGCCTACTTTTTATTCATCTGTAGAGATCACAGTGTTATATCTTTGAGTTTTGGCTTGACATAAGAGTCTCATGCACAGATAATACTGTCCACAGCAGGCAATTGCTTAAGATTTATGTAATCGCCCAAATTTTCATCTCAGAAATGAATACTGTCTGGATGCCTGCCTGCTTGTCACTCTAAATACACCTTAATACATTATGCTCTTTAATTGTAGTGGTACATTTTACTAAAGGATTTTAAGAACTGGTGTTGCAGATACTGTCCCTCTACACCAAGCACCAGAGCAAGCCTCAAGGAGAATGCTGAGGAGAACCCTGCCCCCTACCACCCACATGCCAGCGAGTTCTGCCTGCCACTCATGTGATAATTCTGAACAGGGCTTTGGGGGCAGATTTTGGACTGGTTTGGAGTGCCCAACTTAAAACATCCTTACTGAAAAAAAGACAAAATTACTTCTCTGTGCTCAGTATTCCTTACAGTTCCACTAAGGGAAGACAGTGCAGTGGAAACCTTTTAAAAATGTTGACCGTTCTGTGGTAGGATCAAATTGCCACCATAAAAACCTCTTATACATCTTAGTATGAGGTGAGTGAGGCTAGGTAGGTCAAAAATAGGCAAATGCCACCCAAGCAAATAATTTACAAATGTTTAGCTTTCTACAGTACTTATAAACCTGTGAAAACTGAGCTATGAGTTAATGCAGTCACGAGGAAGCTATAACTTCTGTTAATTCATGAGTTCACTGTTAGCCTTATTTGTCTTGACACTACTACAGGGCTTATATCTTTCACGCGATTGAGATGTTCTTAAACAATAATAATATATTAGCTACAAACAGGCTTATCTTCAACATCACACATGAGTGGTTTCTCTTTCCACTTAGATGTATACAAGCAAACTAGTTAATTAAAAAGAAACTGCAGTTTGGATTCCTTAGCATTTTTTTAAGGGCTGCATCTACACGGCGCTGTGCTTTAGTACTTCCTTTAGTACTAAAGCATGGCACAGTAACTGCCTGATCCACATGATCGCTATGTTGGCGTAGCGTGCCATATGGTGACGTAGTGTGTAGCTACGTTGCCATAGGGCAACTGTAGTTGTGCCCAAGGTATCCCAGAGGAAGCTTAAATGAATATTTTTGTTTTTAACCTGCAGTACAAAACACTTGCATTGTGATATAATGATGTTGCATGTTATATCTCCCCTGATCCAGCAAGGTGCCAAGAACTTCTTGCAAGGTACCAAGCATGCCTGTTTCCAACTACTTCATTTCACCGAGTACTTTCACACAGCACAGGAAGTGTTCAGCATCTCACAGGACTAGACCCACTATGAGGAAGTAGCAATTTACTTGTCTACAGGAGAGAAATTCAAAATTTTCATATCATTGCTACCACCAGCTCAGCCTCCTGCTGCTAGGACCTTCAGAGTTCTTGTGCGGACGGATCTTTTGCTATCACCATTTAATCACTGTGGGTGTGTCTACATGTTTATTAATGCGTTGTAGTTACTGCACATTAAGTTGGTACTTGTACAGGCAGTCCTCAGCTTACAATGTTTCAAGTTATAATGTTTCACACTTACATCGTTTATAAATTGACACCCTATTTCAACTTTATGATGTCAGTTTCGACTTTACAACGCTTGATGTGATGCAACGCCACACCAGTGAACAAGTTCACTGCGTTGCTCATCTCCCTGGAGAACATCTGTCCAAACTTCCTTGGACACTTTCTCTAAGAAAGCAGACAAGACTCCAGAAAAACCTGCAGCCAAGACTCCTGAGAGGACTCCAGCCAAAAACCCTTCAAAATTCCAACGAAGAGCCTTTCAAAAAGTCCAGCAAAGCCACCTCAAAAAAGTCCTTCCAAATCAATATGATTGCTATTTACAATATAAATACATTAATGTAGCTATATTACCAATTTATAATTGATCGAGTACAAAATACTGGGGTATTTTTAGTGAAAATAGGGTATTGGGCCTTGGTTCAGGAACCAATCCCCCATTTATAACATTGTTTCTCATGAGAAAATTGGTTCCAAGTTACAACGTTTCAAATTAAGACAAGGTTTTCAGGAACCAATTGTATTGTAAATCTGAGGACTGCCTGTATAACCAAATACTAAATCAATGCACAGTAACCAGTGCTACTGAGCAGTATTGCCGGGGCACAACTTTTTAGTGACGCTAACTGAGCAGAAGCCTAATACTACTGCACATTAGTGTATTAGCATGGCTTTTGCCTTGCACGCTACTGTGCAGTAGAATTAGGCTACTGCACAGTTAAGTGTCTTGTGTAGACGCACCCTGTATCATCTAATCCTGCTCAGAGCAAGTCTAATCAACAGTGGTACGGAAAACACCTAGCAGTCCACCTATGCAATGCTCTCAACATTGTTAACATTAATGGAGCAGAACTAATGTAGATGGGGCTAATGTACAATGATAATAGGATGTACCATGTCAGGATGTTATATCACAAAACCTTCCATGGCATTGGAAGCCCTCAAATACCTGCCTACCCTGCATATCTTGGGAGTATTCACCTGAGGCATAAACATATTCCCTCACAACTGGGAGTTGTGCCCACATCTGAGGTAGTGTCTGCCATCTGGTCACTCTCTGCTAGTTCTAGGAGATACTGTGGGTACCTTTCACTATTGCCAACTCCCCAGCCCAATGGAATTCCTGTCTCAGGGAAGCCTTGTACCAAGGTCTGTGCCAGGAGAACTAACACAGACCCTAAGCGAGGTTGGCCTGATGCCTGCAAAAACTCTTGTTCAAAAGCACAAAACAATATATTCTGGGCCAAGAAATAACAAAAATGATTTTTTATTTTTTCAGCAGGTTCCCAAGTAAAAAGAAACAAACCAAAAATGCTTCATGTACACTATGTAAATAGTGGTTATTTTACACATGTTGATATCTGGCCAGGGGCACTATAAGTCACTGTTTATTTTTTCTTGTTTTCTTTGTTAGCTGAATTGCTAGCAAACTTTACTCCACATTGCACATCTATGACCTGACACAAATTATCCAAATGGAATATTACTTCACAGAAACTTAGCAATGCATAAGCAGACTAATGAATTCCTTTCATAACTCCTGTGTTTTTGCATATAGGTTTCTTTTCTTTGCATTCTTTTTGTAAGCTATTTTAACAAATATTGGGTAGCACTGCGTAATGTTAGCCAAATACAATCAAAGCAGTATTCCAAGCAAGTCCCACCAGGCAGATAACAGAACTTTAAAAAATAAATCATGATAGTTTCAGCTATTCCAAATAGCATTACTTCACCTGGTAAGAAATGAGCTAACCCCCAAGTACTAGAACACTTTTTATTACATGCAAAATAATGCATGTAATATTTTCTGCAATAACTCCTCTTCCTAGCCTTCTTTATCAAACCACTGTTTGTTCTGAGTTCTAGCATTTCTTGGATTGCCAAGACTTATTACTTTCACAATCTGTAACTGAATCTTCAAGACACATTGCATGTGGGAACGAAAACTCTCAGTTATAAAGTGGTACTAAGCAAAATATTATTATCTGGAGGATTTTGACTACTAAGATTTGCAGTAAAATACAGCAGGCACTTCAGTTCACATTCCAGGGGGCCTTATGCTACTTTTGATTTGAGTACATAACACTCTATTTGGAGCAATGAATATCCTGTGTGTAGACTAATGTAGGCAAAACATACTTCCCACACTCACCTGACTTAATCCAACACAGCTGAAAGGCAAGATATGGAGAGGTACCTTTATGGCACCTTTCTGCCTCCTGTTATTCTGGCACTGATTCTCCCAACTTTCCAAGTCAACCATGGATTTTTCATCTGGTCCCCTTAAGGACAACTTTCCAACTGTTTTGTACCAAGTAAATAGTGCAGAGTACTAAGAAGCAGGGCCAGCTCCACACTGGACTCCAAATGGTGTTGTGAGTGCTGCAGAAACTTGTTGTGTGATGTCAACAAGCCATGCTTTTGCAAACTTATGCTCTGTATCCCAAAGCTTGATTTAGTACATAACTAATATCCCTAATAGTGTTAGACCACTTTCTATAAACAAACAGATCATGAATGGCTCCTGTGTGGTCATTTATATCCTCTCTCACTACAGAAGAGTTAAAGTACCGTACAGGCAGATGAGCTTCCCCACACCACCATGCTTCATTTTTGATTGGGAGGGAGAAGAAGGTAAAAGTATAATTCACTTTCCATGTCAATCAAACCTTTTGCCTCTCTGCTAAACTGCCAACAACAACATGGCTAGGATCTGGAACCAACTTCCAAGGGAAGTGGTGCTGGCTCCTACCTTGGGGGTCTTTAAGAGGAGGCTTGATAATTACCTAGTTGGGGTCATATGAGCCCAGTATTCTCTCCTGCCCAGGGCAGGGGGTCGGACTTGATGATCTACTTAGGTCCCTTTCAACCTTACATCTGTGAATCTATGAATCTATGGACATTTGACCACTAAGGTCAACATGGACATTTGACCACTAAAACTTTAACCACTAAAGTCAGTAAAGGCACTAAACAGGTTGCAGAAGATAATGGCTTTACCACTACCAACCTACTCTAGATTGGAGCTGATGACAAAGGATGCTGCATCCTAATATATAGATAGCCCTGACCCATCTAATCCTCCTTTCAAGTTCATCATTGTCAATCATTAACATACCCTTGTTCACATTTACAAATGATGTCCCCCCAAAACACATCTATCCTACAGAAAGAGAATGAAATTTTTACAGCCCAAACTGCAAGGGAAGCAGAGGCAGGAAACTGCTAAATGATTACCTCTTGCTGAATGAAGGGAAAACAACAAAGTACAGCTGCACTTGGTTGAAGAAATTTTAAAGCAAAAAAACCAAAACAAAACACACAAGCATAATCCATTAAAAACACCAAAAATGCACAAAAAAGTAGGTAAGCAAAGCATTCATTTAAATCTGCAACAAAGATTTCTTTTTACTCCATTCTCTGAACATTACTGAAGAATTTTTAAACAGATCACAGTTCTATATTCTGATAATACAACATGGTGAGGTAAGAATAAAATGGAATAGTTGAGTCCAGATCTTTTTGCTCCTTTCAATTTCACTAAATACACCATGTTAACACTTATAAAAATTTCTGGTCTTCAGTTTTTTGGCTCAGTGGTTTTTTTGTTGTTGTTTGTTTGTTTTGTTTCTGGTTTTGTTCTGCGGTAGTAAAGTTGATATTATACTGTTCTCAGATTTTGTAACACTGATCCGGTAAAATAACCACTTCTTTACAATAGATTCATAGATTCATAGATGTTAGGGTCGGAAGGGACCTCAATAGATCATCGAGTCCGACCCCCTGCATATGCAGGAAAGAGTGCTGGGTCTAGATGACCCCAGCTAGATGCTTATCTAACCTCCTCTTGAAGACCCCCAGGGTAGGGGAGAGCACCACCTCCCTTGGGAGCCCAGACCTTGGCCACTCTAACTGTGAAGAAGTTCTTCCTAATGTCCAATCTAAATCTGCTCTCTGCAAGCTTGTGGCCATTATTTCTTGTAACCCCTGGGGGCGCCTTGGTGAATAAATACTCACCAATTCCCTTCTGTGCCCCAGTGATGAACTTATAGGCAGCCACAAGGTCGCCTCTCAACCTTCTCTTGCAGAGGCTGAAAAGGTCCAGTTTCTCTAGTCTCTCCTCATAGGGCTTGGTCTGCAGGCCCTTAACCATATGAGTGGCCCTTCTCTGGACCCTCTCCAGGTTATCTGCATCCCTCTTGAATTGCGGTGCCCAGAATTGCACGCAGTACTCCAACTGCAGTCTGACCAGCGCCCGATAGAGGGGAAGTATCACCTCCTTGGACCTATTCGTCATGCATCTGCTGATGCACGATAAAGTGCCATTGGCTTTTCTGATGGCTTCGTCACACTATAAAGTGCCATTGGCTTTTCTGATGGCTTCGTCACACTATAATAATTTGTGGGGGGAGGGGTAGCAAGGGTCAGGGAGCATTATAATCAGGGATCCTGGTTTTCCCTGATAAAACAATTGCAAATTCTCTGATAAAAGCCCGCAAATCCAGGATTAAAATGAAAGGCCCCTCACTCCCCCCCACAGCTCCCTGCCCCACCCCGCCCTGCCTGAGGGGAACCCCCAGCTGCCAGGGTTAGTGAGCCAGGGACCCCCTACCCCTAGCAGGAGGCAGCAGCTGTTGCTGTGGAACAGAGCCCAGCTCTTCCTCCCCCGCCCCCCTGCCTGCTGCAGACTTGGGTGGGGGGAGTGGGGGGACAGCTCTCCACTGCTCTGCACACTCCCAGGGGGACCTGTGCCCCCCTGAACTGTGCACGGGGTGGGGGTCGGTGCAGGCTGCCCACTGAGGGCTTGGGCTCCTGCCCTGATGTCCTCCCCCAGGCCCTTCGCAGCCCAGTGGGTGCAACCCAGCAGGAGTTCATGCAGTGATGGAGAGCCAGCCCCACCCCCCAGGATAAGCTTCCTACAGCCCCATCCCACTCCCTGCTGGGGCCCTGCCACCATGCATTCCAACCGCAGGCCCCAACCCCATGCACTGCCCAGCTGGACAGCAGCCCCAGCACCAGCCCAAGCCCCAGCCCTGTCCAAATCCCCCACTCCCTCCCTATAGGGGCCTCAATTACCCTCCCGCCCCACTTACTTACAGAAGGTGCTCCAGGCTGCCTGGCAGCCATGCGCATATACACATACACATGGCACCCCCTGCCTGACCGCCCTCCTCCCACTCCCTCCCAGCCCCTTGCACACTAGAATTCTGCCAGACTGCAGAAAGCTCTTTGCAAAACTGCAAAAATCCACGGGTTTCTCTGTTAAAATGAGAAACCCATAATTTCCTCCGGTAAAGGGGGAAATCCGCATTTTTCTCTGTTTTCACATAGGAAATGGAAAACCCGGATCCCTGGTTATAATGAACAAAGAACAACAAAAAGAACAAAATGAATGTGTGTACTAAAAATACGTCCATGTGGGGTTAATTGGAATAATTAGAGGTCTAAGTGGAGGTTTTGTGTAAATTAAGCTAAATACTGTTTTCCCTGGACTTAAAATTCAAAAGTTGGACAGGTATCATTCTGTGTAGAGATGTCTGAAAGGGGGAAAAGAATGCAGAAAATCAGAAGACATTTACAACAATAAATTACAACTGTTCTTTTCTCTCAGGCTGACTTGTCTACTTTTTCTTATAAAAAATGTTGTCAGTATACGTTACTTTTTCCAGAATGGTATCAGTAAAGATTTACATAAGAGCTGGCTGCCAACAAACCTATGCACGATTGTAGTAAATCATGAGACCATTTTCTGTTTCAAAGTCTAATTTTATTTCATGGGTTTTTTTGTTTTAGTCTTCCCGTTTGTGCGTATGCATGTCTGGATTTTTGAGGTATCTGTAAAATCAGACTGCTGACTAATTTAGTGGGCTATTCAGTAGGTTGGAAGCCAAAAACAGGCTAATCCTAGCTCTGCTATTCATCATTGCATAATCTTCACCAATTCACTGCTCCTTAACTTCATAAAGTTGAATTTTTTTAATTAGATTACTTGTTTTGATTTGCATTCCTTACTTATGTCAGGCAAGGTTCTTTGGGTAGATGTGGTATCATTTATTAGACCAACTGATTAGTTGGAAAAAAGTTCTTTGCAAGCTTTTGGGCACAATCACCCTTCTGCTAGCACAGGAAGTCTCTGCTGTTCATTATTCATTTATGTGTATATTTGTCATGTATATATTTATATCATGTACTTCTGATGGCTTGATGTACAAAAATCAGCAAACGATGCTTCACCTTTGTGAGAATTTCACTTCCAAATATTTTGGCAGAATTTTCCCCTATTATTATAGTTATTATTGTTAATAATATGTTAGTCATATAATAATACCATGTTGTTATTATAGCAGTAATAGTACTGGTAATAACTAGGGGTGCACCAATAAAGATTTTTTGGGCCAATACCAGTGGCCGATTATTAACTAGTCATATCAGCCAATACCGATCTGATTGCCAATACACAACTCGGCAGCTTGGACGACAGCAGCATCCAGTTAGTAAGTCTATTCAGGGGGAAGGGGCAAGGAGGGTAGGGAAGGGGTGCTGAGGGGCAGATCAAGGCCCCCATGGTGAGGGAGATAGTGGGTCTGGGGCAGGTGCTACACAGGCGGGGGGGGACAGGGGGGACGGCCACACCTTGTCCAGGGGGTACAGGGGGGCGGCTCC
>NW_005842090.1:1507902-1516473 GCF_000455745.1 Alligator sinensis
GGGGAATACGGGGGGGGCTAGGGCCACCCCAAAATTCACTGTATCCCCCCCCTTCCGGGGCTGCCACCCACCTGGCCCCTGCCCCTCCAACCAGGAAAAGGCTGGCACAGTCTCCAACTCTGAGCCTGCAGCAGCAGCCCACCCTCACCCTGTGCACAGAACCGGGGGACACATGCCCCCCATGCCTTCCCCAGGGTGTGTGCAGTGGCAGGAGCCACTCCCCCCAGCCCCTGGACAAGCCAAAGCTCCATCTTGCACCCCAGCCCGGCTGTGCAGCACCTGCCCCTGCTCCAGCCCCAGCCTCACTCCCTCCCTTACAACGGGGGCCTCGATCTGTCCCCCTACATCCTTTCCCTCCCACAGACTTACCGGCTGAACACTGCTCTCCAAGCTGGTGGGCTGCACTCCTGGCTGAGTGCATACTGCAGCTGTGCACATGCACGCAGCATTTATTGGTGACGTTATCATCTATATCAGCCAAAAAAAGCCAATTGCTGATAATGTGAATTTTCCTTTTATCGGTGCCTATACAATATGGACCAATGTATCAGGGCACCTCTAATAATAACATTTCTATGATATACTGCAGGTGAAAGTTTGTTTACAAAGGACTGTGTTCCCTACTATTTGGCCCAGAAAAAAATATTAGCTTAGCAATGTATTGCACAGGTTTTTTAGATGTAAAACACTGTCACTGCAGTCATAAAGTCAAGAAAGTTACTAGATATGCAATATAAACACTGATTCCAAGTCTTAACGTCTAGACAGCCCCATGCTCAACAATACTCAGACTACTTCACTCTGCAACTAAAACCCTATTCCATTATACATGTAAAATGCATGCATCTAATTCCTCAAAAAATCACACTTAAACACACAGTCTGAACTCTGAACTCTTCAGTAAATTGTATTCCCTATGGATACCCTTACAAGTAAAGTAAACAGAGTGCCACTGTATATGAAAAGTTACAAAGCCAGAAACAAGGATGCAAAGCAGTAGTAGGATGTATTGGATGTATGTGTTGTCTTAGTGTCCCGTATTAACGTAAGGCATGAAGTGGGGACTTTTAAGCTGTTAGAGCAGAGCTTTCCAAACTGTGTGCTGCGACACATTAGTGTGTTGGCAGCAGTGTGTAGGTGTGTCGCACGAAATGCAGAAAATTTTGCGGAAGGGCACCGCGGAGCTCCCTTACTCGCATCTGCTTCCCTTGGCCCCTCCCCCGGAACTTCCTAAAGCAGCTAATGTTAAAGCAGCTAAGCCTTAGCTCAGTGGAGGCCAGAAGCCTCGGAATCAGCGTGCTCCCAATCACCCGGGCGAGCGCAGCTGCAGGCTGTCACCCAGTCAGCCCACCTGCTGCTGGCTGAAGGTAGGCCACCCTCCCAAACCCAATGTGGCAAACAGCAAGCCACTCACCACGTGGCACTTATAATTTGATTTCTGCCATTTATTTTTATTTTTACTCTGCTGTAATTGTGGATTGACCACCCACCGGCAGTGTACCACCGGAGAGTGCTGGAACTGGACTCTGGACATAGGCGTTGCAAATATTTGCAGCAATATAGCCTTGTAGTGAGACATATATATTTACACCATTTTTGTTGGACTTTTGCTTCTCTACTTCATGTGTTTTTGCAGCTGAGCTCCTACCTGGACCTATGTGTCCTAATATGTATTGTAAATACTTTAGTTAATTTTGTTTATTTTTCACATTTTCTCCTGGTCCTGATTCCTATCTTTATCTCACTTTATCACTGTGGGAGTGGAGCGCAGGTGCTGTTATTTTCATAAGAAAAAACAGAGAAAGATAAGCGCTAAAAACAGTCCTGTTATTTTCATATTTAGTTAATGCTAAAACCTAAAAATAAATTTGCATAGATTTATTCATTAAATTGCAGTTGAATTACCCGTAAAATGGATAAGTTTCTAATGAAGAAAAGAAAAGCTGGTGAAGATGACATTTGCGATGAACAAAATGTAGCCGCTATAGAGGAAACTACGCAAGAATCAACTGTTGAACGGTCTGTATTAGTACATAAGAAGTGTAAAGGAAAAATTTCCAAGCCTCGTTTATACAATAAAGATTATATGAAACTGGGGTTCACATTTTCTGGTAATGAAAACAATCCTTGTCCTCAGTGTTTAGTTTGTGGGGATATACTTGCAAATGAAAGTATGGTACCAAATAAATTAAAGCGTCATTTTACCTCAAAGCACAGTCATTTGTCAGAAAAACCAGTAGAATACTTTATTGAGCTTTCAAAATCTATAAAGAAGCAGTCTGCATCATTCACAAAGAGAATGAAGACATCAGAGAAAGCTCAAAAGGCAAGTTACTTGGTTGCTCAAATAATTGCCAAAAACAAGGACCCACACACTATTGCCGAAACCACCATAAAGGAATCTTGCCGTGCTATTGTTCGAACAATGTTTGGGCCCGAATTTGAGATAGAAGTTAATAAAATCCCTTTGGCAGATAACACGATTGGAAGACGTATTCAAGACATGTCTGATGACATTAAGCAGCAAATGAAGGATATTTTTCAAGACGATAATATGATCTTTACATTGCAATTAGACGAAGCAACAGATGTCAGTGGGTTAGCACAATTATTGGTTTTTGTACGTTTCATTCATACTGACAGAATTATTGAGCAATTCTTGTATTGTCTAGAACTTCCAATGAGAACTAGAGGTGAAGATATATTTAAAACTTTAGATTGCTTCATGAAGGAAAATAATTTGCAATGGTTAAATTGTGTAGGAATATGCACAGATGGCGCGCCCTCAATGGTTGGTTCAACAAAAGGTTTTATAGCTTTAGCAAAGAAAGAGAATGAAAATATTATAATTACTCATTGCTTTTTACATCGCGAAGCACTAGTCGCGCAAACCATTGGAAATGAATTAAGAAAAGTTTTGGACAAAGTGGTTCAAATGGTCAATTACATTAAAAGTAGACCTTCAATCAAGATTATTTGCTCATATTTGTGAAGAAATGGGGGCAAGGTTTAAAAAGCTTCTACTACACACAGAAGTTCGTTGGCTCTCAAGAGGTCGAGTGCTTTGTCGTGTATACGAATTGAGGGAAATGATGCTTAAACTTTTTGTGGAAAATCAGCAAACTGAATTCTGCAATCTAATTCAAAACAAACTTTGGTGCACAAAATTGGCATATCTTGCTGACATATTTGAACATTTGAATAAAATAAACACCAGTATGCAAGGAAAAGGAGAAAATATCTTAACAGCGGTAGATAAAATTTGTGCTATGAGAGACAAAATAGCAATTTGGAAAAGGAAAGTGAAAGAAGGAAATTTTGAAATGTTTTCCAAAACTGCTGAGTGCGAGCTAAAATGTGATATCAGCTCGCTAATTGTTGACCATTTAACATTGCTCGGAGAGAAAGTTCAGCATTACTTCCCAAATGTTGAAATCCAAGACTATGATTGGATCAGAAATCCATTTCTTTCAACTGCAACGAGGAACTTTTCACTTATTGAAGAAGAAGAATTAGCTGACATAAAAAATGATCGAAATCTCTTAATGATGTATGAAGAGGGTGACTTAGACAGCTTTTGGATTCGCATTTCAAAAATGCATCCAAACATAGCTAAAAAAGCGTTAAAAATTCTTCTGCAGTTTTCTACTACATACATTTGTGAAGTATCCTTTGCAACGATGGCAAACTTAAAGACACTGAAACGTGGAAGCTTAAAAGTGCTTGATGACGAAATGCGAGTGTCTTTATCTAATATTCCACCAAATATTCAGAAACTGTGTTCATCCCATCAACCTCATACATCCCATTAAAATGGTAAGTAGTTATTGGTGTTATTCAACTTTTTTTAATTCTTGCACATACTTACATACTGTTACTCATAAATGACAACAATGTATGTTATTATCTTACAAATCATATATTTTTAAAAATATAAATGAAAGGTTTTCATGAGATATGTTGTGTCCCCATACATTTCATTATTACAATTTGTGTGTGTGTCCATATCTCTTATAACGGGTTAGTTTAACCTCCGGCTTGCTAGTAAAACTGAATTACTGTGTCGCGAAATGATGCATGTCTAAAAAGTGTGTCACCAACATGAAAAGTTTGGAAAGCTCTGTGTTAGAGCAACGCAGCTTGCCCTTCTGAGGCAGGTGCTAGATCTGACATGCCTCTAGTGCAGTGATTCTCAAAGTTGTTAGACTCAAGGCACCCCTCAGAAACTTCCAGCTCTTAGTTTTCACTCATTTTTTTACTACAGAACAACAACAAAGTAATTCTTCTGTTGCAAAGAACTCAGAAAGACCACAACAGGTCAAAATGTTTTCCACAATATGGATTCTCATTTAAAATCTCTAGATTTAACTTGTGAATCAAGTTTGCATACCTAGCAGTGTTAACACTGCATGGCAGACTGTGACACCCTTGAATGGATCTCAAGGCATTCCAAGATGCCACAACAACCTGGCTGAGAATCACTGTAGTAGTTTTGCAGGGGCCACAGGCTAACAGACCTGAGGATTAGCAAAAGTGTTCACACTGGGAAAATGGAGCCTTGGAAGTTGGAAAGGGAGGTAGGAAGTACAGCTGATAACAAAATTACAATGTTTGTGCAATCTTTACCAGCAAGTCTCCCTTCTCTGTACCATCTCCATAACCTCTGTCAATAAATAGGACTTAAACTAGGGTGCAAAGGGCAGCACAAGACATCAGAAATGCAGTCGGTTACCCTACTTCTGTCTCTGATGTGATTCCCAGTGATTCCCCAAAGGAGAGCCCTGCTGTGGCAAACTTGTGGAATTCCCTCTAACTGGGGATAATACTGACAAAGGAGTCTGCTGGAAGGGGCACAAATGACTAGAATCATGGATAGTGGAGGAGCAAGGCATCAAGGCACCTGGTGTACAGGATGTCACTGGGAACAAACAGGCTGCCACTTTAAAGAAGAAAATAGAGCAAGGAGGCCATGTGGGAGAACAGAGTGGCCAGCATATCCTGCCTGGCACATACTTGGACTATAAGAAGATTTAGATGATATATCATTAGTGCTTTGTGGCTTCAGCACAGCAGTTCTCAGTCTTTTTGACTCAAGGCACCCCTTCGTTGATCTGAGACACCCCAGCTCTTAAGTTTTTGACTGCAGAAAAATAATATTGCAATTTTTCTGTTGCAAAGAACTCAGAAAGACCACAACAGGTCAGAATGTGTTTGACACTATGGATTCCTACCTGCAGTCTATGGACGTTTTTACATGTGCTCCAGGTGGGAGGGTACTTTAATCAGAGTGGCTCTGAGAGCTGCACTTATTAAAGCACCTGCAGCGTCTCGTGTATTCAGTGTCCCGCACTTCAAAATGGTGGCAGGGGCACTTTAACTGAAGGTCATTGGATGAGCTCTAAAGCCCTCACATTGCCATTCTGAAGTGCAGAGGTGCTGAATACACCAGAGGCAGAGGCTGCTGGGCTGTGCTAATTAGCATGTTCCAGCAGACACTATTAATCTAATCTGCTCTGACGCTGAAATTACAGTGCATCGGAGCAGACTCCTTCACATCTACAGGCATCCTATGGGTTTACTTTGTGAATCACATTTGCATGCCTAACAGTGCTAACTCTGTGTGGCTGCCTGCAGCATACCTGAAAGGATATCAAGGCACCCTGGTTGAGAATCACTGCTCTAAGGAAAAAATTAGGTTAAGGGACAAAAATCATGTCTTGTACTTTCCTTTACTCCTTCCTTCCTTATAAAATGGCAAACTGCTGATGCTAGGCTAATAAAAACCATCTGGGCCGTCTCCTGAGAGTCTCCTTGTCATTTAATAAATCACTGAATAAAAAGGAGTAAATGTGCAATGGTGTTAATTGGGTAACAGGCCAGTAATCAATAAAGCAGAAGCTCCCCTCATAAAGGAAAGGCCCCAACCCTGTTTACAAAGGACCCCCGGAGCTGCTTTTACAACCAGAAGAAAGACAACTACTATTCCTATATAACCATCTGTGCACAGTGCTGACCATCTAGTGCTCTTTTGAGAGAATACCTGTGCCAATAATCAAGCAACAGTCAACTTTAACATACACCCACTTTTGCCACGCCTAAAGTTTTGTAAGTTAGAATGTAATTCGGGGGGAGAACAACGCAGACATACTGCAACGCAGGGCCTGATTCTGAACATAAGAACTGTAATTTTACTGGGTCAGACCACAGGTCCATCTCGCCCAGTCTCTGTGGAGCTTTTCAATCCCTGCCTCTTCTTCAACCTATGTTTGGTCTTTGTACTGTGATGAGAATGGCAGGCCATGGTAAGCAGGGTGGGAAGAAGGCATGGGCCAGGGCCAAGACCAAGTTGTGGTCGTTGGAGGCCAGATGGCAGTTCCCTGTGGGCCTTCTGTGCAAGGGCAAGTATGCAGAGCAGGCAGAGGCAGGCACACTCATCTACCTGGCCACTTTGCTGGAGTACCTGACAGCTGATATTTTGGAACTGGCAGGCAACGCGGTGCGGGACAAGAAGATGCCACCTGCAGCTGGCCATCCTCAACGATGAGGAGCTCAATAAGCTGGTGGGCAAAGTGACAATTACACAGAGTGGCATCGTGCCCAATGCCCAGGCTGTGCTGCTGCCCAAGACAACTGAGTGCCACAATGTCAAAAGCAAATAAAACTTCATAACAGAAAAGAACAACTCTGTGTCACACAGTGGCAGAGTGTGGATGGAGGGAGACAGACAGACAACTGGGTATGACCAGAATTCTGAAACTTTTACCAGTGGCAAGAAGCACTTTCTCCCACTGATGTCAGCCAACTACTCGCTCGCGTAACCATCACTTTAGCTGCATATGCATCTTTGCATTCAGTTAGTCCATACAATGCATCTCTTCCCTCCTTTCCACCTGGCTTCAGACTAACACATGTAAACTACCTCTGGCAAAGATTCAGGGCTGTCTAAACAGACCCCCCAGTCCCAAGCCAAGAGAAGGACTTTGAAAAGCTTTGTTTAGTGCCTCTAGGCCTTTACTCAGCGCAGGGAAAGAATGCAGGTTAGCGAGCAACTCTTTTTAACGTGTGTTGGGCTGATGCTATTCCCTTCCTAGAGCATATCCAATGCATTATCCCACAGCAGTGGTTTGCAACCTTTTTAGACTCGAGGCACTCCTCAGCAGACTTCAGGAGCCCTTCATTAGGCTCCAAGTACCCCTCATTAATGCAGGGTATCTTGAGCCTAATGAGGGGTACTTGGAGCCTAATGAATGGCTCCAAGCCTAATGAATGGAGTATGAGAAAGGGTGCCTCAGTTTAATAAGGGGTATCTTGAGTCTAATAAAGGGGCCTTGAACCTACTGAAAGGTGTCTGGAGTCTGATGAGTAGTGCTTCCAGTTTAATGAAGTGTATTTTGAGTCTGATGAAGGATGCTTCAAGTATAATGAAGAGTGTCTGGGGTCTGATGAGGGGTGCCTCTACTTTAATGAGGGGTATCTCGAGCCTAGAGTCCAGGTACCCCTCATCAGACTCCAGACACTCTGAAAAAAGGACCTGGGGGTTACAGTGGACAATAAGCTGAATGTGAGCCAGCACTGTGCCCTTCTTGCCAAGAAGGCTAATGGCATACTGGGCTGCTTTGGTATGTACGTTGCCAGTTGGTCAAGGGAAATGATTATTCCCCTCTATTCAGCACCAGTGAGGCCACATCTGGAGTACTGTGTTCACTTTTGAGCCCCCCACTACAGAAAGGATGTGGACAAATAGGAGAGAGTCCAAAGGAGGGCAACAAAACTGATGAGGGGGCAGGGGGACATAGCTTATGTGGGAAGACTGAGGGAACTGGGCTTCTTTCATTTAGAGAAGACTGAGAGGGGATTTAATAGCAGCCTTCAGCTACCTGAAGGGGGAGATGGAGCTGGTTCTCAGTGGTGGCAAATGACAGAACAAGGAGCAACGGTCTCAAGTTGCAGCAAAGGGAAGTTTAGATTAGATATTAGGAAGATTGTTCTCACTGGGAGGGTAGGAAAGCGCTGGAACAGGTTACCCAGAGAGGTAGTGCAATCTCCATCCTTGGAGGTTTTCAAGACCCGACTAGACAAAGCTTTGGCTGGGCTGATCTAGTCGGGGCTGGTCCTGCTTTGAGCAGGGGGTTGAACTTTCTGCGATTCTCTACCCCTCATTAAACTTGAGCCAGCCCTCCTCAGACACCAGGCACCCCTCATTAGGCTCCAGTGCCCTTCATCAGACTCCAAGCTTGAGGTGCTGCATATTAGAGCTGAGATGCCCTGTCACTAGACTCAAAGTGCCCCCCCTCAGGCTCCAGCTACCCCTCAGTGGGTGCCAGTGCCCTTCATCACACTCCAGGCTTGCACGCTCCACATCGGAGCAGAAATGCCCCTCACCGGAGCCGAGATACCCTGTCACGAGACTCCTCAGGCTCGAGATGCCCCTCAGCAGACTCCAGGCCTGGCACTAGAGCAGAGGCTCCCCTCACCAGAGCCCGGACAGCCCGCGCCCAGACTCGAGGCGCCCTTCCTCGGAGCCCAGGAGCTCCGCTTCGTCGCCGTCGCAGCCCCGGGCAGCCCCGCCCC
>NW_005842090.1:1517337-1527399 GCF_000455745.1 Alligator sinensis
GGGCGGGATCCTCAGGCAGCGGCTCCTGCATTTGGAAGTCGGCATCTGAAAGCGAGAGAAGCGCGCCCTGGTACTGGGAGCGGAGTCCTCTTTCTCCTCAGCTTGCCCCGGGTTCCCACCCGCCTTCTGGAGCCAGGAGGAAAGGGGAAACTCCTGCCCAGCCGCCATGGGGTGGAGCGGAGGGGAAGAGAGGCGCTCGCCTCACCCTCTCAGCTGCAGGAACCCTTCCTCCCGTCTGCTCCGAAACAGCCAAACCTCTTGCTCCGAAGAGGGGAAAAGATGCTCGCTGTTGGCAGCAGGATGCTCGCCTGCTTCTTTGCCTTTAAATGGAGGCAAAAGCAGGCACCCTGTTCAGTCAGTGCGGAGAGGGGCAGTTCACATTGAATTTTATTAGAAAATGTTAGAGTCATGAACCCAAAAAAAAAATGACAAAGCCGTAAGGGAAATACAGAGCGCCCGAGCAAGGGACTAACGTGGGGACGAGGAGGAGAACGCAACTAGAGTTACAGAAAATACAATGTTAGCGGGTGGGGAGGAGCGAGGGGGGAAGGGGAGGAGGGGGTTGCAACGCTGAGAGAGAAAGAAGATAGATGCACGCAACTCCCTACAATAGTCTGTGTTGGTGGAGGGGCAGGTGGAAGAAGTTACTCAGTCCGTAGAGTCCTATCACAGGGGTCCTTGCCAGGTGGAGTGGAGTGGTCCATGGTTGGAGAGTAGCTCTCAGAGTCCATGAGGTGCAGAGCGGGGTTCAGGAGAGCCAGGTTAGGTCAGGAAGGCTACATTCGTTCTTGCCCTTTTGCAAACACAACTTCTCTTAGGGGAATGAAAAGCACTTGAGCTAATCGCAGGGCAGAAGCTAGATTCATGGAATGGCAGAGAAGCAGGGCTGGAAGGGACCTCCAGAGGTCAGCAAGTCCCAGATCAGCCCTCTCCAAACCATCCTAGACAGTCTGCATAAAACTACAGTCCATATCTGACACAACACAGACCTAACACACTACACTGCCACAGGTAAAGCAGGGGGACCAGAGCAGCCAACATCCTGCTTTTATGAAATGTTAATAAAAATTCAAGGGATTCCCAGGCAGGTTAATCTAATACCTTTTGGATAGCACACCCTCCCCCACTTTTTATATAAGGAAATGGATGGGCAATATGTACTGTATGTGGCAGAGACAGCTACACTTGCAGGAAGCCAAAATCAGATGAAGGAATGAATCATAAATAAAAACCACAATGCACGAAAATGGAAACAATGTGGTGCACAGATGAAACAACAAGCAGTTTTGTTTGGTTTTTTTAAAGTTCATGCTGGATTTAGTGCATCTGAAGAACCCAGAACTGATTTCCAAAGGGATTGCACGTGTGTGCTCTCATGTACTCTTTTTAATCTTTTGGAGACTAGTCCCCCCAGGGACAGCAAGAACACAGGACTGGGGAAGACATCAGCGACCTTCCTGGTGGTAGTTCAGTAGGATTTCTCTAGCTCTCCTCCCTCTGTCACCGTGGTGTTTGAATTTTTATAGTTGTTTCTGTCAAGCTGTGCTAAGCAGTAAAGGCGACTTGTTCTTTGTGATATTAGAAAACAAGCCAGACTTAACAGCAGTGTGCTAACAAGGACTGCAAGGTTCAGGACCTAGCCACACTTGTTTTGGCATTGCTTCCATCTAAACACCAACAGTCAAAGGAGAGTTTATTCCTTTGTTTTTAAAGAGGTCTGTATCTATGTACAATAAAAACGATGTAGAGTAGCAAAATGAAGCTATTTGTCATTTAGTGTCCATATATCAAAGAAACAAAGATAATTTTGGAGGGTGGTATCTTTTTATAGGACCAGTTGCATGGTTGGGAGAGATTTTAAATGAGGTTTCAAGCACAAAGTAATCTTCAGGTCTGAAAAAGAAGTAAGGAATAGAATAATAGCCTAAGAAAAACTCCATATGTAAATAAAAAATCTGCTAAAAAGAATGGAGTAGGGCTATCAGAAGATCAAAGAGACATTATCAGGATAAGCAGAAAGAAAAAAGAAATGCAGTAGGGAAGATAACCCAGTAAGTTGATGAGCAAATCAATTCAAAGGGGAAAAAGGTCCTGAAGTGCAGAGAGCAGGTATATTATTACAGTGAGATGAAAAGTCAGTGTTTAATTGACAGGTTTAATCCTTGATTTTTGGTGACCAGTATAGTTTTGGATTTTTGTTCCCACACCAATACTTTGAAGGGGTTTTATAAATTTCCCTTGAGCACAAGGATTGCAAGGTCAGAAAGTGAGCGGTTGTTCTGTGAAACATATTCTACCCATGTTCATGTGTCTTGGTTCTTCTGTTTTGTCCCTGTGCTCACTCATTCTGGAGTACAGTTTTTGTCTCATTTTACCCACATAGTTTCCATGAGGCCATTTGGTGCACTGAATAAGATATACCATATTCTGGGATAAACATGTAGGCTGTGTAAATTCTGATGGTTTTGTTGTAGGGGATCTTTACTGTGGTAGCAGTGGAGATAAGTTGGCAAATTTTGAATTTCTTGTTAGGACAGGGTTGCATTCCATTAGGTGTATATTGATCAGCAAGACAAGGTTCTTTGGGTTAATCTGATATCTTTTATTAGACCAATTTAAATAGCTGGAAAACAATTTTAAAGCAAGCTTTGGGTTCAAAAACCCTTTGTCAGGCTGAGGAAGTTTCAGCAGTTGGTGTGTGCTGTTCTTGAAACTGCTGAAACTTCCTCAGCCTGACAAAGGGTTTTTGAACCCAAAAGCTTGCTTAAAAATTGTTTTCCAATTATTTAAGTTGGTCTAATAAAAGATATCAGATTCACCCAAAGAACCTTGTCTATCTATGTCCTTAGAACAACACAGCTACAACCTTAATCAGCAAGAAGTTTGATTCTTATGATGAGGTGAGCAAAGCAATGGGGTTGTTTGAAAGACAGGATTGGCCGGGTGGGGGGGTTGGGAATATTTCATAAATGTTTTGAAATTAATGTTACAGAAAGTCTTGAAGCAAAAAGGATGGTTGGTTTGTTTAGCTGATTTTACCAATCATCTAGTTGTGCTGGCTGAAAGAAAAGTAACTTTTTCAGAGAAAAAATAGCAGCAAGAGAACAAAAACGAAAGAAAAATATACCTTTGCTTTTTTCCTTCAAGCTTATGAATGGAAATGGAGAAATTCAAAAATGGAAAATTCACTAGTTAAAAGGCTACAGAATATTATTTTTGAAGTGGAATTGACTGTTACTTGTAAGAGAAATCCAAATATTATACGACTTGGGAGAAAGCTACTAATTCCATAATCTCTAACATCGACAAAATTATGGAAAACATTACTTATTTGGAGAAATCCAAACAAATCTTTAGGGCTTAATTCTGCAAACAATCATGTGTATAACATCATTTGTGTAGTAATCCCATTAAAATCAATAACATTACTTCTGTGCTCCATGTTAAGCACATGCTTAAGTGCTTTCTTGGATATATGTCAGAGTGCTATATGGGTTGCAGGACCAAGACTTTTTAAAATAGTTATTATTTTTTATGATGTGCATAACATCAAAAGTTTGCCCAGCCCTTATCAGATACAAATGAAGGGATGATTTTAAGTACAAAAAGAATATAAAATTATTGAATGACAGGGTAAGAAATAAAAGAAAATGTGTAATAATATGGTGATGTTACACATATCAGTGTTGTACAGAACTTGACATATGGTGCCATAGGTGTACATATACCTATGTACACATCCAATAACCAAGGTATGGCAGCTTTCTGTTGTCCTGTTTCCCAACTAATACAAGCCCTCAGCCAATATATCTTGATTAGCACTATGTCAGTATGGGCAACTCATTACTAGGGTATATTTGTTCGTATAGTTCTCCAATCACAATCCCACAATACCCTGCCCCTGGAAGAGGTCACAATTCTGAACCTACCCAGGGATCTTAGTGGCCAGAGGGCCATTCCCACCAGATAATTGCCAGTACATTTTAGAAATTACTTTTTCCTGGCTGGGCCACCTTTGTAAGCTTACTTTTTCGTGAGAAGAAATCATAAAGAGAGATCATCATTTTGTGTCCTTGCCGGAATCAAGAAAGATATCTTGACTCTCCACAGCCTGTAGGGAGGAAGAGCGGTGAAAGCCCAGCTAGACTGCAACTACAAGGTCTAAGTCAGATCTTTGTAAACCCTTCAATGAAGATGCGAGTTCAGGACTATGAAAGTGTCAAGCAGCAATGTTAAGCAAAGGATCTGTACCCAACCATAAGTTAAGGTGGACAAGAGAAACTCTAGAGCTTGCCTCTTCTACAAAGAGCTGCCTGCCATGTTAGATGCGGACTTCTGGATGTTTCTGTGAACACTTCAAATATATCTACACTGCTAACTTACTGGGCTACTTGCTGCACCACATGTGCTACTTCACAAACTGGTAGTGGTGCAAGGACATTTGTGTGGCATTGTACTGGGGCCAATTAGTCTGCGCACAAAACCATCCTAATGTGGCTATACTACTTCTGGTTAGGAAGAAAGCACATGCAGAGCAACATGACATGTTTCTGCATACTGTCACCTGGCATAGTCAGTAATAGAAACATGCTCTTTATGTGAACTAAAGAAGCCAACACTGGCAGTGCACAGCAGGGGTGATGTGTAGGGGATGCATGCGGGTGCACGTGCACCCCCTACAAGAAGGCATTGCAGACACCAAAAAGGCACCACCCCTCCCCAACCCCAACAGTGCTGGTGGCATCTGCGGCAGCTCCCGTTTACCACCGCCGTGTGCCTGCCACCGCCATGTCCCCCCAGCCGCCAGGGGCACACGTTGTTCATGGTGTGCAGTGAGGAGAAAGAGGAGGAGAACAAGCGAAATATGCTCTGGGATGCAGATATTTCACCCCATGTAGAGGTCCAGGAGCAATTTAAAATGCAACAGGACTTGAGCCAAACCCAGAGGAACTAGTATGAACTAGTGAGGAAGGGAAAAGGAGATCCAGTAGATGTAATACTGCATGAATTTCCAAATACATTGATTTTTTTCCCCCTTCATTACTCCTAAACCAATCCTCTGCTGCTATTTTTTTTTTAAATTGAATCTTTTGCAGAGTCAGAGAACAAAGGATAGACATTTAAAGAATTTTGTTTGACAAACATTAATTAACATCTATTAGCAATAAAATAAGGATATCTTAGGGTGATGTTAGAGATATTATATTGGGTTTCATTAGTAGGAGTGTTGCCAGCAGATCAAGGGAAATGATTATTCCCTCCCTTTTCTGCCCTGCTGAGGCTACATCTGGAGTACTGTGTCCAGTTTTGGACCCCCCCACTATAGAAAGAGCATGGACAAATTGGAGAGAGTCCAGCAGAGGGCAATGAAAATGGTTAGGAGGCTGTGGCACATGACTTATGAAAAGCTGAGGGAACTGGGCTTCTTTAGTCTTAAGAAGAGAAGACTGAGGAGGGAGCAGTCTTCAAGTATCTGAAACATTGGTGACACGTAGGGGGTACACGTGTGTACATGTGCACTCCCTGAGATTGGCGGTGCACCCCGAGAGAAGCGCCGCCGGTGGTTGCTGCTCATCAGCCCCCTCCTTGCCGCTGACACTGCTGGTGGCATCTGCAGGTGACTGCTGCTTGCCCCTCTCCTACCACACCCCCCACATTGTCAACACTGCCGTGGCCACCTGCATGCCATCACAATGCCCCCACAGCCTCTGGGGGTATGCATCATTCATGACCTGAAGGGTGGTTCCAAAGAGGATGGAGCTAAACTGTGCTCAGTGGTGGCAGATGACAGAACAAGGAGCAATGATCTCAAGTTGCAGCAAGGGAAGTTTAGGTTAGATATTAGGAAAAACTCTCTCATGAGGCAGGTAGTAAAACACTGGAACAGTTTACCCAGAGAGGTTGTGGACTCTCCATCCTTGGAGATTTTTAAGATCTGGATAGACAAAGCCTTGGCTGGGATGATCTAGTTGTGGATGGTCCTGTTTTGAGCAGCAGGTTGCACTAGATGGCCTCTTGAGGTCCCTTCCCATCCTAATTTTGTATGATTCTCTAACTTTTATTGGACCAACTGGATATACTATTCTTCTTCTTGTTTGAATTGAATTATTTAAGTTTATTCTTCTTAATTATTTGCACCAAATACAATATTTTTTATGATTTATAATTACTTTATTGGGAAATGGTACATACCAGAGCAGCATCCACACCCACTCCCCCAAGTTTATAACAGTTGCATGTAGAGGAAGTTAAGCATTAAGGCTGCAGTTACCATATCCACATTGTGGATTATCCATTGTGGCAGTAACAAAAATACTTAGTTTTCAATACTACTAAAACTATTAGTATTCAGTAGAACTTATTATGAACAGTAGTGTATGATCTTGCTGAGCATAGTTGAGACTTACTATACTTAAGGCAGCTGAAATAAATGTTTTGCAATGGAAATTATATGACTGTGTGTGGTATCAATCCAGCAAACTGTAAGAAAAGCCAAATTCTCACCTTGGTTGGATATATGCAATTAAGATCAGCTGAAGCCACTTGTACAAATTTGAAACTACAAGTAAATCACCTTTACACCTAAATGTACCTTGTAGTTGTACAACCAGGTTCTTGTGTAGTTTTAGGAACAGGTTAGGCAAGCACTTGTATAGAATGGTTTGGATAGGGGTCACTTGCCTTGAGCAGGAGATTGGACTAGAGGATCTCCTAAAATCCCTTCCAGCTCTACTTTTCTATGATTCTACCTACTATAAATGTACTCAGGCCATTTAAATAGCCCCTTTCAGTCTGAAAGACACCAAAATATCTGATAAACTTTACTATCTGATTACAAGCCAGGGGCGTTATTTCATTTTTTTTTTAATGCAAAGTCATTCTCATGATTAAAACTTTTAAATAAAAAACAAAGAAAAATATGACTACGTGGAATCACTGCATCCACAACCCTTTCAGATAAAATATGGTAATCAACAGGGTATGTGACAGTCAAAAAGTGAATACTTTTTAATGGAAAATTAAGTGGGATTTTAACAAACAGAATATTAGAACAACCCACACAGGAATTTTCTTAGAATACAATATTTAGATTAATAGCTTGACTTTTGTGGAATGACAATAAAAATATTTATAAAGAATGTTAATCGTAAAGATATTAGAGATGGAAATGACTGCAGGATTTTTCTCTAAATTACATTGTTGGTGTACTGTTGGTGTACTGATCAATATAATTTTAAAATTTCTTAGCTCTGTTGTTTCCTATGCTTTTCTTTGGAAACTGTGCTACTCCCTAAGACATCTCATTTTTTTCTTTTGTTAAATTTACCACATTACATTTAGTTAGCATCTCATATATTACATTTTCTTCTTCTTTGGTACATTAATAATAATTGCAGCTTATGATGTCATTTTAGACAGCACTTAGCTATAGGGGGTACTTTTACATGTGCTCCGAGGCATACTGATTAGTTGTTGAGCAGACTTGCTTAATCAAGTCTGCTGGAGTGTCCTAATCAGAACGCTCCAGCATGCTGCAGCATCTCATGTATTCAGTGTCCCGAATTTCAAAATGGTGGTGGGAGCGCTCTAACTAAAGCTTGTCGAATGAGCTCTAATTAAAATGTCCCTCCTTCCGCACCCCAGAACATGCGTATAGGCACCAAGGGTGACCACCCATCCCTAATTGGGCAGGACAGTCCTGAAATGTAAACAAGTCCCAGTCCCAGGGACTTAACTCTGGGACAGCATTTGTCCCGGATTCCCCTCGATACAGTTCAAATTTACCACAGCAGCTACAGTGCAGTGCAAAGCCCTGGTCCTACCACATCATTCACAATGCTTACACAGCCCCAGGATGATTGACACATACTGCAGCCAATCTAAGACAATTTATCATCACAGTGTCATGAAATGCTGCAAGACAAACCCGCCCAGTATTATTTAAATTATTACTTTGTTGTTCCACACAACCTGAATGTTCTATATAAACTGATATTATATATTTAACTGGGATCTCATTTACCTGAGCTTTTCATGGGGGGTAGTATTTACATAGTACTTTTTGTATGTTCAAAGCCTTGTTTTGATGGCTGTCTGTAGAAAAACCAAGCAACATGAGCCAAGGCTGCATCAAACCTTTCTTGCACATGGTAGTTGCAGTTTCTTAATTATATACTGTCTATAGAACTTGGCTCATCTCAAAATGCAGTAATGCAAAAAGTTCACAAATTAATTCATGACCTAACTCCACTGAGATGATTTACACACCAGAAATGGCTTGGCTCAATGTATCCACTATCTACAACTTGACTCTCTGAGCTAGATTCTCATGAGTAATGTGGCGGTCTTAGTCCATGTCCCGTTTTTCATGTGAAGGCCAAGATCCTTTTTCATGGATTCCTGCAATCAGATATTACAAAATAAACTTCTCAGAGGAGTGTTTAAGAACAGACTTCCAGAGTCTTTATCATTCCAGCAAATCATTTATTTTACCACCAAATATGACTTCATGCCAACAGTGATCAAATTGGCTAGAGCTTTGTGTATCCCAACTGACTGTAGAGAGTTCATTTTCTAGGGCCTCTTCCTGGCAGGATACTCAGTTATAGTTTGCTGGAAACATATTGGTGCTTGAGGCATATCTGCAAACTGACTAACACAGGTCTCTGGTTTAACACTTTAGCACATCTCAGTTTGCTTCATTTGAACATATTTTGTAATTGTTGTTGTGGTACAGTTATCACTACTACCTAGGTACCAACACGCTGTTCTTATCAGTGTTAGGATTGATTTCTCAGACACTAAAGAATTCCCAAGTAAGACTCCCTTATACATTCTGACACAAAGAGAGACAAGAAAGAGAGTTCCTGACAAATCTCATGTAATTGGTTGGATAGTATTTTGAACGCTATCTGCCAGTCTCTGCATTTAGTAATCTACCATATGACAAAAAAGTATGGGGTCTCATGTAGATTATGGGAGTATTTAAAATTCATGCACCCAAATATAGATCCAAATACCTTTAACATCGTTGTACTTGAATAACTAGGGGCGTGCTCTGGGGTGGAGGGGAGGGTGCTTTAATTAGAGTGGTTCTGATAGCTCACAGCATCATTTGATGAGCTTTAGTTAAAGAGCCCCTGCCACCATTTTGAAATGCGGGGACACTGAATACACACGTTGCATAGGCCGCTGGAGAGTGTGTTGGGAACTCACCAGATAGGGCTGGGGTCCATGTTTCTTACATGCCTTGCTTGTCTGTGCCATCAGTAGAGTAGTCCCTGGATATCCTTGTCATTTACATTACACTCTCACTCTCTCGTCCGCCACAACTTGATGGAAAATAGAATAGGGAGGAAGAGTCTATAGAGGGTTGTGATCCCTGGATACTGTAACAGATTTTTCTGGGGGCTCCTCCTTCCCCTATGTCCCCTTTCCCTTGCCACCATGTAATACTGTCAGTTGTCCAGATATGACTTTCATAGACATTAGGGCTGGAAGGGACCTCGGAAGATCATCGAGTCCAGCCCCCCGCCCAAAGGGCAGGAAGTCAGCTGGGGTCATAGGATCCTAGCAAGATGAGCATCCAGTTTGCTCTTGAAGGTGTTCAATGTGGGCGCTTGAACCACCTCCGGTGGCAGGCTGTTCCAGACCTTGGGGGCTCGGACAGTAAAGAAATTCTTCCTTATGTCCAGCCTGAAACGGTCTTGTAGTAGTTTATGACCAGTCGACCTAGTCGTCATCCCTTGGGGCGCTCTGGTGAACAAACGTTCCCCCAGATACTGGTGGTCACCCCTGATAACTTATAGGTGGCCATCAGATCACCCCTGAGCCTGCGCTTTTCCAGGCTAGCCCCAGGGCTCTCAGCCTGTCATCGTAGGGTCTGCTTCCCTGACCTCTGATCATGCACGTGGCTCTTCTTTGGACTCTCTCAAGCTTCTCCACATCCTTTTTGAATTGTGGAGCCCAAAACTGGACACAGTACTCCAGCTGCGGCCTCACTAAGGCTGAGTACAAGGGGAGAATGACGTCCCAGGATTTGCTTGAGAAGCATCTATGGAT
>NW_005842090.1:1529945-1535268 GCF_000455745.1 Alligator sinensis
GTGGGTCCTTCTGCTCACTCATCCCCACGAAGTTTGCTAGGCTTCGTGGGTCCGGTTCTTTTGCGCGCAGGAAGGGCTACGTCTAGGCTGCGATCGATGACGGGGAGAGGCTAGAGGTTGATCAGACCTTTGTTGCCTGCTTGAAATGCGCTGGGTCCGTAAGGATCCGCAGCGCTTAGAGATCTTCACACAGCGTGAAGTCTCCTCCTCCCGGTGTTCATGGAGTCCTCCAACTTGGGCGGAAACCACTCAAGCCTTTTATACGGCTAGCAAGCCAATCAGTAGCCGCCACGTGTGAATAATTTAGAACTGGCCAATAATGGGGCTCAAATTAGCATACAAATGGTGGGAACTCTTTGCAACGAGCATTTCTGTGCTGCAACAAAGAAATGCACCCTGCAAAGAAAGCTTCAAATTGGCAGGAAATTCTCCCTTGCACCGGGGTTCTCTTTTGCAGCAGAAAACTCCACCGTGCAAAGAAGCTGTAATTTAGCGGGAACAATTTAGCAGTGCCGAAGCACACAAAAACAAAAATCACACCCTTTGGATTGTGACAGGCTCCCTTAAGTGCCTTGACCTGCTGGCTTTGCAAGGATTGCTCAGCGGGCCAGCAGTGGCATTAGGGCCCCCGTCCCCCAGCGGGCTTAGTTTAAAGTCCGGTGGAGCATGACGTTCCCTGTTCAGAGTCTTCACGGGGTTAGCTGATCCCTTCTGTCAAGATCCTATCTCTACAATAGCCCAAGCCCTTAGCTTATCCCGCCATTCTCATTGACAGTCAGGTCTGGCAGACTTTGTCCTACATTCCTTGAGATGGTTACAGTCCAGTACAGCATCAACTAGGACATAATTTATATTACTTTGGCAGTCAATTCATTAAAAATATATATATTCCTGCCTCACTGGGACACCAGCTGTGCCCCTGCTAGCTCTCTCTCTCCCTGAGAGGCATCAAGGCTAGGCTGCACTTCCAGCAGCAGGGCAAAGAAAAAATAAACTTCACAACAATAGAGTAAAACAAACAAAACAAAAAAATCAGGACTCACTTGGAGAGGGCTTCAGGGCTTATCTCTGTTGCTTCCTCCTTGTTTCTGCCTTTCCAGGTTATGGAGCCAGTTTCTCCGGGCTCCTGTCATAGCTTTTCTGATTGCTGCTGGGTCGGGCTGTCTTGCAGGCAGCTGGCATAGTGCTGGCTGCTTGCTCCCCACCTCCCTGCTACCAGCAATGCTCTTGACTTTGTAGGAACAGCTGTTTCTGGTCCCAGCTCTCCTGGAGCCTCCTTGCTTCCAGTCTTCCTCTTTCCCCCTCTTGGCATGCTGGCTCAAAAGAACCAATGCTGGGTTCCCTTCTCCAATGTGGAGGAAACACCGGCTAAAAGAGTGTCAGTTTATGGTTGAATCTGGGCACACAGTGCCGGAGCCTGCAGGCAAAGTGGTCTCCCGCTCTGCTGCAGCTTCTGCCAGGTTGAGCTCTTCTTTCACTCCTAGCATGCTCTGCTAATTAGCACACTCCAGCAGACTTGATTAATCAAGTCTGCTTTGATGTGTGCTAATTAGCACGCATTGGAGCAGAGCTTTGTCACATGTATAGGTGCCCTAAAAAGGACTAGCTCCTCCCCAATGCTGTTGATGTAGATTAATCAGCTTTTTTAGGCAGCATTGATGGGAATGTGGATTCTTAAGAGTAAGAGAATTGGAAGAAGTTAAAGTTCTTGTCTAAACCTAACATACAGGGAGCACGAAGAGCTGGACTGTAGAGAAAAGTTCATAGAACTTCACTTTAGTACCAAAAAGCCCATAAATTAACAAGAATAACAGATGAGCTTCTGAACAGACTTCCTAATAATTACAACCACTTTTGTGGATCTGCCAGTTTTTCTTTTCAAGCTATAGTTATATGCATGAGTATCACACAAGATAGATAATTACTTAATATTGTAGTGCACTCTGGGACAACTCAGTCTCCAGTGCAGTTCAAGAGTCAGTCAAGTGGCAAAAACAGGATCTACAAAAATCTTTCTGCCTTTTCTGCTGTGAACAGACTTTGGGCAGGGAAATGGGACCACTGTCTATTCCCCTAAACAAATAGCAGCAGACCATAAAATTAGGCCATTTTAACTTAGAGAAATGAACAGGGGCTGCCCTTTTAATGTTGATAACAGAGGTGAGAGAAATGATAGATGACCATTGGACTTATGCCTGAAAAGATAGGTAAAGTTTTTATTCAGTTCATGCAACTGTTTTTTTTCTGATGGATTAGGTCCCCAAGTATAGTAGTACTATACATTTGCAACAGAAAAGTTAAAACTAGGAAGGACATGAGTTTTATCAGCTTCATAATGGCTAACTATAGTTTATATCTGTGGAATAATAGGCAGTCACAAGAGGAACCTTGAGTTCTTTTCCATCATCATAAGTGATAGAAGAAGAGTTGAGAGTGCCATATTAGAAGCTAAAAAGAGGGGTTTTGGGTTAACTGTGTTCAGCACAAAAAGGATTGGGCGCTACACATGTTATCTGTTATTTATTTGTGAAAAGCCAGGCAAGAATGATGTCAGCTAAAGACCATAAGAGCCCTTCCCTCCTACCCAAATCCTCTGTACGTAGATTAGCAGATCTAGCAGCTATGCAGCACGAGAGGGGGCCTAGCAGGCAGGGAAATCAGAATATATATTAATGAGAAAGGAAGTGTATTTTGAGAAATAGCTCTGTGCTCCAGAGTGTGTAGTGGTGCAGTTTCAGAGGGGGGAAAGCTGCTTTCCTATTCTTGTGGTCACTCCAGAGAATGCCAGATGATTCATCGCTTTTCTTCAAAATCTGGCTATGAAATGGATTTTCCTGTGGGAGTAGGGTTTGGTCAGCACTCAGCAGACATTTTACAAAATAATAGCCTCAGCCTCAATTCAATTAAGAATTAGAATGCCTTGTAGCACACAACACCATTATTTCTTTTAATTATCTTATGATCTCATTATTCTATAGACTTTTGGGGAATTGAGCAATCCATTTTGAAAGCAAGTTGCATCTGTCTCATGGCAGACTACTTTTGGGGAGAAAAATGTGTGGATTCATATGTCTTTTGAATTAACTTTACTGGCTCTCAGTAGTGTAACCAGGGCAGGATGAGTGGGACAACAGCCCGAGGCAATTACCAGGATGGGGAGCTAGAATCAGCCCCTGGGGCCACATACAGACAAGCAGGGGTCTGTGCTTGCAGTGACACAAATAATAGCACATGCCCCTACACATGCCCTTTGTTTTGGGCCTTGCTCCACTCCTCCATGCGCTGCAGAGTCACTGAGCTTAGGCACACTGCAGAGCAGCTGGCTGGGGTGCAGTGTGCCTCAAGATGGGGGCTCCATAGCATATGGGGATGAGGGAGCAGATACATAAGGGAAAACAGATAGATACATAATAAGGGAAAATATCCGAAACGTAACTGGTTGGATGGACTGTAGTTATACAAGATTCTGCTTTAAACTAGAAAAACTGTCTATGTCCAATTACATTATTTTTATTCTCCCCCAAACTTGGAATACTTCCAAATTTCAGTTTAAAGAATTATTACATTTTAAATAAAAGGAAATGAGTTAAACTTCTGCCAATATGTCGCATTAGTTACACAAGCTCTTCAGTCTTCCATTTTCACACAAATGATTGATTATGTCAATTGTATAAACATAGTGTGTGATAAATTATGAACAAGATGGGATCTGGTCTAATCTCTTCATTAGGGTGTTTTCCAGGAAAAAAAGTCAGTTAAGCTACTGGCACATCCCAAGAATGATTTTGGTAATGCTCTATACATGGACTGATTCAGAAAATTGTTCTGAAGATCCAGCCCATAAAACTAAAGTTGGCACTTCTTGTTAACTTTAAATCTATCCTCGCTGAGAATAGGACTGTACCAGCTATTGCTCAATCAGGTAGTAGCCATGATACAAGTTGTTCCTGTTATTACCATGTGCACTGCTGTTAGGAAGCACCCAGGTTGTATTCCTCACCAATGTCACAAATGGTGTACAAGGGACTTATCAAGCAATCCTGGCACGTGCACCCTTTCTCCCTGCAGCCGCTGCTCCAGCAGCGCACAGGAAGAAGCAGAGGACACAGGGCCAACATGAAGCTGCATCTAGTGCACTTCTGGCATCTGCAACAGCTATCTTCTCTCTCTGTTTGTGTTCATATGCCCAACCCAAGGTGGAATTTAAAAAAGAAAGAACTGGGAGGCAACCTGAAATTCATATTTCCTCCCACCCTCATCCCAAGGAGACCGCCAGCACTCTGATGAGACCTGCCTAACTTAGGACCCATTTCCCAATCAACCACCAAACCCACTATAAGCGTGAACCCCACAAACCACTTCACCCCCTGAAGCCAGGAGACCCTACCTGCCAGCAGAGCCTGTTAACATCCCTGTTGCTCTGAGGAAGACCTGTCAGGTTAGACTACCAAATAAGGCAGCTTCCATAAGGTAAATAAAATATGAGCTTTAGGGAAACATGGTGAGGGAAGATGGTGACAGGAGGGATTGAAGGGTGACAGAGAGATAAAGGAAACGGGATCTCTTTGGGATGAAGAGAAGGCTCATAAGTATTTTTAAGCAAGGAACGTCACACACATGTATTGCCAAATGGAAAATATTTTTGAGGGAACCTTACGCAGCATAGCGCTTCATGAATCATCAGTTTTACCTTTTTCATGAGCTCAGGGGTGGCTGACTTGTGGCATGCATGTTGCAGATGGCACTGCAGATCTGGGAGGGGGCAGGAAGCAGCTGTAGATAGGGCAGGGAGCACAGGGCAGAAAGCAGAGCAGGCAAAGGAAAGGGATTGGAGTGGCACTCAGAGAGGGTGGGAGGCTCATTTGTGATATGCCTGCCAAAAAGGTTTCCCCCAAAAAGTGGCAGTTAGCTGATCCTGTATCAGAGAATCTTATAGTCATGCAAAGTGATAGCCACATTTTCCTCTACGTAACACTGATTACTGAAAGAAAGAGCACACGTGCATGCATGCATACGCACACATTACAGGCCTTTAGAAAGCCTTCAAATTTGTATATTAATAGTCTTAGTAAAGTTGAAGGGTTTTGTTGTTTCTGATAGTTAAATAAAAATGAAATAAGAGGACCAACAACTAGAGGTCTATTGAAGTTGAGGCAGCTGCCAATCGATTTTACAGGCAGACCACAGGCTAGGCAGGTGGAGTATGGCGGGTCCCCCCATGCCTCTGATTGGCTGAGGGGCCCCAGTAGTCCCACCTTTTGCTACTGATTGGCTGTGAAGGCTGTCCGTCATGCAGCCCCGCCCCTCATCGCTGATTGGTGGC
>NW_005842090.1:1535299-1537526 GCF_000455745.1 Alligator sinensis
AGGACTGGCCCCCATCTTACTGTGCCAGCAGCCCCTCTTCCTCCTTTCCTCCCCGGTGAGCTGCATGGCCAGAAGGACTGCTGGCTTCCCAAAGGGAGCCAGCATTTTATTTTTAGTGAGTTTGGGTTTTTTTCAAGAAGCCTGCCACAAGTGTGGACTGCATGCTTTTTCACGGAGCCCATGTTTTTGTGTGGGGCCTGCCCAATGTGGCGGTTTCTGCAAAAATCTTGAAATTGCCACTTCAGTAGGTCCCTACCAATAACAGACTGCTATACTGCCTGGAATTTTTAAGTCAAAATAACAATGGTTTTTTGACACTGTTCAAATAATCAGAGTGCTGCAACAAGAAATCTCCAACTAGAAGAACCTGGGAAATCCATTAAAATCTGAACATTTATCTTTATCATATTATTTTGCCAAGTGTAGAAAGGTTATTGCGTCAAAACTAAGAAAGAACTTAGTAAAGATATAATACTTTATTCTTAATATTAGGAACTGCTGGAAAATAGATACTATCTGGCAAAAAAAAATTGAAAATGATGAAGCTGTTGTCATAAATATTTTCTTGTTGTTATAATATAAGCAACAACTACTATCTGCAACATCAAGAAATTCATACATAGAGTAAATATGCCATTATTATACAGAAAGGGCCAGATTCATCAACTACTTTTACGATGCTGTAAAGCTGCAGCTCTAGGATTCCGTATGTTCTCTGAAGAAAGAATTCCCAAGGCCGGCTGTGCAAGTGGACCCCAGATGTTAACAGCAAAATGATATCACTTGCTCTGATTAATATTCTGAGAACAGGGCTTTTTTTCTCTTTTACTCTCTTGCCACCTACTTTTCCAGATATACTAATTTCCTGAAATCCAAGTAATTCATATTTCACACTAAAGGTGAATCAAACCATCCCGATACTCAGAAAGACTAGCAAATATGGCAGAAAACCAACTTGGCTTAGCAGGGGACCCTTCAGTAAGCTAACTCACAAAAAGGAAGCTTATAAGAAGTGGAAACTTGGACAAATAACTAGGGAAGAATATAAGAGCATTGCTCAAGAATGCAGGGATGAAGTTGTGGAAGGCCAAAGTGCAACTGGAGTTGTAGCTAGCAAGGGATGTGAAGGGTAACAAAAAGGGTATCTACAATTATGCTGGTAGCAAGAGGAGGATCAGAGAAAGTGTGGGTCCCTCACTGAATGGGGGAGGCAACCTTGTGACAGAGGCTGCAGAAAAGGCTAAAGTGCTCCATGCCTTTCTTGGCTCAGTCCTCACAGGCAAGATCAGCTTCCAGACTATTGCACTGGGCAGCACAGTTTTACAGAGGAGGTGAGAAGCCCTCAGTAGTGAAACAACAGGTTAGGGGCTACTTAGAAAAGCTGGACATGTACAAGTCCATGGGGCTGAATGGGATGCACCAGAGGGTGCTGAGGGAGTTGGCTGATGTGACTGTTTTCAAAGGTGATTGGCTATCACCTTTGAAAACTCATGGCAATCAGGAGAGGTCCCAGATGTTTGGAGAAGGGCAAACATGGTGCCCATATTTAAGAAAGGGAAAGAGGAAGATCAGGGAACTACAGACTAGTCAGCTTCACTTCAGTCCCTGGAAAAATGAAGGAGCAGATCCTCAAGGAATCTATTTCTAAGCACTTGGAGGAGGAAAAAGGTGATTAGGAACAGTCAGCATGGATTCACTAAGGGCAAGTCATGCCTGACCAACCTGATTGCCTTCCATGATGAGGTGACTGGCTCTGTGGATGTGGGGAGACAGGGGGATGTGGTGTACCTTGTTATTAGCAAGGCTTTTGATATGTTCTCCAACAACATATGGACGAGGGGGTGGAAAACACGTTGTCCAAGTTTGCTGATGACACCAAGATATGAGGAGAGGTAGGCACGCTCAAAGGGAGAGAGAGGCTGCAATTAGACTTAGACAGACTACAGAAGCGGATGGATGGTAATAGGATGGGCTTCAATGTAGATAAATGCAGGGTGCTGCACCTGGGGAGAAGGAATCCACAGCATACACACAAGCTGGGGAGCTCCCTCCTTGTGAGCACAGAGGCAGAAAGGGATCTTGGAGTCATTATTGACTCCAAGATGAACATGAGCCACCAACGCCAGACCACAGCCAGCAAAGCCAACCACACCTTGTCGTGCATCCAAAGATGCATCTCAAGCCAGTCCAGAGAGGTGATACTCCCCCTCTACGCGACATTGGTCCA
>NW_005842090.1:1538004-1546444 GCF_000455745.1 Alligator sinensis
GATGGCTTGATCTCTAGTTGGCAGCTAGTATCAAGTGGAGTGTCCCAGGAGTCAGTCCTGGGGCTGGTTTTGTTCAATGTCTTCATCAACAACGTGGAAAATGGCATAGAGTGCACCCTCAGCAAGTTTGCAGATGACACCACGCTGGAGGGAGTAGTAGATACGCTGGAGGGTAGGGCTAGGATTCAGTGACCTAGACAAATTGGAGGATTGGGCCAAATGAATCTCATGAGTTTCAACAAGGACAAGTGCAAAGTCCTGCACTTAGGACAGAACAATCCCATGCACCAGTACAGACTGGGGGCTGAGTGGCTGGGCAGCAGCTCTGTAGAAAAGGACCTGGGGTTACAGTGGACAATAAAGTGAATATGAGGCAGCAGTGTGCCCTTGTTGCCAAGAAGGCTAACGGCATACTGGGCTGCATTGGTAGGTGTGTTGCTACTGGTCAAGGGAAGTGATTCTTCCCCTCTATTCAGCACTGATGAGGTCACATCTGGAGTACTGTGTTCAGTTTTGACCCCCCCACTACAGAAAATGTCTTGACAAATTGGAGAAAGTCCAGTGGAGGGTGACAAAAATGGTGAAGGGGCTGAGAGACATGACCTCTGAGGAAAAACTGAGGAAACTGGGCTTATTTATTCTAAAGAAGAGGAGACTGAGAAGGGACATAATACCAACCTTCAACTACCTGAAGTGGGGTTCAGAAAAGGATGGAGCTATACTGTTGTCAGTGGTGGCAGATGACAGAACAAGGAGCAAAGATATCAAGTTGCAGCAAGGGAAGTTTAGGTTAGATATTAAGAAGAATTTTCTCACTAGGGAGCTAGTAAAACACTGGACCAGGTTACCCAGAGAGGTGGTGGAGTCTCTATCCTTGAAGGTTTTCAAAACCTGGCTAGACAAAGCTTTGGCTGGGATGATCTAGTTGGGGATGGTCCTGCTTTGAGCAAGGGGTTGGACTACATGACCTCCTGAGGTCCCTTCTAACCCTAATTTTCTACGGTTCTATGGTCAAATAATTATTTTCACTCAGGCCAGGTCTAGAAAAGGTTTGTCCATATAACTATAAGGAAATGTTTTAACCTAACAAGGAGAGTTTGTCCAATAGAACAATCTATTCATCATACATTATTTATTAGTTGAAACCAAAATGTTCCATAGGAACACGTTGATTACTCATTTTGGAAAAAAAAAATCAAAATGAAATGTTTATATTGGGTAAAAATAAATTATTTGAAATGAAGCATTTAAAATTTATTGTACTGGAATATCAACTCTTTATTTCAAAATAATTTTCATTTTTAAATGTATTTTATTTTATACCATGGCATTTCATTTTGCATTATTTAATGTTATTTCTATGATTTGTTTAAATCAAACCAATTACCAAGAAATTAACATTTCACCATTAGAATACCAATTGCCCATTTCAACAATTAACAGTTATCAGTCAGAATACCAATTTCCAGTTACCAATTAAGATACCAATCCCTAATTAAAATATCAATTACCCAAGTAAGTATCAAATACTATGCTATACTATACTATTTTAGAATCAAACTCCCACTTGTTATATTGTACTCTTCTCACAGCTGGCCTCACCCCCTCACCCCGCCGCCCCCAGTCCCCGCTGTCATGGTGGCGCTATCACTACCATCCCCCTCTGCCTCCAAGGACCAAGGCTGCAGCAGGGGGGTGAGCCCAGCAGCTGCTGGCCTCACCCCCTACTCTGGCTCCTCAGTTCCCCCTGTCATGGTGGCGCCATCCCCCAGCAGGGCTGGAGTTGGAAGCAGAGGGGGATGGAGTGGGGGAACTGGGCCTGGACCTGATGCAGCAGGGTGGAATGGGGGTAAATGGGGCCAAATGAAAAGTGGAAGCAGGGGCAGGGATGGATGTGGGGCTCCACCCCCCCCCAATGACGGTGGGGACTGAGGGGCTGGAGCAGGTGGGTGAGAGGGGGGTTGCACAGATCTGGATGGAGGGGGCATGGGGCCAGAGGTACAGCGGTAGCAGTGTGGGGCATTGGGTGGCACTGCTCTGTTCCCTGCCCACCCACCTACCACGTCATTCTTGATGAGCAATTGGCTAGTAAAGTATAACAATGTTAAACCAAAATAAAATATTTAAATCTCTATCAAAATAAATGCTGTAACTGATCCAAAAGGGGGGGGGGGGGTTATTTCATTTTAACTTTTTATTCCTAATAAGCATGAAAACTTTTTCAAAATGTTGGAATTTTCCACAGAAAGGAAATTCTGTTAGTCTGGTGGCTTTGCTTCTAGTGTAGATACAATTTACAGTGCCAAAAAAAAGACATGCCAGTTCCAATAAGCTACATCTACATAAGCATTTTTTCCTGGTAAGGGCTTTTCCCAATGTAAAGGCATATAAAAAAAAAATCATACCTATTAGGAATAGTATGCTAGGTGGAGGCTGTAGTGTTCATCCAGGCTAATTCCTACCTCAGGAATTATCTTTCCACCTCCTGCTGGGGCCTATTCTAATCTCATTCTCATCTCATTTATATTGTGTAAATCAGAATTAACTCCATTGAACTAAGACAACTTACATCACAGTAAAACTGGTGCAAGTGAGATCAGAATCAGACCTATTGTTTAGCTCTCTTTATCTTAATTATGCAGAAACAAAACTCACATCTCAAACAAGTCCACATTGCTTTAGTAACCAAAATTGGATTTTACTGCTCAACTTCACTTCTGCAATACGGAACAAAGGTGAAGGCTGAATGCAAAGTATGTCCTAACTCTGTTTATAATTGGAATGGGATGGCTGGACTCTTAAGCTAGAAACAGACATCTTCACTGGGCCGTGATCAGCTGTGCTGTGTCAGGTGTGCTCCAGGGATATTGTGCTCCAGGGATATTGATAGACATCCCTGGCTGCTATGCCGCAACTTGGGACACATCTGCAAGCAGGGGGAAAAAACACCCACTTTCAGATGCACCCCCCATGTTAGAAGCAGAAGAATCTCTGCCAGGTATTTACCCCTGCAAATGCTTGCAAGCATGGGTGGGGGAGCCAGAGGAACAGATGGACTTGTACTCCCCACTCGGTGCTTACAGGTACATCTGGGTAAATAGGGAAAGTGAAGCAGGCACTCCCAAGGCTTGAGAGGGCCAGTTCTGCCTGGGTTCCACGGGTGTGCAGGACTGGGCCCCTCAAGCCTGAGGATCCCCTGGCCCTGGGAGTCTGGAGAGCCCAGACACCACTTCACACTACCAGAACTCTTCTGCCATAAGCAAACATGTGTGGGCCACAATAAAACAGCCCAATTTGTCACTACCTTGTACTGCAGCCACTAATTTGAGCATTTGTGCCATGACAGAAGGTACAGATATCTGTTTAGTTTCACCTTGTACCACCATAAAAATGTGACATCTGTTTCCACCTGGTTAAGGAAGAATGAGAACCCTGTGGGAGGAGCGCTGAGGTTGGACATGCTGTGGCAAACGCAGTGTGTTAATTCCATCAGGGTAGAAAAGTGGGAGTGACTTTTTGGTTGGAGCAAGCTGGGGACTTCTTGGACAGGAAGCCATAGAAACAGACAGACTTGGTGAGAAAGCATAAGTTGAGATTTATGCTCTGTTATTTGAGTAATTTGATGAAGCTAAATCCCAGGAAGTGTAACTAACCTTGACTGTTTTATAGTACACTTTGTTTAATAATCCTGAAATTCCTTTGTGTGGCTCTCATGTCATGGTAAACCACAAAAGCAAAGCTTAAGAGTTGGGTTAGTCTCTCCAGACCCTAGAGCAGCCTGAGAAACACTTTATTTTTATTCAATTGTTCATTTATTACTTTCCACAGTGTCTCTGACCTAGCTTTCTGCATTATCTCTCATTGTCTCACTTTCATCTCTCCTTTTTTTTAAGAAACCTCTGCTTACCTACTTTTCTCCAGCTTCTCACCCTGCTTTCTGAGTTTGCCAGTAACCACAGACTTTCTGAACATTTTCAGTATTGCTATTAAAGGTGAAGCTGTGGGAGATGAGGGAGAGGGTGTAAATATGAAGCCCAGGCCTTTTTCCATGTTGCAGATGACAAAATATGCAATATTTAATACATATATGGCAAAACATAAATGGTAAGAGCCCATGTAAGGGAAGAATTTCATGATGTGTGGGTAGGAAAATACATTCATTAATTGCAAGACCTACCTGGTTCAAACAAGCAGCTTATGATCCTGCCAGGCTGACCTGAGGCTCCCAAGCAGCTATCAGGAATGTAACAGTGATGGAAAACCTCTGTGGTTGGAATCAGAGAAAAGATGCAAGGTACTAGCCACAGCAACAGTACTGAAAGGCCAGCCTGGAGGTAAAGAATCAGTGGGAGCTAGCAAGTGTTTGAAGACAGGCCAGGAGACACTTTGCTAGAGTCATTGGGAGTTTAATTACTAAGGGGGAAATAACATCAAAAGTCGTCTGAGAGTTTCGAAGAGAGAATGGGATCTATTGTGTAGTAAAAGAAAGGTATTCAAAGGGACCCAGCATTTAGACCTATCTATTATCGTAGGTGTTACCTACTATTTGCAATGCCAACATAGCCAGACCCATAGCCCTGACTTGAAGCCATCCCTTTGCCAAATTTTAAGTCCCAGCTCCTGAGCATGGATGTGCTAATACTCCTCAAAGGAAAAGTTGTCTAATTTTTAATGGACATTTTTCTCTAACCTCATTCTCAGAATGAATCAACTTGTTTGAAATTTTTTGAAAAAAATCAGCCTGAAGGGAGCACATGGTAGGGAAAATTCCAGTATAAATGGTTAAAGTTTCACAGTTATAAACTACAGTGTCAAGCAAGCTTACTAACAGGTAGTGCTACCAGGCCTGCCTACACATATCAAAGAATAACCACAACTTGAATTACGGGGTATGACTGAATCTTGTAATGTTGATCACTACATAAACCACCTATTCTTCATTCCCCTGGCTTATGGCATCACCAGAACTCATAAAGGAACAGCTGCAATTATATTGTTTTTAATTTTCTTATAGGCACCAAATTGCATTTTAATGGAATCTGATGACTACCAGGGATGTGACCTGGTCACAATCCCGATGCACAAAGAAGGCAGATGCTGGGGTGAGGAAGGGGTGGGCAGGTCATCCCAGATCCATTCTGGAAGGGCCACAGATGATAAACTGAAAAGCCTCTTGGGGCCTGGGAGTTGATGATTGAATATCACTGACCTTTATTCATATATCACACCTATCAAATGATATTAAGTGCTTTAAATGAGGTTTTAAAAAGCAGCCAGAACAAAACCAGTCAGATATTCCTACTTACCTAGTTTTCTCTCTTTTGTTTACTTATTTATTATGTGTCAAGCAGCTCATGGAATTTAAATATTCCAACAGCAACCTCTGAATTGGACAAATATTTAGACAAAATGGCTCTTCCCAGTTTAGATTTCATTCACAGCAAGTTTAAACTTTTTCCCCTGCTCCCAGAACTGCTGCACAATAGAAGTCTGTTAGGGTTACAAACATGTTTATTCAAGTGCCAACATCTGTCTGCATGCCAATAGGTGATCACATTAACTTTACGTATGCAGTTGAGGATACAATGCACCTGTCCAGCTGTGTAGGAGGGAAGTGAAGACTATGTTTACAAAACACTCAGTGGAAGTACAAAAGATCAGCTTAAGGGCTTTATTTGTAAAATAGCTGACGATAAGGCAACACTTAAATCCCAAAAAACAGATCAACTGTCCCCCTTCAGTCATTAACCTACCTCTAATTAAGGGGAAAGCCAAGATATTGTGCAGCTGTCAGCATTGTCTTTGAGCAGATTTAAAGTATTTTAGATCCCAAAGGATACAATTAAAAACATACTGGGCATGCCTACATGTCCATTAATGAGCCTTTGCTACTATGCATTAAGTTTAGTACCTCTAATATGAGGTACTACATAAAGGTGCATTAGCTTATGCTAGCAAAGACTAACTTTTTTTGTGATGTTTAATGCACAGTAGACTAAGTGTGTTCGTATTAGCACATTAGCACAGTTTTTGCTCTGACATGCTAATGTGCAGTATAATAGGCTACTGCACATTATGGGGTCTTATGTAGTATTTGATATACTAATCCTTGTCTAAGCTTCTTGCATGCATTTGAGGAAGAAAAAGAGTAGATAGAGTTTATTTTCATCTGTACAAATTACCCTCTGAACTGCAAAGGAAAGGACAGGAAGGTGTGTCTGCTCTGCAGTCTCTAATGTTGGAAGAAATGGGTCAAATTCTAAGCAAGATTTTGCAAAATAAATCTTAAAAAGCTCAGAGTCCATGTGAGTTAAGGGCATACCACACTTTCCAGGATCAAAGTTCTTTGTTATATGGAGCATTACATTTATCTCAATAGAGCTATAGATTTACCCAAGTAGAAGGGGTCATAATCTGGCCCACACCTTTTGATACTTTCCCTTACTTTTGATACCTTGCCTATAAGAAGCACAAAAAATTACAGCTGTTATTTAGGGATTTGAATCAGAAGTTCAACATCCTATTTCAGTGTCCTGTTGTACTCATAAGGGGATCTCTGTGGAGAGGAGACAGAAGTGAAACTTCCGGTGTTGATCATTTTTACACATTATTCTTAAATATTATGGTTATCTAATTGATTGTCAAAGAGGGCTGTATGCTGGGGTGTTTTGTTTGTTTTATTTCTTTATGATGTGTATATATTTTCAAGCCTTGCTGAGATACCATAAATAAATAACAAGCTGCACAACTACTTATTTTTTTAAATCCCTCTATTGTTGAAAAAAAATATGTTGTGAAACACAACAGTTATTATTCTGCAAGACAGCTTGTGCTGCTGTCCAACCTAGGCATTATTTTCTGCAAAGTATATTTTGTATTTATACAGTCCCTTTCATCCAAAGCTCTTAAAACATATTGCAAACGTTATGTAGAAGTGGATCAAGACAGTGAAAGAACAGGGAATAGAATCCCTACTCCCAGTCCTATGGTGTGACCCCTAGCCTTACTACATGTCCACAAGGGTCAAGCCATTTTCCATTAAAAATTAGTCCAGATCCCCACAAAACATCGGATGTCTTGCTGTCATTTTAGGTGCCTTGGTACAAAAGTAGATCTCATCAGCTGCTCAGCTACCACCAAACCATAAGTCTGTTTAAGTTTCCACCAGTGAAGTTCCCTCTGCTTCAGGGCATGCCCAAAACTACTTCTGTCCTGAAACCACTGAGCAGCTAGGTATCTCCTTTTTGACTAAGTAGAGGCTGTCAAAAAGACCAAGGCTGAATTGATTCAATCGTCACAGGCTAATTTAAACTGCATAAATTGAACCAACAAGCAAGCAAACAGACATTTACTTTTGATTCTGGAAATGCAGCCACATGCCTGCAGCGGCCGGGCCAGAAGCCAGGGGGTGCTAGAGCATGCCTCTCTGCTTGCCTGGAGCAGAAAGCTTGGGCCAAGGCTAGCCTGTCCACCCTGGGGGGTGTGGTTTGCAGAAGTGCAAAGCATCCTGGGATTCCGGGGGCTTGTGAGTTAACTTGAATCTGGAGAGGATCTGGGACAAAAGTTCAATAAACCAATTTAACCTAAATCAGTTAAGTCTGATACCACATCCATCCAGGTTTATCTTAAACTGGGTTTGGCCCTTTGGAAAGCAGTTTATGTGCGCTAAACTTCTGTTGTGTTGAACCAGTTTCTGATCACTTACACTGGTTTATGTGTAATTTCTGTCCCTAAGTAAGTTCCTGAGGGCCTCCACTTGCTAGACTTTTCTCCAGCTGTCTCACTCACAATATCTGATCCAGCAGGCATGCCTATTGAATAGGGCCTCACAAATAAATTATACTTTGGAAAGCAGTTTATGTGCGCTAAACTTCTGTTGTGTTGAACCAGTTTCTGATCACTTACACTGGTTTATGTGTAATTTCTGTCCCTAAGTAAGTTCCTGAGGGCCTCCACTTGCTAGACTTTTCTCCAGCTGTCTCACTCACAATATCTGATCCAGCAGGCATGCCTATTGAATAGGGCCTCACAAATAAATTATAATAGTGAGGCCTAAGAGGGGCATTCACAAAATCCAGGACATTGAGCAGAAAACCACTTAAGCCAGCAAAAGAAGGAAATGCCACGGAAAGGAGTCACACAGTCAGGTCCCTAACTTCATCAAGGCATCCTAGACTCACAGCCATGAACCCCATCCTGGAGCTAGTACCTAAACCAGTCATTTCTGCTGTTATTTAAATCTCATAGATTCATAGATGTTAGGGTCGGAAGGGACCTCAATAGATCATCAAGTCCGACCCCCTGCATAAGCAGGAAAGAGTGCTGGGTCTAGATGATCCCAGCTAAATACTCATCTAACCTCCTCTTGAAGACCCCCAGGGTAGGGGAGAGCACCACCTCCCTTGGGAGCCCGTTCCAGACCTTGGCCACTCTAACTGTG
>NW_005842090.1:1546532-1547027 GCF_000455745.1 Alligator sinensis
CCCCGTGATGAAGTGATAGCCAGCCACAAGTTCGCCTCTCAACCTTCTCTTGCGGAGGCTGAAGAGGTCCAGGTACCCCAGTCTCTCCTCACAGGGCTTGGCTTGCAAGCCCTTAACCATACGAGTGGCCCTTCTCTGGACCCTCTCCAGGCTATCCGCATCCCTCTTGAAGTGCAGTGCCCAGAATTGCATGCAGTATTCCAACTGCGGTCTGACCAGCACCCGATAGAGGGGAAGTATCACCTCCTTGGACCTATTCGTCATGCATCTGCTGATGCATGATAAAGTGCCATTGGCTTTTCTGATGGCTTCGTCACACTGACAACTCATGTTCATCTTGGAGTCCACTAGGACTCGAAGATCCCTTTCCGCTTCCGTACCACCCAGCAGGTCATTCCCTAGGCTGTAGGTGTGCTGGACATTTTTCCTCCCTAGGTGCAGCACTTTGCATTTCTCCTTGTTGAACTGCATTCTGTTGTTTTCTGCCCACTTGTC
>NW_005842090.1:1547766-1550810 GCF_000455745.1 Alligator sinensis
TCCTTTACTTGGGATGCCATCCTCAGCTCCATGGTAGCTTTGGCCCGTCTAACTGCCTCCCTACAAGCGTGAGCAGAGGAGGTATATTCGTCTTTGGTGATCTCTCCCTGTTTCCACTTTTTATGTGCTCCCCTTTTGGCCCATAGGCTGCCCTGGATTTCTCTGGTCAGCCAAGGAAGCCTCCTGGCCCCTTTCCCTCTTTTTCCTTGCATCGGGATCGTCTCCCTTTGTGCCCGAAGGATCATTTCCTTAAGGCACAGCCACCCTTCTTGGGCTCCCATCACTTCAAAACTCCTACTCTGCAGTGCGTCCTTGACTAATCGCCTGAGTTCATTGAAATCAGCTTTCCTAAAGTCTAGCACTTTCACCCTACTAGTTACCTTACCCACTCGACGTCTTATGGTGAATTCTATTATTAGGTGATCACTATCCCCCAGATGGCTACTCACCCTACTAGTTACCTTACCCACTCGACGTCTTATGAAGAATTCTATTATTAGGTGATCACTGTCCCCCAGATGGCTACCGATCTGTAGGTCCCCAACCATGTCATCCCCCGTTGCCAATACCAGATCCAGTAAGGCATTCCCTCTAGTGGGACCGTGTACCTCCTGTGTGAGGTGGAGGTCCTGTACACAGGTTAGAAACCTGCGTGAACGGTGGGACTTTGCCGCCTGTGTCTCCCAGCAGATGTCTGGGTAGTTTAGGTCCCCCATGACTACCGCCTCTTTAGCTTTTATGGTCTCCGAGAGCTGCCTCAGGAGCCCCAAATCTAGTTCTTCCCCTTGGTGTGGGGGCATCATTTGGGTCTACGTCACTCTAGAGGCTGCAGAGCAGACACACCTTCCTGTCCTTTCCTTTGTAGTTCAGAGGGTTTCTTCATAGGACATCAAAACCAAAACATCAGCAAGGTTGGTACATAGAGGTGTCCCCCAACACCCTCATTCAGGCACATTCTTCCTACAAATTCTAGACCAGCAGTTCTCAACCATTTCAATGTGCACTGAAAATAGACTCAAGACCTCAGAAAATGCCAGCTCTTCACTTTCACTTCTTGATTATGGAAAAGTAATAGAGTAATTCTTTGGTTGTAAAGAGCTTCGAAAGACCACAACAAGGCAGAATGTTTTTGACACAATGGATTCCTATTTGAAATATCGAGATGAATCATCTGTAAGCGTTTGTCCACCTAATAGTACTAATGCTGAGTGGCACTGTGTGGCACCCTTGTTGAGAATCACTGTGCCAGACAGTGGTTTTGCTTCTGCTGAGTATGGGGATAGCTTCAATTTTATACTGGCACTTCACAAGACAACTTTCTGACTATCTGGATGGTCAAGTGTTGGATTCAGGCTACCTAGAAAAGTTGTGGAATTTCCATACTTGGAAACTTTCAGAAGCAGGTTCGACAGGCGCTTGACTGGGATGATTTAGTCAGGGCTAATCCTGCCTTGAGCAGGGGCCTGAACTAGATGATCTTGCGTGGTCCCATCCAGCTCTACGTTCCTCAGATTCTGTGGCAAACACCACAGCCACTGTGTAGACAAACTTTCTGCCTATTCTGGTCAAGTCTTTTTTTCTTCTACAAGTTATCTATTTTGGGGCTTTCCTTGCCCCTTATATCCCTAATACTATCTGGGATTTGCTACACTCTTGCTCTAAAGAGGAGCTTGTCCTGTTGGGTATTTGCAGCAGGAAGAAATAAATGAGTTGCCTTCAAAACAATAAAGTATATTGGCCCTGCATTACATCAAAACAAGTGACACAAAACCACTAATAAACCATACTAAACAACCAGAGGAGCAGGTCATAGGCACTTTGTATGACATTTGCTACTGGCAACTTCGCAGCCTGCTTTGCAATAAGGAAGAGAAGAAGCTACATGGATTTATGTTATCCAGTAAAATGGGCTAATGGACATTTTCAGAGTGGGAAATAGATTCCTAAATAGCTTTCAAATTCTGACCACGTAGCCCTGGCTTGCACTGAAATGTGTAGCCACATGTGAAACCACTTAGAAATGTTACCATTGGTAGATGTCTGTGGTTTGAAAATGATGCTGAGTTTGTTGTTGTTGAGGCCATCTAGAAGAGACAGTATGATTTGTTTAGATCCCGGAATTCCCTCTTTGTTAGTCTTTGCTACTCTTTAAAGCAGTTTTGCTTAACCTTTTCCATGCTAAGAACTTTAATCATGAAACTGAGTCACAGAGACTTACAGAAGAATTATACTATTTAAAATAAAAAAATGCACGTAAAAAGCTTGTCAGATTCCGTAACAGGCTTCAAGCCAACCCTCATCTAAACTGGATTTGCTTTAAAGGGATTTAGACAAAGCTGGTCATACAAACAACCAAGATGCCAAATAAAGTCTAACTGTGACTACAGACTCAAAATAAGATCTAATATTCAGATTCTGTCACCAGTGTCAAGGAGTTCAGGAAGCTCCATGCAGGGGTTTCAGGGAAAGTGCTTCAACTAACATCAGTGCTCTGTTTCAGAGGTTTTTTGAGCCTGAGGCACTGAGTACCAGGAGCTCCCATTCATTTCAAATGGAGTATTTAAGGCTTAGTACTTCTGTAGGTTAGGTTTTTAAATATTAATAGCTCAAGAGTTGACAATGTGTTCTGCACTGTACAGAATACAGAGAAAGAGCATTGGATGGATCTTCAGCTGGTATAAAACTGGCAGTCCATGAAGTTACACTAAGGATCTGGCTCCCAGTCTCTGTCCCTATGGTTATTATAATGTAAATGAAAAGCCAAAACAATACCAATAGCAACAACAAATATGCAGGATGAGCAGTGGAGAGCTACCACATGATGCTGTAAGAGTATTATTCTAACCTATCCTCAATTGGTTAACATTGGCATGGCATATATTAATAGCTAATTACTACACTTGCTGTGTAATACATCAGGGGTGGTCAACCCACAGCATATGTGCCACAAGTGGCACAGGCAGCCCCTGTGTGGCACATGACAGACCGGGGAAGGTATCTACCACAGCGGTAGACAGGGCAGGAAGCAGAAAAGAGCGGACTGG
>NW_005842090.1:1550820-1552438 GCF_000455745.1 Alligator sinensis
GGGATTGGAGCAGTACTCGTGGAGTACTTTGGAACCGTATTCAGGACTAATTTGAGGCATACCTGTCATACAACCCTCACTGTTTGATACTGTATATATTTGGGCTGCTTTATTTTGTATTTCTTCCCCTGCGCACCTGCTGCATTGACTTCAGGCTCTCTCTGTGCTGCTTTCTGCAATCCAAGAACAGCAGGGCTATGAAAATCAGCACACAACTGAATCCCTAAGCCTAGCATAACAGGGCTGGTCTTGAGCATGAGAGTTATCCTTTTTTAACAGCAAAAAATGGCAGTGCGCGCAAGGTTTATAAAAGACACTTTCATTTTTTAATTGGAAAGAGCTCATAGTTTAAAGTTCACTAGCTTTGGGGGACAAAGAACTGAGAGTTACTGAGTAGTTTAGAGGGTAGGTGAGATCAGGTAACATGTCCAAAAGGGTATGAGACTGATCCAAATCTCACTGAAAAAACTCTCCTTGACTTCAGTAAGTTTGGGATAGTATCATTAAGGCTTGGCAGTTCACAACTTTGCATGTTACAAACTGAACATGAAGTGAAAGAGAAGCAAGAATCCTGCACACCTAACGTAGTCTGCTTTTCCTGCATCTAAAGCTCAGGTTCTTTAGTATGATCATGTAATAAAAATGCATGTTGTTACTTTGGCTAAATTCATAAACCAAAACATAACATGTAACAAAGAGACAAATCAGATTAAGGAGGGAAAAGATTGTTTGGAAAGTGATGTTTGCCTTTTGACTATTTCACTCGGCAACCTTAGGTCCCAAACTTGAAATTAAATGGGCATAGGTTTGAACATGTGTTGAGGTCCATCTGAGTACACTCCACTGTGGGCAAATGTGGGATAAGTGTGTTAATGTTCCCATAATATATATTTTAGCAAAAAAAAAAAAAAAAAAGAGCATATAACTGATTTCAAGTCATTACCTGCCTTTCCTGGCTTGTCAGCTATATAGTATGACAGACAGGATTCCCTTCTATGAACCACAGTGGACACCATCATTGATTTAATAGTTGTTATTATTAAACAACATTTAATAATGTTTTTATAAATTGTGATTAACACAGTTGTAAATTAGATTAATTTAAATGTATAAATTAAAGTTAACTGACCTATTACATTGTACTTTTACTTTACCATAATGCTCTATTGCTGTGCTCGTTTCCTATGGTTGTTTTTCATCCTGTGTGTGCGGTAGGACACTTGGGGTGCCTGTCACTTTACCATGCCAGGCAGCCTGTAAAGCTGCTAGCAGGTGTGGGCCAGGGCTAACTGGGGTGTCAGATGGCCTAAGGAGCTGGCAGGTATATCTCCAGGCCCTAATAGAAGCTAGCAGTAACATTTGGGAGCCTACTGCGAGAGCACCATCTCAGCAGGATGGTTGCAACTCCAGAAGGCCAGCTTGGAGATAACACCTAAAGTAGTCTGGAGGTTGGGGAGGAACTAAGGGGAGGAGGAGGTTCCTAGGGATCCAGGGAGGGGTCCAGAGCCTAGCAAGAGGCTTAGAGTGTGGGACCAGCAAGGATCCAGGAGCCCCAGAATGGGGCTTAAATGAAAGAGAACATCAACGAGGATGCCATCTGCAAGGCATGGGGCACAGT
>NW_005842090.1:1552448-1565730 GCF_000455745.1 Alligator sinensis
CAATTAGCCCATAAGGCAGAGGCCACATGCACCTGGTGGTCATTTGGGAAGAACAATTTAGAAAGCCCTGGGGCACCATTCCTCAAAAATGTAACCAACATCAAGGCATGGCAGGTAAATGAAAGGGTGATTGCCCACAAAGTGAGGGCTGCAGGGGCTTCACAGCCACTCTTGGAAACATATGCTGGTTAGATATTTTGTTATATGTGTTCCAATTATTAACTAGAAGCATTATTCAAACAAGAAGATGTATCAATAATAGCAAATATCAAGTCATTTGCACCTAGTGAGCTCTGTTTGAGACTGAGATCACTCAAAATTAAGAAATTTATCATAGAAAATCCATCTCCAGCCATACTATAATGGGACACTGAAACAGTAATTTCTGCTGCTATGATTTTAACATCCATGAATGTCAAGGATGTTACAAATTCACACACAAAATAAAGCCAAGGACACACAAGTTAAGATCAGATTTCTTGTGGTAGAATCCACAACGAAAATGGAGAACACTTTTTTGTTTGGATGTTTAGCTAACACTGTTTCAGGGTACTGCAGTCCTAATTCAGGAAAACAAGCATTTTTAAAGTATCACATATCACATTTCATAGTCATATAGCTATAAAATAAACAGTCCATCTACATCCAAACATAACTAAACTTATCCAGATAAAATGAAAATGTTTTCAACTTAAAATATCAATATTTAATTTTCTAACTCATAATGGAAGAAAAACATTTATTAGAAAACCTAATCATACTGTTGACAAAAACAATACTGCCAAGCTTCTCATAGTGGGTCAGCAATCAATGAAATTCTCTAATGAAGGACATGTTGCCTTCCCTCTTGCAGCTGTCTTACATTTATGAAGATACAGTATAGAAAATAAAGACCTTGTGTAGTTTTTATTAAGTATTCCTCAACTTTCAGATGTTTTTATGAGCAAAATCATAGTGGCAGTATTTAGAAATATTAACAATTCATGGAAATAATGAGTAGAGCTGAATGAAACATTTTTTCTTGACAGGAAAATTGTTCTTTACTGAGACAAAACCAAGACTTTGACAAACAAACAAAAAAACCACTGAGCCTCAGAGCCAGTAGCATGGGATTCGGAGTACTTGAGTGAATGATATGGAGCAGGCACTTAGACTTGTCTCCCACAAGCCAGGTAAGTACCATAGGCTATTGTAGGGTGAGTCATTCTTAAGCTGTCCTGATGGAACCATTCCATTTTGTATGACTAATTAAACACTCATTGGACCAGGAACTCAAACCTTATTCTCTTGTATTTTATGTAAGAACTCAATTTCTGGGCTTTCAAATAATTGAGTCTCTCACTTTCTTTCCCTGAAAGGAATTAAATTAATATTTCATTTTTTAATACAAAGTGACCAGACCCAATGGGACAGATTGAAAACACAGTACAAAAGAATGACTTAACAGTGCAGTAGTTAGGGCACTCAGTTGGGATGTGAGAAAGAAGAGTCCCTGCTCTGTCTCATTTGGAGCAGTCACTTGCATCCCAGGTGAATGATCTGGACATCTAGGCTAGAGACGGACATTCAAAAAGCCTGAGCCTGAATTGATTCAGTCTTTGCAGGTTAGTCTAACCTGCAAAGTTTGAACTGACTTGAAGGTGGATAGACATTCCCTTTTCATTCCAGAAATGCAGGCACATGCCTGCAGAGACTCAGACTAAAAGCCAGGGGGTACTAGAGCAGCCCTCCCTTCCCTTCCTCAGGGCTAAGATAAGGGGTGTGTGGCGAGGGCCAGGCAGGATGTTCTGATTAGGGAGGGGTTCTCTCCCTGAACTTTGACAACAGAGCATTTATCATCTCTGTTATCAGCATTTAGCACCCCATCAGAAAACAAAGCGTTGCTCGTTAGTTCAAGCTCTTCTTAAACAGCTTTTTCCAAAGGAAGTAATGTAGGAAAATTAACAGCGGAGCTTTTGATTAGCGCAGCTGTTGATTAGCGCCTGAAAGCCCTACGTGGACAATGTCCTATCTGCCTTACACAGCATTAGCTAGCATACCACATGTTGGCTAGAGTCCATGTTGCGGGAGAGAGGAGGAAGGGATCCCTGCTTAAGCAGTGAGAGAGGGGAGAAGTGGGGCACAGGAAAGCCATCAGACCCTGCTGTTCCTGCAAGTCTGTGCTGAGCTGGAGCCAGGGAGCAGGGGGAGGGCAGCCCTGCTGTGGAGCAGAGAGCCCTGCCCAGCCCAGAGAGCATGCCAGGATGCTGGGGGAACCTGATTTAGCTTAAACCAGCAAGGGGTCTGGGTCAGACATTGCATAAACTGGTTTGACCCAAATCAGTTAAGTCTGATACTACATTCAACCAAGTTTATCTCAAACCGGTTTCAGCCATTTTCAAACTAGTTCATATGCACTGAATGTCTGTTCTGTTATAGGTTTAAACCAGTTTCTGATGACTTAAACTGGTTTATATGTAATGTCTGTCCCTAGTCTCTTTCTCTTTGGCTTTAACCGGAAATCCCATCTAGCTACCACCACCACAACAAAATTTTCACCAAAATTGGTTCATTCCCTTTATATTTTTCAGTGTCAACAAACTGCCTTTTTCCAAAGCAGCAAAAAGTCTTTTTGTTAAAGAATTTCCAACTTGCTCTGTTAATGAGTCATTCCTGGGCTAAGCAGAGTATTCTGTTTTGAATCATGAATGGTTGCATTTAAGAGAACAAAGTGTACAGGAGGGAATTCAGAAATTCATACAAAACAATTATACTGCTCATGAAAACTCGAACCCTTACAATTTCTACTCTGTTGCATATTTCCATTTGAACAGACCTTTTTCTTCAGAATTTTTATGAACAGGGCATGACATCACACAGACTGAGAATTTCAGAGCTACAGATAAACAAACTATGTTTCTGATTATAGCAATAAGTCATAGTAGAGTGCAAATTAATAGACTATTTGTATGTACCTGAGGTCTGTAAGCCTTTTTCTTTCTAATTACTAGACAACATCCCATCAATACAATACTGGGACTTAAAATAGAAGGAATGTGGCTTTTGCAATTCTGAGGTAACTGCTGAAAAAAATCACAGAAGAAGCTTTTGACTCAACTTTCCATATGTCTTCAGGTTCTGTTTTTAAATTATAGAGATTCCAAGACATTCAACAGAGAGATTGCAGAGTAGTAAATGTGTTGTGATTATTATGGCTGAGATTTAGTCCATCAGTTCCCAGTAGATGGTAGGTCATTCCCATACTTTAATCCCCTTTGGTAAACTACAGTACTGAGTGTTATACTTGACAATGTGGTTTTTCATGGTTATAACCAAGGCTGAGAGCCCATTGGGTTTGGATAAAGATCCTTCTCTTGACCTATCCGTCTCCCAACTCCTAATAAGACCCCAGCTTCTTTCCTCTTTCCTACCAGAAAATCCTAGTAGATCCCTATTTCTGGTTTTGTTCTAAGCAAACAGCCAGTAGCTCCTAGCTTGCATCTTCGATTATGCCTCTAGCCAATAACTGCATCTATTCAGGTTAGCATTATTCAAGCTAAGTTAAGGCAGATAAGGAGATAAATTCTTCGGAAATGAGAAAAAAAAAGAAAACAAGGAGAAAGGTAAATTCAAGCAGTTTGCCATTCTGTTGAGAATCCAGATAATTGTACTCAAATTGAAGAAATTCAGTAACAACTATGAAACTGTGAGTGCATAGAATTCAGGGAGACCCTCAATATTCTTACAGTGACCAGGGGTAGCAGAAGACTGGCAACAAAACTATAAGATTGCTGTGCAATAGGAGTTATGAAAGCTATGCTAAATCTTGTCATATTTTAATTTTGATAACTATAACAAACTTGAACCAAAATGCCAGAAAATGAACAGATACTCGGATTACTCAAACCCAGCTGCACAAATCCCATTGGGAGTTTCAAAAGGTACAAAACAGTTAAAATACAAAACTTTCTATGGTGCAAGATCTATTTCACCCTCTTTAAAATGCAAACATGTTAATAAATGGTGTTTTTTTCACTTGATTACAGACAGTAAGGAACCAGAATTTCCAGTGCATGAGAAGTCCTAACATTTCAGAAGTGGAGGGCGGGGGGGGGGGGGGGGGTTGTCTCAAATTGGAACAAGCCAACAGAATTTCCCTCAAAACAAAAGTATGCCATAGCTATTTGATAGTCTGTTTCAGTAATACAAATTGTGATCTCAAACTTGTTATTATATATTTTTCTTTTAGTTCCTTTTTTCTTTCCTTCTATTCCATACATTTAAATCTAAAACAAAGCTTTAAAATCAAAGCTTTACAATCAAAAGTATTTTCATGATGCAAAAAAATTCCATTCTGATAAATTTAAAACAGATCCCAAAATGTTTTGTTTTCATTTCTTTTAGATGCCATTCATCAAAAGTAAAACCCTCCTACAAAGTATGTTGATTTTGATGAATCTGCATTTTCAAGAAGGGAGGGGGAAAAACATTTCCTCTGCCCCCCACCGAAAAAAAGAAAAGAAAAGAAACCAACTCTCTGTAGGAGGTGCCTTCCAGGCATCTTTATAATGTTTCCAGTAAATTCAGTGCAGATTTCTATATGAGAGTATTATGGCTCAGACTCACTGGCTAAACTATAAATTGAAAGCCACCATAAAAAGCTGATAAAGAAAGGGGCAAGCAAGAAGTTTAATTACTTGGGTCCAATCTGAAATCTCTGGTCCTCTCCTTTCTGGTGAAAGTTTTGGAACAGGTGAAAACTGGAAAACTCTCCCCAACATGCCAAAAGGGCTCTTTCCTGTTGAAAAAATCTAGGTAACAAGGTTATTTGCACATATTCCTTTAAATATGGGATTAGGACTAAGGATTACAGCTAGTTGGAACAGGTACATTGAAAAACTTTTCCACTGGGAAATATTTCAACAAAACTGAAATCTGTCACATAAATCTTCCAGTTTTTTATTAATTTTTTAGCAAAACAATTCAAAATGCCAAAATGTTCCATTTCAACATTCTGGAATAAAACATTTTAATTTTTCATTTCAGTGAAATTATTTTTATTCAGTAATTTGCTTTATATTATTTAAAAAACAAATAAAATTGAAATAATACTTTGGAGTTTATTTACACATTATTGTTATTTAAACATATTTATTATATGTTATTTAAAACATTTTGACTGCCCCAATTTTTTCTTCAGAATTTTGTCTAGTAAAAATAAGCATTAAAAAGTGTATTTTTTTCCTTAGGATAAAAAAAAAAAATCTTCTCTTTAAAATCTCAAAATTTTCTATGGGATGAAAGATTCCTTTTTTGACTGATTCTACTACAGGTCATTCTAGTTAATAAGCATTATTTTTCCTGCATAAATAAAAGTATGTATCCTATTTTGTTGCATAAATAGTTCAACTCTTGCTTTCTAATTGCCTGTGGATTTTGAATATACTTTGCAATAATATACTCAAATATGCTTTTATTTAGCATTATTGCTTAACTTTTGCCTGCTGCTAATTCTAAGGATTAGCAAATGTACACAAAAGGGGAAACTACCATAACTTTCCTCAAAATGCACTATAATATTACTCTAGAAGAATCTGAAAGACAAATCTGTGCCTTAAACTTTATATGAAAACAAAATACATGTTCATAGGGAGGCAGGCAACATTATCTACTTTTACTGTACTCACTACAAAGTTATAGCTTACATGCTTTTCTTTATAGCTTTCATTTGGGCCTGCAAAAAATTATCATAATGATGAGCTCAATGGGGACATTAAGTCAAATGAAAGGCTTTGAAAACAAGATAGATAATTTTGAATTTAATAGAAATGAGTGACGATCGCATACATGGCCCAGCATAAGAGTATTATGTTCCTCCTTCTTGGACTAAGCTGTAAAATTCTGATCCTGCTGACATTTCTGTAGGGAACTTAGGAAGACAACAACAAAAAGGAAATTGTACTAAACAAATCGGATGCAAGGTCAAGGAGAAGGATGAATTCTGCCAGTGCACACATTTAGGAAAATCAAGGGTTCTTGCATGATATCTTCTATTGAACCAACTAGACAGTTCAGACGGAGATGTTGGACAAGTTTTGGGGCACTTTTTTGAAGCTTGTCCAACATCTCTCTCAGTTGAACCAATAAAAGATATCACATAAAAACCCCATGTCTCCTGTACATTTCCCAGACCATCACAGCTACAACAACACTCCAGCCCTATTAATACACATATTTAGGCAGGCAAACCTACATTCATAGGAACATGAAGAAGAAACAGGAAATCTAGAGTTAACGAGAACTCCTAATGATGTCTACACTGTAGTCACTGCCTGCATCTACATGACATGCTGCCTGACAGTCACTGCTGTGCAATCATTGAGTACTTGTACAAACAAATACAAAATGACTGTGCAGTAACCTGAGTTACTACACAGCAGTGCCAACAAATGACTTTTTTTGTGATGCTACTGTGCAGTAGCCCAAGACTACTGCACAGTAGAGTTGCATCATGGTTCCTGCCATGCAATACTACTTCGCAGTAGTCTTGGGCTACTGTGCAGTCAGTGTCTCGTGTAGAAGTGGTCACTGTGCATTAAATTAACAAGCTGTAAACCAACAAGCTCAGTTACTAGTAGTAGTTAGCTGCAGTAGCAGAAAACTCAGTATGATCTATATAACCTGCCCAATAAGCTGGATAAATACCACTTTTTATCGCATATGACATGCATACACCCAAATAAGACATGCACCTTGTTTTTGGAAGCAAAACACAGACAAAAAAGATTTTTCCAGACTCATGGCTCTAAGCTGACTGCATGTGATGGTTCACTTATCCTCAGCCAGTTTACTATTCCTCCAGCAAAAGCCTTTTCAGTCTTTAGGCAAAAGCCACAGTATTAGCCCTTCCACTGCTGAATTGGCAGCAGCTTTTAGCTGAATAGCAGATGCCAATTCAGCAGCAGCTGTGAAAGGGCTAACCCTGGACTCTGTTCCTGCTGCTTGCTGCCCCAGAGAAAAGCAGCAGCCACTTTGGCAGCCATTATGGTACATCCCCATGCTTCTATTCCAGCAAAGATAAATCAGCTTCCCCACTTAAGACATATCACGCAATTTTGGAGGGATAATTTTTGAGAAAAAGGTGCATAGGTATGCAAGTAAGTACAGTACTTGGGCAGTTACCCGTGTTACTATTTACCCATGCTACTTAGTTTGAAATTAGATTCTACCACACTAAAAAGTAATTGTGCACATATACCCTAAACACTATGGTGCTGAATAAATATTACTTTATTCCAAAATAAAGTTACTCTATTCACTCAATTCACTTGGGGAAGTTATTCTTGTCACAACCCAATTAACTTGTGCCCATGCCACTGAGCAAGAGATACCATTCAAATCATCTTCATTTGAATATTAAGGGTTAAAAGACTTCCCTGCCAAGAAATTCCTTGAAACAAAACGCTGGTGGTGTACTACAGATAATTGGACAGCTGAAATAAAATGCTAGGGGAAACTATATATAATTGGTCCAAAAATAAGCGTAAGCTCCTCACACGTAGCACACACGTAACAGGTAGAGAAACCTAACCCACTACCTTGTAACTTGAGGAGACAAAGAGCTGCCACCTGCCAAAAATTAAAGATTCCATATAACGGTTCACCATTGGATATTCCTGTAAAACACCTCTGCCTATAAATAGTTTAACGGTTTCCGCCCAAGGCGGAGAGCTCTGGGGATCTCACAGGAAACACCTGTGCTTGTCACCAGAGAATTGGGAAATTGATCAATTCCCAATCAATCGCCCCGTCAGCGTAAAATATTGACGTAGAAAGTCTTGCAAGCGCGACCGTCCGTTCCCGGCGCCACGTCCATCATTATCTCGTCGTAACCTAACTGCGTGCGTGTACTCGACTCTGTAACCGAAGTTATATGCGTATACTCAACTCTGTAACCGAAGCTGTAACGGAACAAAGGCTCGCCTGCGTCGTCCATCACTATCTAGGCGACGTAAGTAAACAAACTCCTGTAACCTACACATGTCTGTGCCTGGTTAATTCCACTCCATCCATCACTACCCGCCTGCCGAGCTCTAAATCTAAACACTCCGGTGTGTGAGTCAGGCGACTGCCGGCGGCTGCTCTGATTCACGACAATTCTGAGATGTAATGACCAACAAAACTATTTTCCCCCACATTTAGACAAGGGATAGCAAAGAGAGTAACAACACACAGTAGGATATGACGCGAAAAGTACTTTTTATCTAGGAAGAGAAGCTCAGCCCTTGAAGCACTGAGTAGTGGGAAGAATTACTGGGATATTTCCCTCACATGGAAAGAGACTGTGTTTATATAAGGATCACACATGGAAGTCTGTTTACATAAATATGTGAATACATTCTCAAGAGAAAATATGCTCCCTTGGCTTCAACCACAGCTGCCTCATAGGATCCATGCTGCTAATTCAGTCAAACAGAAAAACGGTCCCGGTTCAGAATAACAGGTTACAAATCACTGTCAGAGAATCTCTCCAAACCATCTAAATAATAAGCAGGAAGCTTGGAAGAATGATTAGCTGAATTTTTGGACAGACAAGGTTCTTTGGGTAAATCCAGTATCTTTTACTAGACCAACTCAAATAGCTGGAAAAATCCTTCTTTGCATGCTATTGGGCAGAGGAAGCTTAATTTTTGTAATGCAATTTCTTTTGTTTCTTAACTTCATTCCACACTCCTGTGGACTTGGAAGGCACAAAACCTCTGATAGAATGTACTATGGCAGATCAAATCAGATATTACGCATACTTGTGCAGGAGATAGGTAATATTCGCCTTCAGCCATACCTGAAGCAATGATTAGCTGGGAGGTAGAGGCATTTTGCCACTACTGCATGTGGCTAGTTATTTTTTCCCTGAAAACTGTCACATCCATGCTAAACTTGGTGCATGTCCCTGCACAAGCTTGCAGTCACTTACACCAGCACTATACATTATATTTATCACAACTCATTCGATAGTAGGTTGATAAAAGTGCTATGAACAGCCAAGTCCTTAAGAACCACATTCACATCATAGCTCCCTTCCTTGCTACCACTCACAAGACATTTTCAAAAATAAAAAGCCTAAGGTAGTCAAGCCTCAAGAAGAGGACATGCATCAGGAAAAGCAGGGGCAAGTCTGGCAGCTCTGGTTAGAGTGCTGTTCACTGGAGAAGATAAGGCAGGCTTGGATGCTGTTTATTATTGGTCATGGGAAAGTTAGGACCAGGGAGCATCTCTAACCAGGATAGTTAGCTAGCCATGTTAGTCTGAAGTCAGCAGAAGGCAGGGCAAGGGAAAGGTTGGTTGAGGTAGTCCATTTCTATTGAAGAGTAAGACCAGAGAGGAGCTGGGTGAAGAATTTTAAGGCCCTGAGAACTGGTCACAGTTTGATGTCCCACTCATTTTTCCTCCTCCCTCCAAATCAGGTACGTGTGCAGAGAGGCTGCTCCAATGCAATGTAATTACAATGCATCGGAACAGACTCAATTAATTGAGCCTGCTGGAGTGTGGTAATTACACACTCCAGCAGACTCCAGCATATGTATCAGCATCCCTGCACTGAAAACTGGTGGCGGGGGTGCTTTAAGTAAAGCTTGTTCGATAAGCTTTAGTTAAAGTGCCCCCACTAATATTTTTTAGTGTGGGGATGCTGATACACATGACACTCTGAGCGCTTTAATTAGAGTGGTTCTTGGAGCCATTCTAATTAAAGCGCACCCACCCCGCCAAGCACATCTATAAATGCCCATACTTTCTACCCTTCCTACTTCCCTCCACTGTCTCCTTCACCATACTTTTCTCTCGCTTACTGTAATTTCCACCTTTCCCCACCAAACCCCTTTCTATCTTTGTAATTGAACCAACAGACTCTGTAATTAGATGCATCTATTCTAGACTGACCTTTGTGTGTCACACCTTGATTGAAATGGCTGCATGCTGTGTTATACAATTTGGTCTGCAGCATTTCAAGCCCTATGATTATTCAAATTGTTTAAGTAACTAAGACACTGACAGCATCCTTAAAACTCATGGTGAAAGTATATACATCATATGCACATGCACGCACGCGTGCACACACAGAGCACCTATTCATGCTCCAGTCAAACTTGAGTGTAGCATAGACTTTAAGGGTAAAAACCGACAACCAGTTTAATATGGCCTTGATTGTGCTGGGATATGACTTGCATCACAACAGGCACAGCCCAGTCATTTACACACTAGGTTTAGATCCAATTAAGTTGAAGTAGCTGCAACTGTTCTGTGGCAAATTGTGAATTGGAATAATTCACAGGAACTTAATATGGGACACATACACCTAGGTTATCTGTAAGGTCTAGGTTTGACGCGGAACAAAATGCCTTGATGCAAATCAAACTGGTTGTCTGTTTTTAACCTAAGTTAGCTAACTGAGATATCAAAAACAGTCCAGTTGTGGCAGCAGTGTGCTCACCATTGACAGCAAAACTGACCTGTGCCACAAGCTAAATGATCCCATGCCTGTTCTGTGTTGCTTTAGCTAGACTCTTACTGGGATCTGAGTTTGCTAGTTTAGACCTAGCTTTGCTATGCTTACATTATGCTCTGGTCATTTCTGGTGACCACAGTGTAGACATACCGCATACTGTTCTCTACAAAGTGGAATCATCTTGCAAAGTAGACTGTGCTATTTTGTATTGTTTAATAAAACTTATATTTAACAGAGTCCACGTTGATTATTTTTAGCTTTTTGAATAACTCCACAAGTATCTTAACAGGTGGTAAATGTAGGAACAAGACCAAGTGGAATGTGAGCTCTTGGTTGATGTAAGTGCAGAGCCATCATCTTTGAAAACTCATGTGATCGGGAGAGATCCCAGATGATTAGAAAAGGAAAAATATAGTACCAATCCTTAAGAAAGAGAAAAAGGAACATCCAAAGAACTACAGACCAGTCAGCCTTGCCTCAGTTCCTGGAAAAATCACAGAGCAGGTCCTCAAGGAATCCATTTCTAAGCACCTGGAGGAGAAGGTGATTAGTAGGGATGTGCGAAATTTCACAGGTCATTTCGTTTTGATACTGTTCTGATTCATTTCGAGCTCGAAACAGTGAAATCAAAACGAAATGAAGGGCTTTGAAACAGCCTCGAAACAAAACAAGGCTAGTTGAAACATTTTGAAGTTTCAAAATGTTTCGAAGCAGCCAGCAGCAAGGAGGTGGGAGACAGGGGAGAACCAGGGCTGTGCTCCCAGTGGCTCCAGGCTCAGCCAGGCGGGGAGCGCAGCTCTGGCTCTCCCCGCCTTCCGCGGGGGAAACCAATCACAGCACAAGGGAAGAGAACTGAGCCCCGGCTCAGTTCCCCTCCCTAGTGCTGCAATTGGGCTGGAGAAGGGAATTGAGCTGGATCGCTCAGTTTCCCTCCCCAGCCCTACGATCAGGCTGGGGAAGGCAACTCAGCTCAGCTGGACTGAATTCCCAACCCCAGAATGACCATGCTCTGGAGAAATGAACTCAGTCATGTGCCTGATCGTTGTGCTGGGGAGGGGAACTCAGCCTGATCGTTGTGCTGGGGAGGGGAACTCAGCCCAGCTGAGCTAAGTTCCCATGCCCAGCTGGGCTAAGTTCCCATGCCCAGAGCGATCCCAGCTCAGCTGACTTCCCATCCCCAGCCTGATCTAGCACTGAGGAAGGGAACTGAGCAATCAGGCTCAGTTCCCTTCCCCAGTCCCAGGCAGCAGCACTGGCTTCCCTCACTCCCCTGGCAGGCAGATCAGGGACCCTCAGCCCCAGCACTGGCATAGCCCTGGCAGCCCTCCCGAGGTTGGGCCCCGATCTGCCTGCCAGATGAGATATGCTGTTTTGAGCTCCCCCATTAAAGCCAATGGGCGAAACATCGAAACAGCATCGAAACAGCCTCACTGTTTCAACAAAGAGGAATGGAACAGCTGTTTTGACTTGAAATGAAAGTCGAAATGGAACAGTGCCATTTCGCTCAGCCCTAGTGATTAGGAACAGTCAGCATGGATTCACTAAGGGCAAGTCATTCCTGACCAACCTGATTGCTTTCCATGATGAGGTGACTGGCTCTGTGGATGTGGAGAGACCAGTGGATGTGATACACCTTGACTTTAGCAAAGCTTTTGATACGGTCTCCCACAACATTCTTGCAAGCAAGCTAAGGCAGTACGAGTTGGATGAATGGACTGTAGATAGAAAACTGGCTGGAGCATCAGGCTCAGAGTGTAGTAGTCAATGGCTTGATGTCTAGTTGGCAGCTGGTATCAAGTGGAGTGCCCCCGGGGTTGGTCCTGGGGCCTGTTTTGTTCAATATTCTCATCAATGACCTAGGAGATAGGATAGTGTGCACCCTCAGCAAGGTTACAGAAGACATCAAGCTGGGGGGAGTAGTAGATACACTAGAGTCTAGGGCTAGGATTCAGAGAGACCTTGACAAAATGGAGGATTGGATCAAAAGAAATCTGATGAGGTTCAATAAGAAGTGCAAAGTCCTGCACTTAGGATAGAAAAATCCCATGCAGTGGTACAGGCTGTGGACTGGCTGCCTAAGCAGCAACTCTGCAGAAAAGGACTTGGAGTTTACAGTGGACAGTAAGCTGAATATGAGCCAACAGTGTGCCCTCGTTATGGAGAAGGGTAACAGCATACTGGGATGCATTAGTAGTAGGCCTGTGTGAAGTGGCTAGTATTTGCTTCAGACTCGGATTTGGCCGATTCGGGGGACAGTGATTCGATTCGGTGATTCAAATCACTGCCCCAAATCGATTCAGCTGAATCTGATTCAGAGATTCATCTGCAGTCAACTCAGCCAAATCTCCAAACTGGCCCCATTCCCCGCCCGCTCTCTCAGCCCCAGCAATGACTGCCCTGCCTGCCCCAGCTTCTGGCACTTTGGGAAAAAAAGCCCCAGCTCACCTGGTGCTGCTGGGCAGGGCGGGGGGGAGGGGCTATCCCCACTGCCCCACATTGCATGGGGGGCTCTGCACGAGCCCCCCAACCCCCGTTCCCCCAGTCCTCCCCCATGGCTGCCCAGCCCGCCTCAGCTCCAGCCCTTTAAGAAATAAAAACCTGAGAAAAACCTGAGGACTCACCGTTCCTGACCAGTGGTGTGGCAATCCCTGCTGCCCCACACCACGTGGGGGGCTCTGCATGAGCCTCCTGAAGCCCCGAGGCTACTGCAGGAGCTGGTGAGTCCTGGGGTTTCTCTTTTTTTTGTTCTTAAAGGGTCAGAGATGGGGCAGGTTGGGGGCAGGGGCTCGTTTCCAAAGA
>NW_005842090.1:1565740-1570435 GCF_000455745.1 Alligator sinensis
TCAGACAGCTTCAAATTGATTCAGACCTTTTTATTGGTCCCTTGATTCAATTCATATTTGCAGATTCAGCCACGGAATTGGGTCAAATCTTCTCCGAATCAAATCAGCATCCAAAGCTTCACACAGCCCTAATTAGTAGGAGTGTTGCCAGGAGATTGAGGGAAGTGATCCAGCCCTTTATTTGGCACTGGTGAGGCCGCACCTGGAGTATTGTGTCTAGTTTTGGGCCCCCCACTACAGAAAGATTGGGGATAAATTGGAGAGAGTGCAATGGAGGGCAACAAAAATGCTAGGGGGCTATGAGCAGAGGCTGAGGAACCCGGGCTTATTTAGTTTGGAAAAGAAAAGACTCAAAAGGGATTTAATAGCAGCCTTCAACTACCAGAAGGGTAACTCCAAAGAGGATGGAGCTAGGCAATTATTTTGGCTGGAGAGCCACTTAACCAATTTTGGTGAGCTGTTGAGGGCCGCATGGGTAGCCCTGCCCCTTCACAGTTGCTCTGCCCCCTGGTCTCCATCTTAGGACCTGAAGTTCTGCCCCTAACCCCTGCCACAGGAAGTCCCTCCCCTTGCACCTCCCCACTCCCCCTGAAATACTCCTTTTGGGAGGGAAGGGTTGAAATTTTGAAACCAGAAAAAAAACAAATCATACACTAAAAGTCAAACACCTACTAAATATATATTACAACAAATGTTTTTGTCATGATTTATATTTGTGTGGTGTGTATAGAGGTGATTGCATAATAGGGCTGTGTGAAATTTCATCTGGTGTTTCATTTTGAAGCTGTTTCGATGCATTTTGAGCTCGAAACAGCGAAATCAAAGCAAAACAAAAGCCTTCAAAACAGCTTCGAAACGAAACAAGGGCACTCAAAATGTTTTGAAACTTTTGAAACATTTTGAGTTTCAAAGCCAGGCTTACTTGGCTTCAGCGTGGGTCCCAGCCAGCAGCACCAGCTTCCTCTGATCTGGCAGGCAGATCAGAGGCTCGCCCACACTCTCAGGAGGGCTGCGGCAGCTGTGCTGGACTGCTCCTGGGGGTGCAGGCCCCCGATTGGCCTGCTGGATCACATGAGGCTGGTGCTACCGGCTGATTAGGAGGATTAGTGCTGCTGCTGGTCCCAGACAGCAGCACCAGCCTCCTGTCATCTGGCAGGCAGACTGGGGGCCCGCCTGCACCCTCAGATTGGATCTGGTGTGGGGCCTGGGGCAAATCAGCTCATGCGGGGACCTGCCTCTGCCCCAGGATAGGGGCAGTTCCCCATACGAGTTGATTTGCCATGAGCTCTGCACCCTTTTTGGGTTGGCTCTGGTGTGGGGACCCAACACTTCCCCAGGATCAGGGAGGGGGCAGGTTCCCGCATGAGCTGATTTACCCTGGGACCCACACCCTCCTTGGGTTGGCTCTGGTACGGGGCCTGCGGCAAATCAGCTCTTGCAGGGACCCACCCCTGTGATCCCAGGATGGGGGCGGGTTCCCACACAAGCTGATTTGCCCCAGGCCCTGCCTACCACTGGCCCCAGGTGGCACAACCATCCTCCTGTCATCTGGCAGGCAGATCGGAGGCCCGCACCCCCAGGAGCAGTCCAGCACAGCCCCTGCATCCCTCCCAGGGGTGCGTGCAGGCCCCCAATCTGCCTGCCAGATGACAGGAGGCTGGAGCTGCCACCTGGGGCCAGCAGCAGCACCGATCTTCCCAGCACTGGGTGCAGAACAGCCTATGGGCGAAACGTCAAAACAGCAAAACAGTTTTGATGAAATGAAATGGAACAGTGTTTTCAAAATGAAACAAAACTCGAAACGAAACACTGTCCCATCAAAATGTTGAAACGGAAGCAAAAAAACTGCTTTGATACTAGAAATAGCTTGATTCCATGTTTAGTTTTGGCTTTTATGAATAAACTCCATTTTCTAGTTTTCCCTTCTTATTTTCAAAAGTTATTTCCAGCCACAGGCATGAATGGTCTCAAGTGGTAATGCGTATCTTTACATGGATAGGCTATTTGAGCAGGCACCAGCCTGGCTGTTTGGAAATTCCTGCTTTCACCATAATTGTCTCTGGTAATATTTGACTTATTCACATGACAAAATACTTTTTTCTTTCAATCCCAAAGTGCTTTATCACGGTGATAGTTGTCATTGTCCACATTTTGTAAAGAAGTGACTTGCCTAAGGTTATATAGTAAGTAGATGGTAGAGGCAAGACAGAAACTAAGTTTTGGGACTCCAGGTGGCTGAAAAAGAAGGATTTTTGACTTCTGGGACATTTCAGTTTTCTTTTTAGTTTGGTTTTGATCCCAACTGGACCAAAAACAAATTTCACATGTAACAGAAATTCCAAAAAAACTGTATTTTGTAAATGATTAGCAGGTATTTTTAAAACAAAATATGCTCTTTGGATTCAGCAGAAGTTCAGTAAAAATAAGCCTTATATGAGGCTAAAAAATGAGCCTGTTTCTGTGCTCAGGAGGAACAAGCACAATGCCCAAATATAATGCTGTTCTTCCTACCAGAGCAACCACAGAGCTTTACCAGTCAAACCCACTGGTGGTACTTGGTGCTTAGCCATGAATGTGAACCATTTGGGATGTAACCCTCTTGGGAGCTATATAGTCAACAGATGTTTGTAGTGCCACCGATTACTTCTCTTAGGGAAGACTAGTCTCTCCGTACCAACAGACTAATAATAAGAGTTCAGACAAGAGGAGGAAAGCAAAACCTAACCAAATGTGCATGCCAGCAGCATAACTTCCTTCTCTGTCCAACTCAACCCATTTCTATTTCTACTGGGCAAAGGATTCTTTCTACTCTTATTCTTCTACAGCTCTCCTCTGAAATATGAATTTTCATTTCTGCCTTGGAGAACTTTTATAATCTCTGCTCTCTCCTATGTCTGATGAAGGGTGTGTGCCCAAAAGCTTGCAAATAAATAAACTAATATGTTTGCAAATATCAAGTTGGTCTAATAAAAGATATCACCTCTTCCATGAATTTTAATTCCTTTCTACTCTTCTTACACCTCCAGCCACGTCTAGCCTGCAAACTTCCCATGCCTGACAACAGCTCTGTCAAACAGCACTATTCTGTGGAGATTGCCTCCTCAACCAGAAGACAATATTAGTTCTTTCATGACACTGTGAGCATGAATGATGAGCACTGCTGAGTGACACTGCAAATTACCCTGCTCTACCCTAATTACCCTGCCCACAGCAACACACAAAGCAGTACTTGCAAACAGAATCATCCAATTTCATCATGTTTATTGTCATCCTTATGACTTTAAAATATTTCTATTTACCGAGTTTATCCTGCCAATGGAATATCTGCTTTTGATTTTTATATACCAACTATAAGCCAGAATTTTATAAACTAGCAATTGGATCTCATAGTTATGTCCCAACAGTATTTCTAACTTGTCTAGATCCTTCTTTATTACTTCCCTACCTACATACCTAATTCCACACTTGTCTTTCCCCTATTTAACCTGTAGATTTAATTAGGGTCCTTTTTATCTTCAGCCAAACTATGATGTTATTTCTACAGCTGTTTGGAATCTCAGTGGAGAAGCATTCATTCTTACTACAAAACACTGTGTCTGCCAAGACCAGCTGCAGTGATGCAGAAAGAAATCTGAAATACCACAAATATGTTCTTGTGATACCAAACATGGACAGGCACTCTGCATTTACACAAGTTAATGAATTGTTTGCAGAAGTCACCAAAAGCAACACAGCAAACATGTGACAGCTGAGTATATTTCCAAGTATTTCTGTTTTTAATTTATGTTATTACCCCTACTATTCTGTTTTCAAACAGGGAACTTTGAATTACTTATGAATGTTATATTTCAACCCATGAAAATCCAATTAATAAAGACTTGATATCTAAAAAACTTGGCATAAAGGATAGCTTATCTCAGTACTCAAATCTCAGTCTCCGGGTGTGGAGAGAACAGTGCTTTCTTTTTATACTGAAAAAGAATCTCAGCACTGAAATTAACTGGCAGGATGACCCTATGCACTAACCCCCTCTTTCCATCCATATATAATGCACTGTAAGCCAAAAAAATCGCCCCAGGGTGAGAAAAAGATCCACACTTCAAGCAGTGTCTTTTGTTGCAGCACCCTTTCTAAGCTGGTCTCCAAAGTGCTAGCCTCCCCTCACCTCTCCTGAGTATTGCTTCTGTGATGTAAAGAGGCAGGGGCCAGATAGAGGCCCCTGCGGTGAGGGACAGTGTGCCACAGAGGTAGGAGCAGGGGTAAGTTGAGTGGGGCTCCGGCTGGGTGGGTGGCGGGAGGATCAAGCCTGGGCAGCTCATCTGCAGGGGACGACGGACAGACGGACTCCTACCACTGTGCACACCCCAGCGGAGGCCCCAGCAGACACATGCCTGCCCATCTGTGTATGGCAGAGGCAGCAGCCATTGCAGGCTGGGCTTTGCACCCCAAGCCCCGCTGCAGCCCACCCAGGAGTGGCCTGACACCACGTGGGTCCAACCACTGGACCCACATGGGGACAAGGCTCAGTCCAGTGGCAGGACGCACATGGTTTTGGGCCACTCCCGGGTGGGATGCAGTGGGGCTTGGGGCACAAAGCCGAGCCTGCAACAGCAGGTGCCTCTACCATGCGCAGATGGGGGGGCACGTGTCCCCCCCCCCCCAAATGGTGGGCAGGGGAGAAGGCTGCAACAGCGG
>NW_005842090.1:1570466-1579256 GCF_000455745.1 Alligator sinensis
CCCCCCCCCACATGGTGGGCAGTGCAGACAGCTGCAGCAGCTGTGAGGGAGGGAGAAAGTGGGGCTGGAGCAAGGGCAGGCCCTGCACAGCTGGAGCGCAGGACGGAGCTGCAAGCGGCTCCTCTGAGGGCCATGGGGGGGGGGCATGCACCCCAGGAGGGCATGGGGGGCACATACCCCTGAATCTGCATGCCGGCTGTCACTGCGGGCTGGGGTGTGCTGGGAGTGGGGCTATGTGGGGGGCTGCAGGCACATGAAAATTTGCTCTAGCCCCCCTCCCAGTGCCGCCGCCACCCAGTCTGACCACAGCGCAGCCCAGACCACTGCTATGAAGAGCTCAGCATGGCCTTCCCCTTCCTCTGCTCCTGCCCCCACCTCCTGGGATATGGATGGGGGGGCAGGCTGGGGCTGGAAGGCAGCACTGCACTCTTCACAGTGGCAGTCTGGGCTGCGTTGCTGTAGTTGGGACAGGCAGTGGAGGTGCTGGGAGGGGGACTATGGTGAATTTTCAGGTGCCTGCAGCCCTCTGAGCAGCCCCACTCCCAGTGCCGCCCGGCACACACAAGTCCGAGCCTGCAGCAGCAGCTGGCTGGCCAGCGTGCAGATCTGGGGACACGTGCCCACTGTGCCCTCCCAGGGTGCATGCCCCATGCTCCCTGCAGCCCTTGGATGAGCCGCTCACAGCTCTGTCCTGCACCCCACCTGTGCAGGGCCTGCTTCTGCCCCACTCCCTCCCAAATAATTTTTTCTTCCTCTGCCCTGATCTGCACCCCCCATTCCCTCCTCACGGACTTACCTGCTGGGTGGGGGGGTGGGGCATGCACAGTAGATCTTGGGTTTCTTTTAAATGCCAAAGGTGATCTCCTACTTAAAGAGGTTGGAGACCACTGTCCTACACCCTTCTACACATAATATTGTAACATGAACAAAAAAAAAAGCAATGCAGCCAGGCAGTTTGGTAACAATTGAGTTTATTTGCAAATGCCAGCACCTCACTGCACAATATCAATTCATTTCCTAGGATGTTCATAATATGTATCCAGAAACCCCTTCTACACTCCTTTGTCTGCATCTTCAAAAAAACCCAATAAAAAAACCCAAAAAAATAATTGCTGCAGAAACACTTCCTGTGTAGTCCAAGTGTTTCCTCCTAGATTTTACTTTCAATTTTATATTTATCTTCTAAGATTGACACAGTTGCTAGTGCTCCATCATATTCTTGAGCAACATTTTTCTTCCTGATTCCACCATTTATTATAATTTATCAAATTGTTTATGCTTCCTCTCATTTTCCATTGCAACCCAACCAAACCAACAATAGCATTGATTATGTGCATACAGAGAAGTGGCTTGTCGCATCACTTCCTGGAGGCAAACCTATAGGAAGTCCTTGTAGGTGCATAGCAGAATAAAGAAGTTGACTTTGCATGATGCAGGTGGCTTTGTTTCCTTCTGATGTTTAATTTCTTTGGATAAGAAAGTGCTGCCAGAAGGGATCTTACAAGGTCATGTAGTCCAGTCCCCTGCTCAAGGCAGGATAATCCCTGACTCAGTCATCCCAGTCAAGTGTCTGTTCATCCTGCTCTTGAAAACTTCCCAGGATGTAGATTTCACAATTTCTCTAGGCAGTCTGTTGCAATGCTTGATCTCCGTCATAGTCAGAAAGTTCCTTCTGATCTCCAACCTAAATTTTCCCTGCTACAGCTTGAGGCCATTGTTCCTAGTCCTGAACCTATTCTGAAATTGCAGTTTAATGAAAGCCCCATGAAAATGAAATAGTTAATGGTCAGGTGTTGAAGTGAAAAAAATGTCCTCTCCAGAAGGAAATTATATATATTTATTAAAAATGATGTTTCAAAAACTTGCTCAAATCAACTAACATTTATTAAACTAAAGAACAATTTAGGTTAAACACCATTCCAAAACACATTTAACCATCTTCATTTCAAAAGTATTTATTGTTAGGGTAACACTATGTGGATTTTTGGGGAGCACTGGATCTGCAGCTGAATAAAGGCATGACCTGTGGCCTAGCAGAGCTGCTGACCACAAGGCAGAATGATAGCTAAGCCATCCATTTGCTTATGCTAAATAACCATCTTAACTGTGTCAACCATTTTCTGAGGAAAAAGCAGCAAGTGAATCTGTGTGAGTCTGTGTGCTATGAATGAGGTGACATTTTAGGAATGTGGAAGATGGTACAACCTGAGACAGAAAAACAGATTGGAATGTGAAAAACAGCACATAATTGGTAACAGAATCCAAGATGAACATATGCAAAAAGGTGAATGGTGATTGGTGAAGAAGCTTCCAGGTTTTGGTCAAAGTCCAAGTCCTTGACTGAAGAAAAGGAGTCAATGTCTTAGACATGCGCTCATAGCAAAAAGACATGTAGATGAACGAAATGCATAGCCAATTCCATGCTAATCAAATAAACAGTAAACAGAGGAGGAACTTGAGATGGGAGGAGAAATGGGTGGAACATAGGAGGAGTGAGGGTAGAATGAATGTTAATGAGCATAAACCCAAGTGTATAAATGTGGAAAAAAACTTGTTCAGTGCTGCTCCCCTTGTTCATAGACTAGGTGTCTATTAGGGAGCTCGCCCAAAGTTGTCTCCATTCTGAATAAAACTGTTGTGAGCAATGTGTGCTCGTGTTTGCTCCCTGCCTGCTCTGGCTAATGAGTACCAGGATCCACGAGCAATTGGACTGTCATCTCCCTAGTCGTTGGGCGCCGCATGGAGTCGGGATCTAACATCTATTGGCTCACATCAGCTACAATTCTACTTTAAAAGTAATATATCTCACTGGGAAATGCTATCCAAGGTTGTTTTACTTTCTACAAAGGCACCTGTGGCAGTCACTACAGACCAAACAAAGAATGCTATCCAATTCCAAACTTATCCTATGGGATGTCTTAAATGTCAGTTGAACGGAAAACTGCAAAGCAACCCAAAACTAAGCCAACATATTGCTCAACAGACAAATGGTGATCAGTTCTGGTGCTGTAGGAATAAGGCATATATCTTCGGTGGGAAAGAAAACTTTTATGGGACCTTTAAACGAGTATCTTCAAATGCCTCTGAATGAGATGCTGCTGATTCTTATTACAATAGTCTTATACACCCTTCCAGGCATTGAAAGCATGACCCCATGTACATTTAAAATCAAGGTAATGTTTCTGGGGTCTCTGTAACTAATCATAACAATCGTTTAATCATTTGAACTTGTTTTAGATACAGAGGAAGATTTTAACAGCTGGGTGACTTGCATGGAATTAAGTTTCAGAAATGGCAGATGCTTAAACTATAATCACAGAGCTTATCAACAAATAGAAGACTCCAAATGACACACCACAGCCTTGAAGAATGGATATTTATCCCTGTGGAGTATTTTACATTACCACATTGTTATACTAATTACAAATACTACAGTAAACTTCACAACTGTGATAACAAATATCTATTTTTTAAACTAAGCTCACTGTCTCTTTGTCTAGAAATAAAATATTAAAAAGAGGAAATTCTGCAGTATGTTCCAAATTCAGGACAAGCAGGGTTCTCTGCCTTGGATACGCTTCTTACCACACATTCAAGACCATGTTGACTGACTATGCTACCTAATTTCCAGGTGTTTGTGTATTCTTGATGCAAAAAATATTCATTGTAATAGCAATTTACACATTTCTACACATGATTAACAAAGGCAATTTTCTTTACAACAATCTTGAATAGTTATGTGTAATCCATAGTTCCAGAAGTGTATGATTCTTTGCCCACAGGCGATAAACAGTCAACAATATCATAATGTATTACTAAGGATTTTGGTTTCGTTTAAAAATCCAAAATTCTCTGATAAAAAATCCAAAATCCGTGTTTTTCTGAGATTAAAACAAAACATCACTATATAATATAGTATCAGCTGAACACAATGTTTTATTAATATTTACAATTTTAAAGCAATTTGGAAGCCTACCAGTGCTTCAATCATAATAATAAAATAAATTCTATATACCTATACATTTTAGCATTTGATTTTGGGTTTTTTTAATCATAGCAAAATCAGAGCTGCTTCTGCCCCCTTCGCTCACCAGGACATGGGTAGAGCTGCCGCTGTTCTCCCCCACTACTTTGTGGCGCTGAGCAGCCCTGATATGCTGTTGCCCCTCACTCCCAACCCACAGCCCCCACCCCATGCAAGACCTGCCTGTGCCTCTCGTTCCAGACCCACATTCCCCCATCCCTGCCGGTGCCTTTCGCTCCTGACCCACAGTCCCCTGCTCCCTGAGCCCTGTTCATGGCCCTCACTCCCGAAGTGCAGCTCCCTGGCCCTGCTGGTGCCCCTCACTCCTGATTCACAGCCCCCTGGCTCCGCTGGCGCCCCTCAAGCCCATACCCAGTCCCCTAACCATGCCCCCCAGCCCTGCTGGTGCTCATCACTCCTAACCTACTGGTCCCCCGCCCCCAGCCTGCAAGGAAGGTGTGGGTGTGTGGGGATGGGGGCAAAGGCAATGCGTCGGGGGGTGGGGAGCATAGATGACATGTGGAGGGTGTGGGGGGACCCAAAGGCAACGTGTGGGGATGCTCATGCCCCCCCAGATTTCTGCGCCCACAGCAGGGCATGAGGCTGCAGCCTGGCTGAACAAGCTAAAGGCAGGAACTGCCTCCACAGCCCAGCAGGTGGGACCTGGTGTGGAAGGGATCGCTGCACCACCATGGACACTGAAGTGAGGTTTGGCAGCAATGTGGATGTCTTCCTCTGGCTGCTGCTGGGTTGGCAGGGGGAGTCTCACCTTGGTGATGATTCCTGCACTGGGTTCTGCCCACTGGACTGTAAAGGCAACTCCTGGCTGGAGCTGATCTGGCCAGGCTGCAGCCCCACGTCCCACTATGGATGCAGAAATCTGGGGGGCCCTGTACACCCCCGCAACATATAGCCTGTGCCCCCCGCCCCAATAGACTTACCTACAGAGAGCTGCGGAAGCCGTTCTCCACCACACTGCCTGGCTGCCCCCTGCATGTGCGCACACATGTATACCTGGTACTCCCTGCATCTCACTCCCCCAGCTCCAAAAAGCCCACTGCAGGCTGAAACACTGCCAGTCTGCAAGGGGGAACCTGTGGTTTCCTGGGTTTTTTTCCTTTAAGAGGAGAAAATCTGGGTTTTGCCACATTTTTTCCATGGCAAACAGAAAGCCCAGATCCCTGATTATGATAGTATTATTTGTTATTGCTCAACAAATCAGATAAAGTTATTAATAAAAATAGATTTCACACAAACAAGCAGGTATTTAGATGTCCAGGTCATTATGATTTTATTTAAAGAAAAAAAAAGTATTAGGTCTTCATGCAACATGTGGTTGGATCTTAAATAATCATGACAGCAAAAGTAGTTAAGGAAAGCACTAAATACGGACCTAAGTGGACATAAAAAAACCTCAACATTATAGGTTATACAAAGTAGAGAACATCTTAAATACTTTCCCAAAATACTGCAGCAGCCAAGACATAGTGATATGCCTTACATGGGCATAGGAATGTAATTTAAAAATCACACAGAAACAATCCATTTCCTTTAAATTCACTGAGCAACACAAAAGCAACATTCAACTTCACACACTGATTTTACACAGAATTTCTATACAGTACCTTCACTTATTGAAATAGCAAAATTTAGACATTTCCTTTATTTGGTAAACAATTATATGGTAAATCTCCATTACATGTTTTCCTTGATTTTACCTGGAGTAGTCATATTATTTAAAAGAGGGCAGGTTTGGCACTTTTATACTGATGTCACCAATATTAATATTTCTTGGGATCTCTGGAAGATTCATATTCTTTACAGCTGACACAGCCCGTGCAGGGGCTCCTGCTAAACCAGCCTGTATATAGAAGTAAAAAAAAAAAAAAATACAACTCAGGTGAAGCCCATCACAACAATCACCACCACCACACACAGAGAAAAGTTATGTTAAAATTATTTTCATGGTTATAAGATTAGAAAGATCAGATGACAGTTTCAGTTGGAATGAAATGAGTTATTTGGAGTACTAAACCGGGAAGTAGAAACAGTTCAAAACATTCTAATAAAATGGATACATGTTGTGCCAGCTCGATGAGAAATATGAGGGGAGGAAAAATCCCAAACCATATAATATGCAGATTGTAAAAGAAATAGCATATGGTTACTTAAAGTCAATTGGCTGTCTTTGATTTTTACTGATCCCAAAGAGAGTTGCTTATATGGCACACAACTTCAGTGGCTATATCTAGACTGCAACTTACCATGCTTTGTATCAGAACTTTAATCACACTATTCTACTTCAAGAATGCTACATCACCCCTAACCAGAAGTAGCGCAGCATGGTACTGCTCAGTGGGCATGTCTACACTAGATGCTTACTGTACAGAAACCTAATAACACTGTGCAGTAGCGTGCTGGGCAAAAACCATGCTAATACGCTACTGGGCAGTGTTATTAGACTACTGCACAGTAAACATCAAAACCCATGTGCTGGCACTACTACGCAGTAGGACAAGTTACCGCACATTGAATTAGTACTTGGTAACCAAGTACTAAACTTAATGTCCAGTAACTAGGAAAAATTAATGAACATGTAGACGTGCCCAATGTCAATGTGCTCCCAGCACCACGTGGACATGGGTACACTACATCTTACTAGTAAAGGATGTGGGTGGTTGCACAGATGCAAGAGAGCAGTGTGGTTGAGGGTGCTGATGCTACATGTGCAGTCTGGACGTGGAAAATCATCTATCACAGACACTGGAAATTCGTGAGCATATCAGGACATAAACATACCTTAATTTTACTGGCTGTGTCAAGTCAAATGTTACTTGTGTTTATTTTGCATTATTTTTTTCTGCTCTGGTATTTAATCAGTTGAAGCTATTAGTCTTTCTGCAAATCTATAAGGATATTTTGCAACTGATTTTAATTATGACTGCCTTTTGGACAAAACAGCTGAAAAGCCTGCATGCATGGATTTGTAATAGAAGTGCTGCCAAAAATAGTTTTCAAGACACCTAAAAGGGACATATAGAATCATCATCCACTCACAGTTTCTAAATCTAGACATTCCAGGTTGAAATAAATATATTATATTAAAATACCAATTAAAAGTAAGTTACTGCTGTATTTACTCATGTGAAGAAAAACTAAAGCTTAAACAGTAATTTTCTCCTAAGTAAAATACTTCTTTGTGCATAAGGCCCAAATTAGCAACAAAATTCCCCAAATATATTTAGAATAACATATACATCATTATGTTAAGTTTGCAACACAAGAAACAGTTATACAAAATGGCTGGCTGTTCTTGCTGATATTAAGAGTTTGTAAAATGATTTTTAAAAGCGAAGCTACTTGGAAAGATAAAGTTTAGTATTACAAAGGTGGAGAAAAGGCAGTAACTTTTTATTTTGATACTTAAGTTTATGCTTAATATAAAACACTTATTTTTTAAATTAATCCTTACATAGGCATGTCTCAAAACTGAATGATTTTACACAGCAGTAATCTGATATATTTTTACTTGGGGGGATTAAAATAATAGAAATAATATAAACAAACTGCAAGAAAAAAATCTAGTAAGAGCACTTCAAAACAGGCAAAAGATTAAAACTGCAAAAACAGAAGTTAAGTACCATCTTGTTAAGGATTCAGGATAAGTAAGTATATATTTAGAGAGACTATCATTCTGAATGAACAACACAGCAAGATAAAAAGGAATAATGATCTATTGGAGAAGCCTCCAATTATCAGATGCTTTTGTAATTATGTATTATTCAAAGCATAATGTATATTTATGATTTCAAAATAAATTTTTAACAGTTGCAGGATGCAAAAGTTAGGCTCAGGAGTATGTCTGACTGGGACTGGTATACAAAAACTGCATTGCAATGCAGCATCCAGATTTAAAAATGGACTGAAGAATACGTTTACCCTTTGCTGCTCTTTTATGAAGAATGAAGTTGACATCAAGTTTTCGTCCAACCCTATACAGATTATTTAGCAACAAAAAGATAACATTGCCTTATCAAAACAAGAGCCAGGACAACCAAAACTTGTAAAGGATGAAATTGCCAGTTCTGGTCCAGCCCCTTTATGTCAGGTATTAGGGTAAGACAGCCATGAAAGACCTAGAATCTAGGGCTGCGCAAAGTTTCGGGTGCTGATTAGATTCGGAGATTCGGCTTGATTCAGCAGCCAAATCTCTGAATCGAATCGGGACCAATTAAAAGGTCCGAACCAATCCAGAAAAGATTCAGAGAGCTTCAGTGATTCAGGCAGTCCCCAGCTGGCTGCAGCAGGGAGCTGGACCTGGACTCCATACTGGGAAGTAGGGAGTGGGGGGCTGGAGAAAGGGGCACTTTGAAAAAAAAGCCCAGTACTCACTGGCTCCTGCCCGGCAGGGGGTGATCATCGCTGCCCCCCACTGCCCCACGCCATGGGGGGGCTCTGCCCCGAGGCCCCCGACCCCTGCCCGCTCTCCCAGCCCCCCCGCCCATGGCTGCCTTGCCCAGCCCCACCTCCTGGTTGTTTAAAAAAAGCCCCTACTCACCAGGTGCTGCCAGGCAGGGGTTGATCCCCGCTGCCCCCTCTGCCACAAGCCCCCTGTCCCCCACCCGATCTTCCAGACCCCCATGGCTGCCCGGCCTGCCTCAGCTCCAGGCCCTTTAAAAAAAACAAACAAACAAAACCCCTGCACTCACTGGATGCTGCAGCAGCCTCAGAGCTTTTGGGGGCTAATGGAAGAGCCCCCCCCCCCC
>NW_005842090.1:1579417-1619689 GCF_000455745.1 Alligator sinensis
CCCGCCAAAGCGCCGGGAGCTGGGGCCAGGATAGGTAGCTGTTAAGATCGAGCAGGGGATGGGGCCTGTGCAATTTGAATGATTCAGCAGCAGCCGAATCTCTGAATCAGATTTGGCCAAATCCAAAGCAAACAGTAGCTGCTTCACACAGGTCTACTAGAATCCAGCACAGGAGGATTCTCCCAACACAGAAAGAGAGGCAGGAAGTCCTGAGCCTGCCTTTCAAGAAGCCCTGACAAGCTGATTGGAGGAAATGCAACAGAACTGGGAAGGTCATGTCAAGGGTGTCACAGCAACACTGGAGAGTATAGACTGTGATGCAGTGCACTGGCAATCAGCACAAATGGTAATCACTTAAGCAACCCTCTGAGGTTGTCTCAATTATTCTGGGGAGTGTGAAGTAGCCCAGGACAATAAAGGTGCAAAAGGAGGCTTGAAGTCACCTATTGCTGGGCTGAGGCTCAGCAGAGATATCACCCAGAAAGAACAGCAGAAGTTTTGGGCCTTGGCCTCACCTTTTTTCTGGCAGACTTCCACAGCTATCTTAGTTCCCATCCTTCCCCAGAGAGAAAGTTATGATCTGATATTACTAACACAAAACAAAAAAATACATATACACACTCCACACCTTTGAGGCTGTATTTTTGTGTCATAAGAGAGCAGCAGCAGGTGCAGCATTTTCCTTTTTTTTTTTTGTTAAAAACCCATAATTCACATATTATGTAAGGCACTAATTTTAAAGCTCCTTTTGAAAATGTTGAATGCTCAAATACTTGCTGAGACAGTATTACAAGATACCAAAATCTGTCAATTTCCTCCATTTAACTTAGCTTCTCTCTTCCTTTTCTCTTAAAGGCAATATTTAGTAACAGGGAAAAATCCTTTAAGCAATTCCAAAAATGGGACAATGTAAACTGTTTTCCATATAGAAGCAGCAAATAATGCTAAAGCAGCAATAAAAACAATACAGTTCAAAACTAAATCAATGAGAAACCAATGAAATATTGTAAGTGATGGACATGGTCCAGACAGGCATGGTTAGTAATTTAAAATAGCAGGGCCTTCTAGGTGACTAGGATGGAGATACTGTACCCTAAATTTAATAAAGGTTAGGGTACAGGCAGAACATACCCTAATTTAATGAAGGTTATTTTTCTTAAATGTACACATGAAACCTTGAATATAAGTAGTTACTATCTTTACCTACCTGTAGCTATGCTCTTTATAGAGGGCATACCCACTCCCTGCTTCCCATCCCAAGAAAATGGAAACAATTAAAAATTATTTAAAATATGAATATTCTGCCTCAAAATCCCCCAACCAAACAGCCCAGAGATAACCACACCCTTGGTTCAACTTCATCTGACAGTTTTGGTTTACAATCTAAGACAGGAGTGGGCAATTATTTTGGGCAGAGGGGCCACTTACTGAGTTTTGGCAAGCCATCGAGAGCCACATAATAGGCAGCCCAAGGCAGATAATTTTCTAAATTAATTAGGGGCCCCGCGGGCTGGATAGAATGGCCTGGCGGGCTGCATCTGGACCCTGGGCTGAATTTTGCCCACCCCTGATCTAAGAAGATCCTTGACAGAAGTGCCAAGGCATTCCATTATTGCCCCTTTCCAGTAAGCCAGAGAGTTTCCATAGTGGAAGAGAAGGATACATCCATTAGACACTGGAATTAAGATACCAACTCATACCCTTTTCTTCTGTGGTTCTCCTCTTTATTAAAAGTTTTTGTGATTTGATATAAATAGTGCATTTACAGAAGGGAATGCCCTTCTATCACAACCAATGTCACAACTTTATAAAGCACAAGACATTGTCATTAAGTACCTCTAAGATAAAGCAGAAAGTGTCTGAAAGTTGCTACATTAATTTAAAAATAAGTAATCTAAAGTGAAAGTGTTTCTTTTAAGCGCTTGCATTATGTTGATATATATTGACTTAATCAGCAGACTTTTATTGATACTTATTATGTAAACTGCTATTTATCTATCAATCCCGCTGCAAAGAGTAAATTAAATTTACATTTGACAAAGAATAGGTACCACAAGAAATATTTCAAATTCAATTTGTTCACAGCAGATTTTCTACAGGTACCTGATGAAAAATAGTTACTTTAATATTGTACAGTATAACTTTCAACTGCCTTCGTTATCCCATATTTCAGTATAAATGTCAGTGTGGTTCAAGAAAAATCGTACCACTTTAAAAAATATGTAGCAAGCCTTAAACATGCAGTGAATGATGAATATTCACAGCAAGCAAATGACCTAAGCAAGTGAAAATGAAATTTCTCAAGCATGTTCATGAAGCTTTAGAAGTACTGTACAAACTTGCATACAGCTGGTATTACAATGAACCAAACACCATATTACCCCCCAGCTGCTTTGCATTCTCAGTTTCACTGTTAAAGAAATTAGGTACTTTGATCCTGAAATATTTGATGTTTCAATTGTTTACTCACAGCCACTGCAAGAACAGTTTGTACACTTGATAATATACTTAAAGGCTTGTGGCTTTTACATGAATTGTCAAAACCACAATAAAAAAGTAACCCGAATGTCTTTTGTAAAAACAAAGCTAGGGAATTCTGTTGATTAACACTCATGTAAATTTTCCTTCTCTCACTTGCTCTCAAATGAGAATTTTGAAATGTCATTATTTTACTTAGGTCATTACTAATAGAGAAGATAAAAGTCGCTTTTGTTTCCTTTTACAGTCATCTTTCCTGATAACCCTACTAATGTATTACATGAAGATGTCCCCAAAAAATCAACCAAAAAGGTTGATAACCCCCATTTTTATAAAGCTGTGGTTTTAAACCAGGGTGCTGTGAGACATGCTTCCCTCCCCCAGGCTCAGAGCTGCTGCTGGGGCAGTGGCCAGGTAACACTGCACTGCATGCTCCTCTTATTAGGGCTCTCTCTCTGATAAGCTTAAAGCAGACAGCAGAGCTGCCTCAGACTGCAGCTCTTTCTGGGCCACCTCTGCTACCCCCCATCCCCTGTCCCTATCCCCCACAAAACACTCCTCTTGGAAATAGAAGTGTGCAGGACAGTTCTGGAAGATGCTGGGCAGGGCTGGACCAGGAAGGGCGGGAGTACAAGCTTGCTCTCCTGCTTGCTTTAAGCTAATCAGCAAGCCCTACTGCAAGAAGAGCACATGCTCATGCCACAAGCCTGCCCAGTCTGGCTGTGCAGTAGGTGTGCAGGGCCATGGGTGGATCCAGAATTCTGCAACAGGGGGAATGACAGCAGCAACCTGCACTGCAATAGTGGCTCCCAGCCTCCCAACCCCTCAGAGTCAGGGCTGGCAAAACATGCTGCAGGAACAGCAGCAGGGGACTTGTATCCCCTCCCCTCTACTTTCCCTCTGTTCTTAGCTGCACACATTCCCTCCCCTCCCGTGCTTACCACTGCTGCTGGTGGGGGCGGGGGGGTTGTTCAAGAACCACTCTTGCCCTGCTGCAGCTGAGCTGTATGTGGAACCAGGCTCAGCTAGACAGAGCAGTGACAGCAGGTGGGTCCCCTTCCCCCTTGCCTGCTCCTGGACTGGCACAGAACACCAGAGAAATCGGGCAGGGAGGAGGGACCTGCCTGCTGCTGCTGCCACTGTGCCTAGCTGAGCCCTGCTCCATGAGGAGCCTGGCTGGAGTGGGCAAGGGCAGCTCTGAAAGCTTCCCCCTCTACCCTGGGGCAACTGGAGATAGTAGTAGCAGTGGGCAGGGGAGCAAGGGAGAAGGGAAGGGGAGGTGCCGTTGAGCAGAGAGGAAGGGAGTGGAGGAGGAATTGTGACTTGCTTCAGGGACTAAAAAAAGTCCCTGGCTGCTTCTCTTGCAGAGTGGCCCACACCACTGCAACCCCCTGGATCCGCCCAAGGTGCAGGCAGTTTTAGCTGGAGGCAGCAGAACCCAGCTGACAAGCACAGAGGTAAAGTTGAGCACAGTGGCTCTCAACTGGAGATGCCACCACGTTTAAGAGAGTTCTGGAGGGGTGCCCTGACTGAAAAGTTTAAGCATTGTGGTCATTAAAGTATCAAATCATTAAAAACATACTGCAAATCCTTTTGCAAGTTTAGCCAATATTCATAGAAGCTTCTGTTCTATACCTACAGAAAAACATTTAGACTGTCCTCCCAACAGCTCTACAAGGAGCTAGCTATCACATTTAAAAGGAGGAACAGAAACATACAGCTTATTTATAAATGAATTCATGAAAACGGAAACTCTGAGAGAGAAACTGCTTTTCCCTCCCAATGTATTGCAATGTACTTGCAACATCGCTGCTGCTGGTGCTTTATACCAACTCCTCTCTCCAGAACAAGTATGATTTCAAAGCAGCAGGGTTATGAATAGAGTGAAAGGATGCAGTACAGAATATAAAGGAATGATCATGTTTTCTGCTCATGAGGTTAAATAAATGAACAGAATTAGAGAAAAAACAAAATGAAGTCTGCAAGTATATCAAAATGAGGCCAAACAGATAGAAGACTTAGACATACTCTTAGAAATTCCAAGCACTTGAATCACAAAGATAGTAATGGATGGGAATGAATTTGTATTTGGTTTTTTTTTTTCTTTTAAATTGCCAGACCCAAAAATAAAAAAACACATGTGCAAGCAGAACAGAAAATAAAAGCATTATGGAAAAAAAAAAGTTAATTGAAAAAATGAAATAACCTTTTCTTACGCAATGAAATCTAGATTGTTTTCAATGTGTTGAGGTAGCAGGGGTGAGCATGGTCATTGACTTGGACTACTCCTTTAATTACTGCAAGGTGTTTCAAAATTAAGTAATATGTATTCTAATCATTGCAAATCTTTTTAGGGTGAACTCTTTAAAATGCAGCTTTATTAAATCCAATCTAACAAGAGACAGCTATACCAGTTATAATTACTTTTTTAAAATGTTACATATACATTCCATTCTTTATCCAATAAAGGATTCTAGTAAAAGTGAACAACGGTTATTGTTATTTTTAACAAAAATTCTTAAGACTCCAACTGGTTGAAAGACTATGGATATAAAATCCAAGCACATTTTAAGTGGAACTGAATGTTGAAATATTATTAGTTTTTAACGTGCATTGATAGTCAGGTTACAGAGCTATGAACAGCTCTAAAAGCTAGGTGGCAGGGGTACTCAGCATATTTCAAACATCAAATATGGCTTTCCTCCTTCTTTTTACATATCCATCTTGGTCCAATGGCTGTTGACTCAAAAGACTTTCTAAACATGTCAGAATGTCTCCTGAGGTATAGGATCCAGTGATCCATAAGTGCCTTGGTTATCAAAATTTACAAGAAGAAAGTGTGCATCTGAAGCCCCATATATGCCGAGTGCTCTTCCAATTCTGCTTCTTAGGGACATTCAGGACAATAATTTTAACTGAGTCAGATTTTAATACATCGATCATTTTTACAATATTAATATCTATATAGCTTAATTATTTGGGACCATGAACAAAATGTTTTACCTGCAAGGTTTTCTAAAACTTCACTCTTCCCCTACATGCACCTAAAAATTATTTTTTTTAATTCTAGACACCGACTTTTGCAGCTGTTCTGCTAAGAACTTACATTACCTACCTTAAAAACCTCATGGATAGAACATTCAGTTACAGGTAAGTTTTTCAGCTCTTAGTATTAAAACTATTTAGGTATTTGTGTATTCAATGGCTATTCAGGTAGTTATTTATATATTTTTATTCCTAACAGGTGTATAATTTCTTTGTTAGTTGAATGGTGACATAAAAACCAAAGTTAAACTCTACAATGCAAGAAAAAAAATAAAACAAACATAGGAAGTTAATGACAAGCTAGTAAAATACACTACAGTCAATAAAATGAGGGAACTACAAGAAGAAACTAGCACAAAAAGTAGGCTACAAGGACTGATATGGTATATTAACACATCATTTTTGAGTCTGGCCTACATAATTTATTGGCTTTGACATCATTTTGCTTTCCCTTTTGGTTAAAAGTACATTTTTTCTCAAAGTCGGCAATACCTGTGTCTACCTGTCCTGTCTGGGAGACTGAAAGATAAAGGTCTGTAAGAGAGAAGAATGGAAAGAGCTAGAAAAGATCAGGAGGTTCGGAAAAATGAGGTCCGACTTAAAAGACTAAATTAATACCCAACTGAACACTCCAAATAGAACCAAGTAGCCCCATTTTACCTAGAGCACCTTTCATGTCTCTGACAGTATCCCCAAGAACACCTCTCCCAAATTTCCCTCCCTCGATTCCAAATCACAGTAATTGTTTTGGTACAGAGGGATTGACGAGGAATCCATTCAGAGACCATCAATGCTGGGCCTTAAACCTAGGGGCCAAATGTTGCAGCACAAGGGATACTTCTCCCCAGGGAAAAAAAACTACTAATTTCCTGAATAGCAATTTCAGGCTCTACCAGTCTAGGTAGCAAACAGAGGAACCAGAAACCAAACCTAGGACCTCTGTACAGCTCTACAAGGCAGTGCCTCTTTGCCAAAGGGATGAGCAAACCTTTGATTTGATTAAAAAAACAAATCAACTGGACATCTGTGAATCAAGTAAACATATACTTAAACTTTTTCATGATAAACTTCAATTGATGGCCAATTTAGAAACCTAAGCAGAATAACTAATCATGTTTGACATAAAATAGTTAAACTGATTGCCTTAATATAATCATCCTGCATTTATTCTATTGAATATGAAAGTATGCCCCGTGATCTGCACACACAATATTTTATGTAAAATTTTAACTAAAAAATGTGGTCATTCCTGAAGATGTAGGACAATTATATTTAGTAACACTTGCCATTTTAGTAGCGACAGGAAAATCAGCTCATTCCTGACAGATACTTTCTGGATCCAAGCGCTTTGAGTGATTAACTGAGATGGCAATCAGAAAGCTGTAAAATGTTTGGAAGCTAATGCTTTAGTCTTATAACTATGAAAAACAAGCCCGATTAATTTTAAAAGGGCATTCCAGTTTCTCTTAATTTATTTCTAATTCTGTTTTCAATCAAAATTTCTCAAAACTGACAAGATCTGCTGGTTCTTATTTCTTGAAATGCTGCATTAAAGAAAAAAGAAAGAGAGAAAACAGCACTGACATCCACCATGTTGATGCTGGTTTTAAGTTTTATACCTTGAGAATTCATGTTCCAGAAAATGATGCTGAAAGACTTGTGCTAATTTTGGCAAAGAAGAAGAACCAGTGATCTGGAAATAGCTGAAGATTAGAGATACGTGTAACAAATGATTAATTAATAAACTAAGTAAATATTTTCAAAGTACTCTTAGGTATCTTAATATTAGAGTAACTGAGAACTGAAAAACAGTTACTGCACTCAAAATCTGCGTTGATGAAGAGCAGATCGAGAAGTCATACACTGCATCCCAGTCACCATGTATATTAATTTATTACTACAGCAGAACCAGATTATTTGAACCCAGGTGGCTTGCAACCTGTTTAATTCACAGTGGGTTGCTGAATTAAGAATAAGCAGTTCTGCTGTTTGCTGTGGCTTTTACTTCAAAAGGCACTGCTTCCCTGCTCAGTTGGAGCTCATCAACAGTCCCATGCAGTTGTTTGCTGCAACTCTGCATACACTTCTCTCTTCCCTGGATACTTCACAAACACTCACCTTCACAGGGGGTGAGGAATCTAGCCCTGAGAAGCATCTGGCTCCCACTGTACTGTACTTTAACTTCTATAATTCACTGCCGTATATAACAGGTGAAATTGGTGTGGTATATGAACACAAAATCTGCGAGAGATGAATGTTATCTTTTGGTACTTTTCTACCACCTACTCTTACATTATAGACAATATTCAGGAAAAAGGGCAATTAACTTATAGATGAGGTCATGGAAAACTGCAAATAATATGACACTGCACTGCACTGATAGGTTTCATGTGAAAAGTCAAGGACTTCATGTTATGGCAATAGACTTGATATATCTGTACACTATTGCTTTAAATAGTGTTTTTAGGCAGAACTTTAGAGTTCTTTAAATAGTATTATACATAGAAGTTTTAAGCTGCTTTCTGGACTTTGCATTCCTCTTTCACTGTACCCAATATAGAAAAGAAATGTATGCACAAGTTACTCAAGTAGATCTTATTTATTTTATTATAAAGCCATGAATTTCACTTGTCATCCAGGACTGTCAAAATGTTAAATGCACACTGACATACACAGTATGGCACTATCTCTAACTTTTGTGCCTGTCAGTGTTAACTCTTACTTACTTGAAGTGATTAGGAAGTGGGACAAAGTGCACAGCCTAAGGCAATGCCAGCTTACAAAAAAGATGGAGACGTGTAGATGATCAAAGAAGAGAGCTAGTAAGCTCATTTCTCCTTTAATTTGGCAAATGTGGTAACTATTTGTTTAAATGTTAACTGGGAGGTTTATAATTTAGATTACATTTTGGCTCCTTGCAAACACAAGTTACACTAATGTATTTCAGAAAGTGTTAATTTGCTCAGCCTGCCTCAGCTTCAAGGAACACTTCCAAATTTTGACAGGTTGTCCAGAAATTTAAGCAGTGAGGCCAATGAGTGTCCAGAAATTGATAATGTGATCAGTTCTACAATTACTCCTTCTCACAAACAAAAATCAACCATAGAGCCTTAGGTAACAAGAACTGCTAGCCTACTGATTCTTCTCTGCAAGGTAGACTATTTAAATGAGCATCCTACCATTCTGTGTCACAATAACATTACTTCTAGGATTCTTTTCTCTCCCAATTAAGTACAGCAATACTAAAGCAAAGCCATCTAGATATTTAATTCTGGAGAATCTAATGCTTGATATTAAATGTATTTAATTACACACATCTTGTCAGCTAATAGAGGATTTACATGTGTGTATCTCCCCATTTGAACTGATCTGGACATGGTATATGCAGAATGTTGTCTTCCCACCTACAGATGCTCAAATGAAGCCCAAATCTTTGTACTGGGAAAAAAATGGCAAAACTGCATCTACTTCAATGGGACTAGACATTACATTCACATATTACTACACTTCTGTTAATGCTTGTTTATCCTTGGTGTCACAAATTACTGTGATTCAATACCCTGTCACGTAGTCAAAGTTTATTTTGTTAGGAGACAGAGATCTATATAATATAATGTTGTCCCTTAAAGTTTGCAGCCAATATTGGGTTTCATCCTAAAAAAGGCAGAGGCTTCAAGTAAACGAAGATTAAAAGGACTGTCAGTTGGTCCAATAAAAGATATTATCAAATGTCACATGTAACAATGGCAATGTGGCTTTTTTGATTAAAAAAGGAATAAGTAGCTACTATTCTATGTAATTATCAAAGAAGATGAAATGTATCACATACTATATGTGTACTGTCAATATCTAGCCTTATAAGCAAACAGCTGAATACAGGATGGTACTGAAGGACAAACAGCAAAGGTCGCTTATCATGCAGATAGCGCTTCAAGTTCAGGCCCACTACAGAGTCTCATTCTTACCTCAGACTTCTCCAGTTTATTTTGTGCATCAATCTGAGTAACAATTTCATTCATGTTGGTCTCCAAAACCATTCCACCCATGACCATTTCAGCCAAAATGTTATGGACCTAAGAAAGATCACACAATATTTCCTTTAATTAGCAAAATAACAATCTGTGAATATCTAGGTGCCAACTAAACAACTTTTATACAATTTATACTTCTTTTCATCGCATGATTAAGGTAAACTGCAAGTGCAGAGGGCTTTTTGAAAACCACAAGTGCAGGATCCAGGAAGAAGAAAAAAGAGGGTATGGACAAATCAGCAAACAGTAATAATGAGTCAGGGGTAGCAGAGTCAAGGCCAGATCCTATTGCATCTGTTAAGCACAGAAGTGGACTTAGGCACCTAAATGCATTCCAATTCTACCTTGCTGAAAACTCCAAAAAAAAAGTTGATGCAAAGTGGTGGAACCTCCTCCTCACTGCTTTTCTGTGATTCAGTCTTGTGTATCACATGATGGTGCTTTACAAAAGTAGATACATTAATGGATTTTGAGAGAGAATAGATTTCTTAGGGACCTAAATCCACTTCGTTTATGGATCCATTTCAAAAGAGAATATTTCAAAAGCTGAGGTGCTGACCAGGAGCATGAAGAAGCTCTTGTGTTCTAACTATAGTGTTAATAAGCTGTGAGCAATAAAAATATAGCAAACTGCTTCATCTTGAACCCTGGCTGAAGTGCTGCTGGAGTCAGAGCAGCTTTGCTACATTTGGTTGTTCCAGTTGTAACTGCAATTGTTAGAATATAATAGCTGCTGCATGGTTTGGAGCAAGTCTCTCCTCCCCTTTTTTAAATGGCAAATGTACTTGCATCCATACTTGTAGTCCTCTGACACATTACACTTGAGATGTGATAAGTTACTCACATCTTAAGTAGTTACCTGGCCACATGTTCCCATCATGCCCACATGGCCAGGCTGATTGGGGCTCCCAGCCTCCAGAATGCATACAAGCCCTCGACTCCCACGTGTTCCAGAGGCTGATGGCTGCTCCCAGCCTCAGGGGCCCATTGGAGTCAAGGGCTGCTCTTCCAATGGGTCCCACAATTAGCTGCCACTCCCAGCTGCAAGGGCACATCAGAGCTCTTGACTCTGATACAGCCCCTCAGCTGGGAGTAGTGGCAGATCTGGGCTCCCAGCCTTAGGGGTTCAGCTGGAGTCAAGGGCTCCATTTCACTTTCACAACTGGGAGCTTTGATCTGCTGATCAGGGCTCTCACATCCATGGGAGCTTGCTACCTGCTGGGGCAGGGGGAGCTCAGGATCAGGATCCCAGGCTTCCCTTGCACCGGCAATACAGTGTGATGGGAATCCGAAATTCAATTTCACAATCATGCCTCCTGCCATTCACATGTGGCATAGCAAGAAGCACAATTGTGGGGCATGTGCGTTAGATTCCATTATGCCTTTAATTGCACATATGCCAGGGGCCAAGAATGCTCAATAGGTGAAAAAGAAAATGGCCCTTACTGCAGACAGTAACTCCTGACCCCCTTTTAGCTTACTGCAGTGTAACTGCTTGTCCATGCCCCAAAATGCCTTTCCTGGAGTCAAAACCTTGGTTTACCGCACTGGTACAGCTAAATCAGTCATGTTCAGCTCATCTGGCCCCACGGGCCTTGTCTGGCATGAAGCATTAGTCTGTGGGCCCATTCCAGCCTCTTCATCTGGCTCACGGGGCTCCCCAGGAGTCCCAAAATTTGGTGGCAGGATGAACAGCAGCAGTGTTATTTGCCATAGCTCCAGCTGTGTCAATTAATGCTGCCACCATTCCCCTGCTTCCAAATTTCTGGACTCATAGGGAGCCCTGCAGGCTGGATGGCACAGCTCTGCGGGCCAGATCTGACACGTGGGCTGTATCCTGATCATGCCTGAGCAAGATCATCAGGTCTGCTTCTTTGCAGATTACTAAAGGTAAGAGGATCTCCAGGATTCCATTCCTTTGAGCACCTTTCTTCCCAGAGACTGCCAACACATAACACTTGTAAAATGTGAGCATTTACAAGAATAAACTCCCTTATACATATCAGCAGTTTATGTACATGTGTGTGTATACACACGCACGTACAACCTTGAGCAGGCACTTTTTGGTACTGAATAATAAATAAATAAATATAGCCAAGCAGTCTGTAATGCTTTTCTTTGTGCTTTTTTGCAAGTTCATTTACTTACATATGTATTTAAACACTGACCATGCTTAAAGCTACAGAAGCAAGAAATAATTCTAAAATAGAAGCACCTACAAAAGCATCTTGAAGATTAAAAAAAATTCAGCAATTTTAAAGATGGATTGATCAGTGATGGAGGCAAGGCGGGGAGGGTGGAAACTTTTAAAGCTCTAAGCCTAAGATTGCGGAATGCACATGCTATTACTGAATCAATAACTCTTTGAGCTACCATTATTGTTGTAAGTTTATATAAAGACTTATGCCCCAGTTTCAGGAAAAAAACAACTTTCTATATATTAAGAAACATGCAGCATTTCAACCCCATAATAATTCTAGACTTTGGATCACATTTGTAGAGTTAAAATCGTGGTTTGCAAACAACCCATCACATCAAAGCACGTTCCTCCTTCCATGATTCTGGCTCTTCATCTTGCTTCCCAGTAGATCAAAGGCGGCAAACAACTGTGTCAAAGCACTGCAAAAATATCCAAGTGTGAGGAGCTTACACTGTGATCCAAAAAAGAACCACCAAAATTCCTGCTTTGGTGCTACAGCTTTGAAGGGATATCCTAAAGAACAGGACTCCTCTGACAACTTCTGAGGATACTTCAACTGAAACATATAGTAAACGTTCAGAGAGACAAACAGTTCTTTCCTCCCCCATAGATAGTTCTGTTACACAAAGTCTTAAGTCGGACTATCAAACCTTAAGGGGAATGATTAAAAATTCTTTACCAGAATGGGGTATTTCTCTTGGAAAAGACACATCAACTGACTGTGTGTGTCATATAGCAAGAACTTCTGTGGAAAGGGAACAATAAGGATAGTGCAAAAGACAATTTTTTCTTTCAGTTCTGGCTTACATCCAAAAATTCAAACAGAGAAAACACAAACATAGATTTTTGCCATAAATGTATTCTATTTAAACAGTTCAAAATGACTGAAGACAAAAATGAAAAAGGGTAACCTCAAAAAGCAGTTTCAAAAAAGAAGTTGTATTTTTTAGTTGGAACCATTGGAATATTTTCTTGCATTACATAACTCTATACCTTAGATAAAATAAGTACATCAAAAAATCAGGGTGAGAGAAAGCTGACCCATAATGTTAGAAAACAACGCATTTCATAAATCCTAAGTTAGATACTTTTGTATATTAGTGCTAATATGCAGAAAAGAGCTATCCCTTACATTATACAGTTTAATTTTATTAAATTAGTTCAACTGTCAATTTAAAGAAAATCCCAAAGAGGGATGAAACATTGGGCTAAAATGCAATAAATCCATTACTAGTGAGGGTGAATTACCCTGAAGATGGTACAGTGTTTTTTAAAAAGCTGTGACCAAGATGGCCAACTGTCTAACTCTTTAAGTTTATGCTGCATTTGCAGAGACTTGGAGGATACAGTATGTGATGAATGTGTTTTATCCCAATAGTAGGCATGTAAACCACAAATATGCTTCATTAATCCAAAATAACAGAGTTCTTTTGCAAAGACTCATCATAATAAAACATCTTGCAGACATGCTTATAATCATTTCCTCCCTTATCACTCATGTCATGCAAATAGAGGAGTTCTCAGAAGGATATGCAAAGGTCAGCAATTTTTAAAATATGCAAAATACTTGTAAAATAAAGAAAACTGAATGGCCTCCAAGCTATAGCCTGAGAAATGTAAAATTATACCTGTTTTCTTACAAGAAATTATTTCAACAAATATTTAATAACCAAAATAGTTTTATACCATTTTTATGAAAACGTGCAACAGAATTCACTCTTCCTTTTCTGATATTTTTCTGTGTAACACACTGCAGACAGTAACAAGTCATAAACTGCTTAATGGCAATATGCTATAGGCTTTCAACCTGTGGTCCATGGACTCCTGGGGGTCTGCAGACAATGTCTAATGGGTCCATGAAAACTGACTACAATCAATCAAAAGTATGTGAATACACACACTTACAATTCAGAGGGGTCTGCACAGCCATTTGGAATTTCCAAACGGGTCTGCACTTGCATTCGAAATATCTAGTGGGGTCTACAAGTGAAAAAAGGTTGAAAACCAATATGCTATACCATTTGCTTGTATTCACTTGACCAAAGTGTGGGGGAAGACAGCAAAGGAAATGAGCAAGCAAGACAATGTCACAGGTAAGAACAGTTTAGAAGGTGCGCAAAGGTCACAGAGTGATTTTATGTTAGTTAGATCTTGTTTGGGACCAGATATAGTTTAAAGAAGGGATAAAAGCAGGTATATTAATATCAATTAGAGTAGAATCTATTAGGATGATTTCTATATTTTTCTAGCTTTAAGTAAGCTTCCAATACTAAGCCAGGTAATAAAAAAAATCCAGGTCCATTCTGGGATTTTTGCTCTTCAGTCTTGACCTACAGTTCTTGCTGAATTGGCACACCTGCAGATGGGCAAGTTAACACTGTTTACAAACTTAATTTTTGAAAACTAGATAAATTGTTTTCCGTAAAAGACTGGCCACCTGTTAGCAAAGCGATTATGAGCCAGGGTGCCATGGAACTTAAGTGTGCAAATAGGATTCACAAGATAAATGCAGAGTTTTCAAACAGGAATCCAGTGTTAAAAACATCATGAGCTGATGTAGTCTTGCTTCTTTGCAACAGATGAACTGCTCTATTATTTTTCAGTAGTCCAAAAAAAAAAAAAGAGTAAAAAATAAGAGCTGTTATTTTCCAAGGGTTGTTTCATACCTAAAAAGGTTGAGGACCACTGTTAGAGGCTTTTTAAGATTTTAAGACTTAGATAATTTAATGTAAATTTATTTCAAATATTAATAAGATTATTTCTTAGGTGAATGCACATTATCAGTTTTAATAATTTTAATAGTTTGATATGTAATATTGTTAGGTCATTTATATCTTAACTTTGTAAAGGTATACGTCATACGGTAAAAGTGTCCAGTGTACAGGCCACTGAAGCCCATTTGGGCAGTGGAGGCATGGCACCACTCTTTCTTTAACCTCTGCATGAGAAGGAGGTGATATGGGCAGAACCAAGCTCTCGCCACCTTTACCCCCAGGTAATTCCTGGTACCCATTGGATAAGCATAATTCATTAAGTTTTTAGCATAGTGTAAGCATAGTTTTTTTCCATTTTATTTCAGACCCCGTAACTGAAAATGAAAATAACTTCCAAAATGGAAAATTGGATTGAACGCTGCATCACGAAAGACGGCGCTTATGTTGAAGTCTAGAAATTTCAGCTGTATGGGCATGTATGGACAAAACAGGGGCCCTAAATTGAAGCGATGGGTTTTAAAAAACATCACTTCAGTTCAGAGCTGATTAAACCCCTGTGTCGTGCACATACCCTGCTGACTTACCTACCTCTCTGGCAGGGAGAGAAGGGCAAGCTGCCAACAGGCGGAGTGGTCCCTGGGCTGCAGGGGGGGGAGCCGCAGCCCCGCCCCCCCAGGTGGCACCCATCTGCAGGCACCCAGCTCGGGTGGTCCTGGGGGCCACCGCAGCTGCAAAGGGAAGCGCCAGGCACCCATGAAGATCAGACAGGAAGGCAGGCTCCAGGGGGGTGGTAAAAAAAGTTCAGGCTTGCCACTTTTCTTGGGTGGACCCTGTTTCCCGGGCTGCTGCTAGGCTGCCTGCAGAGCCCCTGAGCTGCACGGAGCCTGGTGCTTCACTCCACAGCTGCAGGGGCAGCAAACTAAAACTCCTTGGAGGAGTTTTATTTTACTGCACCCCAAGTCATTTAAGGGGCATTACACCGCCAAATTTCCTGCAGCGGCTGGAATTAATGCGTAATATGCCACCAAGGCTTGCAAACACCAACACCATTAAAGCAGTACAAAAGCATTTAGCCCGCTTTAAAGCATCATGCACACACGCCCCCTTGTTTCAGCTACACATGGAGTATTATGTTAAAACTTAATGAACTCTGCTTTCAATCACCATTTACAGTTTGCTTCTATCATGTGTACCTCCAAAGTTAATAAAGTTTAAAGTTGCACAAGGACTTTATAAATACTCTGTATAAGTAAGGCTGCAGTCCCACAACAACAAAACAAATTAACACACACACACTGAAGAGGGAGACAGACTATCTGACAGGTTCACTAACTGCAGCTCACTGGATACTAGTTTCCTATTACATGACCTGTAAAGCACCAGAAATGCTGCAAGAGAGCTGCAGAGAAAGGAGTAGTACAGAAGGCAGTACTGCTGAAATTTAGACTATGGCATGAAAAAGAAAAAATGCACACCCCCAGAAGACCAGTTTCTGGCTGTATACTTGTTTTTACAGAGGTTAATCTGTCTGCACTGGAACTATTTACATTTACATTAGTGTTGCTTAAATTTAGCTTAAACAGCAATTGTATACCACTGGAAACGCACATACATGCATGCTCATCCATGTAATGACTTAGTGGCGTAGTACATAAGTATGTACAGATTTTCCGATACACATGACCTCACAGAAAAAGTATTTGAAATACTGATTGAGAAACACCAAGAATAATTTCTACACCTTTCTTATTCACTGAGAAACTTCCTTTCAGTGTGCTTAGCTTTAAATGTTTCATTACGAGTTTCAGAATGATACATAAGGTTCTTTTGAAGCAGTCGAATGATCAGATTGGGCAATTTGAAGGATTATGAAAATGCAGCCAAAAATCCTTAGAATTTAATCATTTGAAATAGCAAATGAACACTTCAGTCTCTTGGACAAGGGGCACTCATGGCTGCCCCCTTTTGCCCTATAGCAGCCCCTGTGTCAGCCGCTTTGAGGAGTATGCTGTGTTGTGGGCAAGCAGATGCATGGATGCAGAGTGGTGCTCAGCCTGGTTCATTCCCTAGCTCCTTGCATGCTCCCAGGTCTGGCAGGAGTGGCTACAGGGGCAGGCAGCTCTGGATCTGAGCATGGGAGTCCCCAAAGGAACAGCTGCAGCAGTAGGGTCCACACTTGCCCCCTCCAGTACGGACTGGGGACGGGGAAGAAGTCGTGTCCCTCCCCCACTGACCCATGCGATCCATTCCCCTTCTGCTCCTTCAACTCCCTCAGCACCTTGCACGTGCCATGTATGTGCAGCCTGGCACCTCAACCCTGCAGCCAGGGTGTCCCTGAGTTCTGTCTGATCCTAGGGCTGAAGTACAGTGAGGATCGCCGTGGGCAAATTAAGGGCAGAAACTGGCCCACCAGTTCCTGGCCCCCAACAGTGGCCTGGACCCAGGTGTAGAGAATCCAGGTACTGCACTGGGAGCAAACATGAGCACAGCCAGCCAGAGCTAGGAAGGAGCAGCCTGAAAAGGTGACTACAATATCATAATGCAATTAATTACTAACATGTTAATTAATAAAGTGTTTATAATATTTATATTTATATTAGCTTTCAAAATGGAATACCACTAAATTCTGAAAACTTGCAGAGGAGTGCCTTGAGTCTAAAAAAAGGTTAAGAACCACTGATCTATAGCACTGGATCATACCCTGAGAGGTCAAGCTGTTAAAATCTTTTTTTTTTTAAACAGAAATCTTTTTATTATAAGACGCTACTTGTAAAGTATTTTTAAGAAAGCAAGACTGTTTCCTGCTCCCATTCCACAAGCTGTCTACCAGCACAGCTGTATGCGTGGCATTAGTAACTGTTGATAAGGAATGCATGTAGGAAGAGCTTTCTTAGGAAAAATCTGTTGAAGAAATATTTTCTGGTCTTCAAAAAACTTTATAGTTTGGTGTTGGGTTTCACTATTCCAGTCAGAAAATACACTCTTGGAATAAGTTATGACACTCCCAAAGCATCCACCACAGGTGCCAAAAAATGAGAGTACTGCAATATCTGCAGAAATGCATACAATTAAGAATCCAAGAAGGTTAAGTAGTTACCTAAACATCTTCTAAAAATTATGTATTTTATCACAGATTGAATTTGACAGCATAAGGGGCTGACAGTTCCCTCATCTAGAGAAAAGCTTTGCCACAGTGAGAATTAGCCCTTTGTTCTGGGTTCTGAAGCTAAAGAAAGGAAGAAACATAGCATCTGCCTTTGACAATTCATTTTCCATCTCACTTCTGTCCTGTTCATCAAACTGAACCCAATACTTACTGTAGTTCAGTGATTCTCAAACAGGGTGTTAGTCTATTTCCCCACCCCTTTTTGGTTTAAGGAACAGTAGTCTGAGTTTAAGAGTAAGGTTTAACTTTAGGCCTACTATTTTGAAAATACTGGTTTAAGTATTAAAGGAGTCCTATGGATATAACCAGTAGATTGGGCAAGTCTTCTTGATGGAAACTATTCTGGCAAAGGGAAACCAACAAGGTTATAATAAAAACACACAGCTGAGTGCAAGCAATTTCAATACAGATTAACATAGGAGTCAAGAAGTGTAATTTTTTTTTTTTTTTTTTTAGGAGCAAGCCCAATTTTTCCTTCATAATACAAGAGTTCCTCTTTTCTCCCTCACAGTCAAAAGTGCTAGGGAGTTCTACCAAAAATGTGGAGCTTAATGGTAGATATGCTCCTATGTGGATCACACCACTGTCCCAAAGAATAATACATAAGCAATGCTAGCAGCTACTAACTTATTGTGTTGCAGGGGGATAAGGACAGATTCCTTCCTGCACACACACAATTATTGTTTGGACACAACAACTGCACTTCTAATAATTTAGCAATTATATATACCAGAGGGTCCACAGTCTAGATGAGGGCTGCTGGACCAGTCTGCAGGCCAGAATGGGACTGACCCTCTGTGCACTGCCTGCAGTACTGGGTCCTGCCTGCATGCCGCTTGCAGCACGTGTTGGCCTGCATGGACTGTGCATGCAGTATGTGGGGCTGGCAAAAGGGCCATGCATTGCCCATAGTGTGTGGGCTGGACACAGTGCTGCAGGCAGCATAGCGGGTCAGTCTGGAGTACCATGGGCAACGCATACCACGTGCTCATCCCGAGCTGGACTGGTTGCATGTGCTGCACACTGCACAGGGGGTTGGCATAGGGAACACATTGCATGCAGCACCTTGCTGGACCAGCCCTATGCACTGGCTTCACCCTTACACAATCCGGATTGGTCCCAGAGCCAGTGCACAGGGCCAGTCTGGTGCAGCACAGCATGTAGTGCACACCTCTGACCGGTTCTCTGTGCTATATGTATGGTCTTCAACACTGGGTCCTGCCTGTGCGCTGCATAATGTATGCAGTGCCAGGGCCAGCACATGGGGTCAGTCCAGCAACCCTGGGGCCAGATGATATGGCTCCATGGGCCTGATCTGGTCCGCAGGCTGTATTTTTGATGCCCCTGATATACTCAATGACATCAGTGACATCTCCTACATCAGGGGTGGCAAACTTACCAGGCCCCTGAATGCTGGCTCCACCACATGTGGTGTTGCAGAAATCACTTGCAGAGTGGATTCTGCACTGGCTGAAGCAGGTGCTGCACGAAGTGTGGAAACTGGTGTGGCTGTTATGTGTGGTGCACTCCAGCCCAGAGCAGGTGCTGTGTAGCATGTGTCCTGGAATGGCTGGAGCTGTCCTGGACCATCCTGGGGGCTGGGGAGGTGCACTACATGTAGCTCAGATCCCAGAGTGTACAGTGCACAACCCAAGCCCTGCCCAAGTGTGGGTCAACTCAAGACCCACGGCCAGCACTTTCGGCTGGAAGCCTGGGCTCTGCAAGTCATATCTTTTATGCTTCTGTCCTAACTGTATTAATGAATCACATTTTCCTTGAAACAGGTCTTCCAGCACTTTTTTTTTAAGTTTTAAAAACAAATTGTTGAAAGAAACGGACTAGATTTCACTAACAACATGGGGAGGCTTGTTATCCACTCTGCCACACACAAGACCAAATGTGTCTTGTCAGGTAGAATGTTTGGTCCAATCAATATTGTAGTAGCTCACCACAGTACCTTATCTACATGGAAAATTAAATCCAGTTCACAGACATTTTCAAAACACTTGTCAAGTGTTTCCACGAATACCTGTAGGGGAAAAAAAGAAAAGAGGTCAAGGTTGAAGTGAAACTTCATCATTCCATTATGTATAAGCTTCAAAAATTGCATAAATGAAAAATCCTAGTGTCTGCAGTATGTGTGCTTAATACTGGGTGCATCTACACGAGACACTATGTCGCTGTAGCGACATACTATGGCAATGTAGTTCATCACTACAGCGATGTAGCATCGGTGTGCATAAACCATGACACTGATCCTGCATCGCAGTAGCAACGAGCTACCTTGTTATAGTTTGTCACTACAGTGACATAGCTGTTAAAAATAACCGTGCACCACTGGGATGGCACAGTAACAGCTGTTGATAGTGGGCACGTGTACATGTGCCCGCTAATTACTGATGTCTTAGGATAGTGGCAAGCCCCAGAAAAAGAGAATGTATAGAGTCAGACAGCTTTTAATAAAACTTGACAATGTGACCAAAAGATTGCTACATACATAGAGAGTTTGGACACTCAATACACACACACACACACACACACACACTATGTAGGCTATAACAAGGGTTTTCAACCTCTTTGGGTCAGTGTACCCCTGGCCCCCGGATGCGGAGCGGTGTACCCCAGCGGGTGGAGACAGAGCGGTGGTAGCTGCCGCATGTGAGCTTCCCCCCGCCCCCCCGTGTCCAGCCGGGCAGGTGGCGCCTATGCGGGAGCACAGGATGCTGAGCGGCAGCGCTCCATCCTCACCCACCCACATATACCCCTGGGCTATACCCCAGTTGACAACCCCTGCTCTACAATGTAGAGTATCCAAACCCTGAAAAGCCATTTCAAGAACACCAGTACTGAATCTACACTACAAATTTTGCAGTTGTGATTTCAAACTTTTCTAATTTCATTATAATTACATAACTGGTTAATCTATTATTTGTATTCAAGTAGCCTGTGAACAGCCAAGCAGATAAAGGTACCATTGTGCCAAGTACTGTACAGAGATAGGTATCAATTCTTCAAAACAAAAAAATGCATGCACAAGAATAATATTATTCACAGTGCATAAAATTAATTGCTTTAATGAGAATACTCAGTTTGTAATATTAAGCATGTGCTTAAATCTGAGATATTTATGCATGAGATCAATGTTCCAAACAAGAGGCAGGTATTTCTAATCAATAAGTTAAGTAATGTTCAAGGACAGTTCTCTTTTGCAAATACTTTCATCCAAATACATTTTCCCACTGCCCAAAAGAGCCGATATTATTTCTTAAGGAAGTCATTATTACATTATTTGCATTACTGTAAAAGTGAGGAGTACCTAATCAAGATCAGTGCCCTTTTGCTTCAGACACTGTCCTGAGTAAAAGACAGTCCTTACTCTGAAAAACTGAACCTGTACTGATAAACGGAGATCTTGGTTTTCTGTTTAAAAATGGCAAATTCTCTGATTTAAACCCCACCCAAAATCCACATTTTTCCATGATTAAAAATGAAACACCACTATATACACAGTTTAATATATCTATATTACACACACGCAGACACACGTACCAGTTGAAGACTATTTTATTGATATATTTACAATTTTTAAACAATTTGGAAGCGTACCAGTGCCTCAGTCACTATAACAAAATAAATTCTAAATACATATACATTTTCGCATTTGATTTTGGGTTTTTATCATGGAAAATCAGAACTACCCCTTTTGTTCACCAGGACAAAGGTCCAGCTGCAGCTCCCGCGCCCCTCCCCGCTTTATGGCACTGAGCAGCCCTGATATGCCGATGCCCTGCCCATACCATTGCCCCTCACTCCCAACCCATAGTCCCCTGGGCCCTACTGGTGACTCTCACTCCCCACCCACAGCCTCATGGCCCCCCTCAGTCCTGCTGGAGGGGGCCCCCAGCTACCAGGGCTATGGGGCAGGGACCTGGGTTTGCAGCCCCTTCCCCCTACAGTAGCACCCAAACCCTGGCTGCCACCCCATGGGAGGCAGCAGTTGCTGCAGCAAAGTAGAGTGTGGAGTCCGATTCTTCCTCTCCTGTGGGTGGCATAGCTCAAGCAGAGCCTGATGGAGGGCAGGGGGGAAGGGGGGATGGGAGAGAGGGATGCAGGCTGGCCACTGTGGGCTCAGGGCTCTCTGCCCTGCCGACTTTCCCCTGGGGCTACCACATCCCAGAGGGTAGGACCTGGCGTAGCAGGGTAGAGCAGGTCTCGGCAGGGAAGCTCATTACTGCCACTGGGAGCTCCGTGTCACCATGGCGAGGTGCCCCCTGCCCACCTGGCAACAGTGAGGGGCACAACTACACACCACCCTCCCGGCTGCTGCTGGGCAGGCAGTGGGCGCCTCACCATGATGAGGGCTTGTGGCAGTGAGCTTCCCTACTCCACTCTGGCCTGCAGAACCAGGTCCTGCCTGCTAGGATGCAGAGGCCCCAGCGGAGGGGGCAGCAGGCCAGGAAGCCTGAGCCTGCAGTGGGCAGTCTGCCTCTGCTCCGCACAGAAATTTGTGGGGGCAAGTGCCCCTCATGCTTCCCCTGGAAGTATGCACAATGGTGGGAAGCCAGCTCGCCTGCCCCCCCCGCAACACACCCCCATCCTGCTCCCTGTGGCTGCGCTTCCTGGCCCCAGATCCCAACTCCACACATCACTTGGGCTGGGCAGCATCCCTAGCTCTGCCCAACTCCCTCACTACAGGGGCCTTGATTCCACACCCCACCCTGCCCCCTGCCACACTTATCTGTGGGGAGCTGTTGTCCAGGCTGCCTGGAGGCCGTGTGCATGTGTACGTGCGCACATGCACATGTCGTACCCAGCTGATCGCCCTTCTCCCACTCCCCCCAGGCCCTTACAGGCTGGAACTCTGCCAGCCTGCATGGGGAAGCCCACTATTTCCCATGTTTTTCTCCTTAGAAAGAGAAAATCTGGGTTTTACTGCATTTTTCCATGGCAAACCGAAAACCTGGATCCCTGCTGATAAACAAGGGGTTGGTTAGAGGGGTATCTTATACAGGATAAAATAAATAAAGCAATCGCCTGAAACTGTCACATCACTTTCTTTTCTTTAGGTACAGATTTTTAAATTACATGTGCATAATGTAAATACATGTTAATTTAATTTTGCTTGGTAGATTATGTATTTGTGTAATTCTAGAGTTGAACCCTACTGTAGCAACGTACAATTAAAACCCCTGGTTCCAAGTCCCTTTTTTCTCTGCATATCTTGTTCTTCCAAACTTACTCTTTTAGGTGAAACAAGATTCCTAACTGCCCTCCACCAGGAGAAACAGAACGGTAAAAGTGGTTCTCTGCCCATAACAAAAATCAAACAAAGCTGCACTACCAATGGCTACTGGAATACATGAGATTACATAAATGATGAGAATATCATTATAACATAAATAATGATACATTAGGAGAATATATAACAGATTTTTTTCATTAGACAGTTAGGGCTTTAATGAAATCAGAAGAAAAGTTTCAAACTCTCTCTCTCTCTCTCTCGACCGGACAATAAATCTTGTTTGCACGTGGTTATTTTTCCTTGCACACAACCCAATCTATTGGAAACTACTTTTTTTTTTTAATAAATTGAAGCCAAGGTTTCCAAGGATGCCCCATGAAAATGCAGTTCATGAAACAGTTCATGAAAACATTAATTAAAAAAAAAACCATTTAGGGCATGATTCTAATTGTAGAAAGCTATTAAGTTGGCTTTCATCCACATATCTGAGGAGAAACTTGTGACCATTATCCTTTTTTCCCCAAAGCCCAATTCATTATTCCCATAGTGTGTTTACATATACAGCAAAAGTTTCCATGTTTTACAATTTAGTCTTTACTATTTTAACAGACCTGTAAATTACCATGCAAGATGGATGTACTTTTTTGGTTTGGGATAGAGGTATAAGAGGAAGGACTACAAAATGTTCAGTAAATGACAAACACCAGTCTTTAATTTCCATTAATACATATTGCCATTCAGCCTGAAAGTGCTAACTTTGAAGTCAACGGACATTTTACTGCTGAAGTGCAATCAGGTACATGCTGGGTGCACAAATGGAATTTTCAAAATGTTTTTCACAAAGTTTTTGGGCAGAACTTGAATATTAAACTTCTACTTTAGAAGCAAATTAAATCCAGACAATTTTTAGTGGATTTGTGCAAGTATTATTCTTTAATACGGTCACAGAATTTAAGCCGAAATCTTAGGTGGTTTTATAAATAGATGCAACACAAGAACAAGAAGAAAAGAGTATTAAATAAGTATTGTCGGGAAGATTTAACAGCCTTTTTGATGTCTAAATATTTGCGGGGAAAAGTTAAGACAGAAAGTGTTTTCTACAAAGAGAAATATAGTTCATATATTAAACTACTCAAACAACACAGTTTATGACATAGCTCAGTAAAGCAAACAGATTGCCCAGGGAAAGTCCTTTCAACTTCCAGGTACTTTAGAGAGGAATATGCATACAAGAATAGATTTGTCCAATATTTAGTTGTGGGAAGAAAAATATTATAAAAAAGAGCAAACGAGAATATCCTCTCTCCAAAGTTTCCGTTACAAAGGATCAGATATTCGTGCTATTTATTTTTAGGAATTGAAAAGGCAAAGCCATCTGATCCAAAGCATAAACACTTGTACATGGAAGTATGCTCATTTGGACTTCAAGACAGGTCTGTCTGACTTATAAGCTCCTGGGCCCACACCAGGCAAGCTATAAGGCACCGGGTTATGCAGACATGGTCCCTACCACACTGCTTCACACACCTGCATGGGCACCTCTTCCTCCTGCTGCACCCCTGCTGTTGCCTGCATCCTCATCCCACTGCAAAGTGTGCCTCATGGGCACCCTCCCCTATCACTATCTCCTGTACAAAGCCCAGACTTACACTCAGCTCCCTGTGCTATACCACACTGCCTCACCCCGTGGGGCAAAAGCAGGAAGCAGCAGTCAAAGGAGGGAGTGAGCTCATCCATAGATTCCTGCTACTGTCAGAACAACAGGGAGAGTTGCAACTGGGTGAGAGCGTAAGGCAGGGGTGGGCCAGATGTGGCCCACCAGGTCATTCTATCCAGCCCGCAGGGCCCCTAAATATTAATTTTCTAAATTTTGTATCTGCCCCTGGCTGTCTGTCATGTAGCCCTTGATAGCTTGCCAAAACTCAGTAAGCGGCCCTCCACCTGAAATAATTGCCCATCCCTGGCATAAGGGCTACAAATTAATCCCTCGCGGGCCACCAGTTGTACAATCCTAATTTAAGACCACATTTAGTTCCTTGAAACTGTTGTTAGCCAAAATATTTAAAAATGCACAAAGAGAAGTTTCTTCACTGGTAATCTGCATACATGTAAAGGCAAAAAAAAATTCAGAGAGGAATAAGAAGTATTTTAGGTCCTTTTCCTATTATAGATTCCTATAACTAGTTTCTTTTTCCAGCCAGCATAACAATTCTAGATTCATAACTACAATAGCTGTTCTTAAACACTTACTTGATTTATTAATGTATACATCAAGGTAACATGAATCCAGATAGTTAAGACAATACAGGAAAGTTTTAAAGGGTGACCATCACACACAGCAAAGACCACATGAACAGCATAATCATTACAGTACACTAGACACTAATTCAATGGAAGCTACTAGTTTTGCAAAGCCAACAGGTGGAATATTTACAGGGTGAAGAAGATTGCTAGTGATAAATACTTGATGTTTGATCTCTGTTGGGAACAGGAAGCTTGCTCAGAAGTGGGATTATTTGTGACACTAGTAAAATCAAAGCCCAGTACTGCACTGTAAACAAACTGCTCTTAGTTTTTACATATTATTGCTTTTAAAAGTATTACTTTAGCAGACAAACTACAATCCAGAATGTTAATACAAAATTAAGCTAAAAAAAAGTGTTAACATCACTGCATCAGCATCTAAGACAGCCAACATAGTTCCAAACAAAATTTAGAATCAAACATTTGCACGTTATGCCACACCTGTGCTAAAGTGCACAGACACCTCAAAATAGTGCAGCAATTGCTCCCAGTGTGGCAGAACTTGGAGGTTGCAAGAACTGGAGGTTCCTTATTCTTGTAGGGAAGCGCTACAGGTCAGATATGTTATAGTGAATGTTATTACATCTGAGAGTAACCGCTAGACATTACAGGAATCCCAAAACTGACATTCAGGAAATGTCAGGCTACCAGAACACTTCATAAAAGGACTGAGCATTGCTGTGTATTTACTAGACCACCATGGCTACAAGAGGCAAAAAGAAGGACTTTTTTGTGCTCAAAAGCTTGTCTTCATATTTCCAACATCTCTGGTAACACAAAAAAAATCCTTGCTTTCCATAAAAAAGAGAGACAGACCGAGCAATATTGCAAGAGCAATGCAAGACATGGGCCTGAGAATTCAAAGGAATTCCTAAAACAAAATTTCAGATCAAGATCTGCAGACTGAGGATGCAAAAATGAACGTCCCAAAACTAATTCTGAAATCAAAGCCAATTCTTAGCACCCCCTGGTGCTTTACTTCTGGAATTATAGTGGGTGGTACAATTAATAAAGTGAAGTATGACTTTGATTTACCTATTACCCTTAGTAAATGTTAAGAAACTAATAGATAGAAGAGTAAATAAATTATAACCAAATCAGGGCATCAGCTTGTTATTGTTTTTACCAGAGTCCTGATCAACACTTGTTGTGCATAGTGGGCAGCAAGGTAGCAACACGTGAGATCTGGTCCTTCCCCTGAAGAGCTTACACTCAAAACAGACAAATAACAGGAGAAAGGAGTACCACATGCAAGCAGAAGATTGGGAAGACAACAACATGAAATGAAAAAGGACATTTAACTAAGAGATGCTATCAGAGACTAATGAGTCTTTTTAAATTACAGAATGTCTACTTCGAGCCAGAAAGCTGCTATCTCGATTGTTATCAACTGAGCCACTCAAGTTCTCTTAGCTCAGCCTCTTATATAGGCAGCCTAGCAACTCTCAAGGAATGAATTTGGTCTGCCTCTGAAAGCATGTTTCTTGCTGTGTGAGCAGTAATGTCATCATTCAAATAGATAGGTTAAGGCTAGCTTAGATGATGCATATGCAAGTCATTCATGTCTTTAATACCCATAAGCTGGACATGAAGTATTGTTATTTCATGTAATGACTGTTGTGATAATAAGAAGGAGCTACTTTTAAACGTGTCTAAAGAATTCTGACTCATGCCAAATTCTAATGGTTTCCAAAGTGAGCTGGTAGCATGAATACATTACACTTGTTCTTCATGCAAAGCATGGGCTTTTCCCTACTTTGGGGTACAATTTGAAGCATCTATTTTAATTTATAATTCCCATATGGTCTTGGAGTTGATTGCCTTAGGAACCATAATCATTATTAAAACTACTGATATCAGTTGTAATACTGATGTAATACTAATGGCAAGGCCAACAGCCTTCTGATTCTAAGTACTTAGGTTAAGATCTGTATTTTTCTCTATTTGTATAGTGCCAGCACAAGAGGACTTTGGTTGAGACATATGGACTGTTGCAATAAGTGTAACAGTAGCAGTTAACAGACTCTATTGACAAAAGCCCAAGTTTCAATACATAAGGAGAAGTGAGATTGTGGAAATCACTTCCCTCTGCTGGTCAAAGTACAAGTTTGTGAATGTTCAAACACATTTGTTAAATCCTAAAAATGATTCGAGAAAATAAAAAGAAAGAAAGAAAAGAGCAGGAGGAAAGTTCTTTGAATTTCTGCCCTCTCATTTTTCTACCCAGTTGTCATTTAAACAAAAAAGAGCTAACCTTATACTAGGACTGGTCAGAACTTTTGACAAATTGTGTCAGAAAAGGGTCAGTCGGGACAAGTTTTCAGTTTAAAGAAAACTGTCAAATTTGTCAAAACTGAATATTGCTATTTTTCATTTCAAAATTTAAATTAATAAGAGATCTGAAAAGGTAAACCAAAAATGAAATACAAGATGAAATGTTTAATTGACCTAAATACAATGGGGTTTGTTTGTAATTTAGATTTTTAGCTTGCAAACTTTGTTTGTTGTTGAAATGTTGACTTTTTAACCTGATGTGGGATGGAAAGACCTTGAAAATCCTTGTAGGATGGAAAGCTATTTCTTTCCCAGCTGAAACATGTACCTTACTTCCTTATTTTAATTAGCACTAAGTTTTTTAGACCACGGGCTTCTTAAAGACCAAGCTCAGGCTTCAGGACCTTGAAATTTAACATGCCTCGAATGTGAAAACTTGCATATGACTCACTGCTTTCAAAAGGGATGTAATTTGTGATCAAAATGACTTATAGTTATGAAACTGAGAAATCCATTTCTCAAGCTAAACTACTAAGCTTAACAGTTTGCTCCCTGCACAAATGCTACTTGTATGTGTAGCTGTAATCACTTAGATCAGGGGTTCCCAAACTATGGTACTCATACCTCTGCGTGTATGCAAGATACTCTGGGGGTTATGTGAGAGAAACTGTGTAATGGCAGATTTAATTTTCATTATAATAATAATTGGGATTTTAGGGGTTAAAATACAAAATGTATGCTGATAGGGATACACGGGTAGGTAGTAAATCTGGAAGGGGGTAACCAATAAGAAAAAGTTTGGGAATCTCTGACTTAGATGTCAGAATTCCTTTGGGGGATTTGATGAGGGTAGCAAGTTTTGGAAGCTGTAAGCACAAGGGGTAACAGTGCCGAACCAAAATAGGCACTTAGGAACTTAAGTCAGTTGCATGTTAGTGGAAATTTGAGGCTGTTTTTCCATACTAATATGGTTCCAGGTATTAGCCAATGCCACAGATTTTATACGCCTAATAACAACAGTACTACATGCAAATCTGTCCTCTTTCCAGGTAATCACTTACAGCAATACAAAGAGCCTTAAAATGATTTGTATAAAAAGAGGACAAACATTCATAATGCTGGAATGGGTTTTCAAGAGAGGCAGTACTATCACCTAACTTGGAGGTCTTCAAGAGAAGGCTTAATAATCACCTGGCTGGGGTCATCTGACCTTGGTCCTCTTTCCTGCCAGGGGCAGGGGGTCAGACACGATGATCCTTTGTGGTCCCTTCCGACTCGACAATCTATGAATGAATGCCAAACCACACATGGCATCGAGCTAAGATGATGTTCCACTAGCTTGTTGCAATAGAAAATGCCTTTGAGAAGAGGATTAGAATCTGTGGCAAACACGCACAGTAGATCCACTAACAATAATCAAAGACCTGCACCCATAGGATACTATGACCTGCTAAAGGTGACCTAGAAAGCTTTCATAAAATGTATTTTTAAAATGCTGCAGTTCTGTAAAAAAAAGTTACTCTAAAATATATACTGGAAATGTCCATATTTAGTCTCTCTAATTCTAGATTAAATTTATAAAATTTGAAAGTAAACAGATTTCCTTTAACTGCTGACCTAGAAAATTCAACACAGAATGTGAAAGTTAATATTCTGGTACAGGCACTGGTAAAAAGAAATCTACTTCTGGCTTCAAAGAGACTGAACATGCTTAGATGAAGCCAGAATTTGACTGCAGAAATAGAAATATATTTAACAATTCAGTTGATTTGTGAGCCCCAACATAACCCAGCTGGCTAAAACTCAGATGTGTTGACTCTGAAATTTAAAGTAAACTAAGCTGTAAGCAGTTGCAGTAAAAATGGTACAATCCTCGATACACAGTAAAAAACAGACCTCCTTACCAAAATTCATATATGTAGGCAGTATTTGTTTGGCTTCTGCATAGCAGTTGGAATCCAATAACCTAACTCCTTGGACAGTGGCTCCTCTGGTATAACAATTTATAAAAAAATAGTTCTGGCTCCATGAGGTCAGGTTAGTGTGTGACAGAGTTAAACAGACCATGGTGTGATCTAGTACAGCAATGCCTAGAACCCATGTGTACTTTCAACTACAAATCAAATTATTCATAATATATAAATCAAGTCAACAACATGCACACAGTGTAGACCAGTGATGCTCAACTTCCAATCTATGGGACTCCCCACAGGTCTGAAAATTTGGTGGCAGGGGAGCAGTGGCAGCAGCAATTTACACTGCCACTACCCAATCACCAAATTTTTTGCCACATGGGGAGCCCTGCAGGCCAAATGACACAGCCCCATACACCAGGTCACTCTGAGGTTGGATCCAGCATGCAACCAAGCAGCGTGCAGGGTCAGGCTGTGGCTGAATCCGGAGTGTGAAGTTGGATCCGCATGCTGTATTACTGTGCAGCCAGATCCGGACCATGAGGTCAGGTTAGTGTGCTGGGTCACTGAGCAACCAGCTCTGGCATGCAGAGGCATGCCAGTGTGCCAGATCGCACCCATGGACTAATTCCATGTGCTGACCCTGTGCTGGATCAGCCCACAGACCGACCTTGCCTACAGACCTGAGCTACAGACCACCACCACCCAGCAGGGCCAGCAAGTTGAGAACTCGTGGCACAGATCAAAGTGATTTAGAGACTGGAATGAGGAGGCTGAAAATAGCTAAGTGAGAGAGAATCTTTATAAACAACATCCTGTGGTTTGAAGAAATCAACAGCACTACTAGAAACAAAGAGAGATGCAACTAGGCAGCCAGTGATTGTATCTAAAGAACATAGCTTTCCAGTGCACCTATTCTGTAGGGATGTGCGAAATTTTTGCAGCTGTTTCATTTTGGAGGTCTTTCAGGCCATTTCGACACCTGAAACATTGAATCTGAATCAAAACAGAAGGCTCAGAAACATCTCCGAAATGAAACGAGACATCCGAAGCATTTTGGAAATTTTTTGGAAAATTTTGGCATTTCGGAGCTTGCAGGGAAGCAGCTGCACACTGCTGGCCTGCCATGCAACTCCACTCAGCAGGGAGCAGAGATCCATGCTGGGGGTCTCCTTGCTGCCACCGCCTGTCTCATGCTGCTCCGGTGACACAGAGCTGCACAGGGTAAGCAGCAGTGGTGAGGAGACCCCAGTGCGGATCTCTGCTCCCTGCAGAGGTAAGTTGCGTGGCAGAGCAGTGCTGATCCCTGCCGTGTGACCTGGCTCTGCAGGAAGCAGAGATCCACGGAGGGGTCTCCTCGCCGCTGCTGCCCACCCCACATCACCGGGGCAGCGTGGGGCAGGCAGCAGTGGTGAGGAGACCCCCAGAGCAGATCTCTGTTCCCTGCGGAGCCGAGTTGTGCGGTAGGAACCAACAGGGTTGCTCGCTGCTCTGTGCTTCTTCCCTGCCCCATGACCCCGCAGGGATCAGAGATCCACACGGGCATCTCCTTGACTTCATGAAGGGCAGTGGCCCTCCCCCTCCCACAGACGACCCACCCATGGCCCCATCCTGCTCCCCGCTGGGGCCCCAAGTCCCACCTGGCTGGGTAGGGCTGTGTGAAGCTTCCTTTGAGCCTATTCAAAACAGGTTTAGAGGAGATTCAGCTGAAATTAAACAGGACGGTGATCTGAAACACGGAAATGAATCACTGTCCTCCAAAACCAAATCGAAACACAGCCATTTCACACAACCCTACTGTTTTGTATCAGCCTATAGGGCCACATAGCCAAGCATTACAGCTCCAGAGAAGATGTGAAATAGGGATTGGGAGATAAAAAGTAAACCATGCTTACAAAAGAACCTTTGCTATAAGTAACTCAACTAATGAAGTTTAAGGACAACTGCCTAACTTTGGCATTTTGAAGATGTTTGCATACGTACTTAAGAGATATGCACAAGACAGTGGGCATTAAGTAATTTGCCTGAAGGTAAGAAATTGAAAGTGAGACAGTGTAATGGGTAGGCAAATACCCAAGTGATTACTCAACCTTTACACAGTATACAACTGAATCAGCTATCAATTGGAATTACAAGAATGGATGTCCCTACACAATGCATATCAGACTGGATAATTCAAGTATCATTTTTTGATCCTACAGTCTCCAACTGAACATGAAGATAAATGCTTTGTAGATGTGGTACATTTATAAATATCTAAGAAGATACATTAAATATTAAAGAACTGCTCTTCTCACTGTAAATATTTTAACACCTCGAGTAAGAAGATATGGTACAAAAGAAGGTTTCTCTGCAGAGCAAACAGCTATGAAAAGATGATTAATTGCATGATACAGTGTGCTCCAGAATACCAGTGTAAGAAGAAAAAATAAAACATTTCCCCTCCACTTGAAAAAGCAACTAATAGTTTTAACTGTTAAAAACAGTACTGAATACTAACAAGCAGCAGGGAAATTAACACATGACTACAGGAAGCCATTCAGTTCAATCAGAGATCTAGAGGGAACTGAGAGGTCTTTGTTCCTCACAATGCTGACTAAAATGAAGCAACTGTTGCTTCTTCATAGGCATGTTTTGGAAGCATCACAATATTATCATTTTAACATTCAGTATTTGCTCAGTGTTCTTTTTTAATTTTAGTACTCAAAAGCAAGCAAGTCTCAGTCAAGTAAAATACAATTCAGTTTTATTACAAGCCTATTTGTTGGAATTATTGAGTATAATTTTCAAAAAGCCTAAGTAACTTCGAAGCCAAAGTTCTATTTCCACAAAGAACATAGGTATTAAAGTCATTCTTGCAAATTGTATTTAGGCTAGGTCTACACATGAAAATTTTGCCAGTATAATCATGTCAATTAGGGTTTATTTTGTTTTGCAGTAAGTTTAAACATAAAAGCACTAATGCAGATGTACTTGAGTTTTTTGCTGATACAGACTATTTCATGTGCTGAATCATGTTTACAACAAAATCACTTTACCATGAAAACACAATATGAGTTTCCTATCCCAGCCATTTTTTAGTGCAGATCTTATCTTAAGCTCTCAAGTTACTTAGATGCTTTTGAAAGTGTTATCCAAAGCACTCATGTTTTCTATGAGCCATAGCACCAGTTCCATAGGCTAATTTTACATTTATGTACACATGTGTGCAAGACAGTCATCTTTGGTGCTTAATGAATCCAGACTTAATTTGCTGATCATCTGAACTGCAGTGAGAGGAACTGAATGAATGCAACCAGATTCCAATTTTCTACAAAGCTGCACCAAAATATGACTAATAGATAACTTAGGTTCAGTAGTCCTTCAATGAACTATTTTCTTATCTAAAAATTTAACTCAGGAAAGACCTCTCTCTCACAATGGCAGAAAACCATACAAAGTTTAAAAGAAACATGTAATACTTTTAGCCATAACGGAAGTTACTTTCATTTTCAAGTTTAAAACAACTTAAGTGTTGATACACCAAGGTCCTTTTAAAAATATGGAATTTTGATTATGATCCAAACTTACTTGTATTAGGTCTAAAATACCAAGTTCACTTTCTGAAGAATCCACACAGAAGACAAAGTACAATGTGGCATAGTGTCGGTAAATGAGTTTGTTGTCAGATCCACCGATTAATCTAAATTAAGACAGCAAAGAATGGTCAATATATCAAGACGAGGCAAGCAAAACCAGCAAGTGAAAACAGTTTAGTATGTAGTTTAAATTAAAAGATTATTGGCAACCTCTTAAATGCAGAAGTACTTCCAACATGTTTCACAATGCAATCAAAATCCAGTGTTATTGCTGAACCCCCTCCCCCACAAGCTAAATGAAGACACCTTAATTATAAATTGTAATTATTGCATAATCAGTTATTACAATCTATAAAAATACTAATCACAGTGAAGCACACACAAAACACATGAGAGTCATTACAAATAGTTCAAAAAGGCCAATGTTCCCCAAACAGTGTAACTCCATGACAGACTAGCAGGCACTCTGCAAAGATTATGAAGTCCTAAGCAGACTGCCTAAGCACCTTTCACAATCCTTCACAGAAGCCAATGAAATCAATTTATAACTTTAAGGACACCGGCATAAATTTGAGGTTAAAACGTCTGGACTACATTGATACTTACTTAAACCAAATTCACATTCTGTGAGATAAACTAGAACACATTCCATAGCTGTATTACATTATATTGGATGTCATATGAAGCTAAAGTGCACTGCAGACAAAACATAATTCCTTATATTGCTCATTTACCAATAAATTAATGAATTCAGGGAAATGAGCTATATTAAAAGAACCAGTGATAGTCTTTGCCCATCCTCTATAACTTGTTCCCAGGAAATAGCTTTTTCACAAGGTGTGGAGCTTTCCTTCTTTACTTATGTAAAAATCCAATCTTTATAGAAACATAGCTTAAATATAAAATGAAAATTACTTTGTGGTACATAGCTTTATAGGGATTAAGCTGATCATTTCCCACACTAAAAAACATCATTCTGCCTAATTTGGACCTAAAGAAAAACTGTCGGTTTGAGGGGCTACAATTCTATTTAAAACCAAACCAAACCAACCAAACCAAAACGTTTCTTTAGTTTTTTTCTTTTATATTAATGAACAGAAAAGTATCATGGACCTGCTCCCAAAAATTGCATGCAGAACTTTTTTCATTACATTACTTGCAGACAAAGTCTTAAAAGCAAAGAAATGCTTTTAAAGTGAAGGCTCATAATGCATCCTTAATTCCGCCCATTAACCAAGATGCTGCAGAGCAGATGAGGTTAATAAAACACTCTTTACTAAGGCTTTTGGTTATTTATATTACAGCAATGACTGAACATGCAAGATGCTCCACATACATATAGGAAGACAGTCTTTGCCCCCAAGATTTTTATGGAAAGGGAACCTGCAGAAAGGAAAAAAGTTTGGCTTATGATTTCCTGTTTCCACCTTTTTTCCCCCCCTCATCTATGATATATAAAGAACACCTAAAAAGATTTTTGTCCCAATTGTTGTATACCTTATTAATTTATCTCCTTTTTATCTCAAAAGACTACTGTATGGTGCCTAGACAACAACTGTAATGGCATTTCCAAGAGTCAAGAGAGTGAAAAAAGAATAGTTAAGAGGAATAAAACTTCTAGTCAGAATGTTAGACCAATTGTCTTGAGTGTGTGTGTGTGTAAAAATGGGACAGTCGTGGTTGATATTATATCAACTACCACAACTTCAAACCATAATTTTGCACCTATCGTAAACTGTTTTTGATCAAATCTTGAGTCTCACCATAGATAAATCAGAGCTATTAATGTATGTTAAGTGCCATTTGTTAGTCTACACCACAATCAAAATCACATTAGTTATTATAAAAACTGACCTCTTTCCCCAGAAGTGTTTTTAATGCCTAATTAACTAATTAAAGAAGTCTTATTTTTGGAAGTCTGTTATCCAGTTCAGGAAGAACTCAAAATACACAGGTTGCAAGATGACGGAAAAGCTAAATTTGACATTTGAATAAGTCTAGAGTAAAATAAAATCTTGTAAAGGTCACCTTTAAAATGAGAATACTCAATCAGTGAGTATGTCGACACTCATATCTTTTGCATACTAGGATGGCTGATACGAGGTGGAAAACATTTCATAGTTTTAGAGCAGTGATTCTCAACCAGGTGTAACAGTACCCTCAGGTGCTGCCAGATCCTCTGAAGGGTGCCAAGAGGTGTGAAGAGATAAGCAAGTTGAGAGGAAATAAGCAGATAAACCAAGCAAATAAGCCAGGCTCAAGCTTGTCCCTGCCTGGATGATCTCCCAACACCTACTGCTGAGCACCTGTGTAAGGAGGTAAGCACTGTAATATATAAATAAGTTTTTGAAACTGGGTGCCATTCAATTCACAAATGGAGGAATACCTCAAGTCCAAAAAGGTTCAGAACCACTGTTTATGACAGATAAAACAAAAGCTTTAGTTAAGCACCAGCCTAAGGGTACATCTGAAAGCTTTGCACCTCACCTAGGCAGGACACTTTCAAAAGGAGGTGAGATGGGGAGGAGGGGGTCAAGAGTTAACTCCAAACAGCTAATACTGTTAAATGCAACTTGCTCTCACTAAACTAGAAGCAAAGTCCTGCTCATAACCAAGTCAGTCTACTCATTTTTAAAAGCAACTGTTTTTGCTCTTTTGAACTTGCTCAACATGACAGTAAAGTTGGACTCTGGTAAAAACCCCGGGGCAAACCTATTGCGAGAGACTCTCCACCAACCCAACTCAGCATACAAATTTTAGGACTGCAATTCTCAACCAGGGTACATGAGCGCCAAGGAATGTCACACAATATTAGCACTGGTGAATGTGAATCACAAGTAGATGTTTATACAAGATAAACCCTGGGTTTGTTTGTTTTTTATCTCCCTGCCTGCCATCTGACACCTCCAGGGAAGGAATTCTACCTGATCAACACATCAGAGACAGCTCACAAAGACACTCTCATGGACCCAGAGGGACAGCCTTCCATCTTCAGCTTCCTCTGTGCCAAAATGAAGTTTATTTCCTACCTATGGGGACTTGTACCATCTTGTACCAACTACACTTTTCCCAGAGCCTGACGAAGGGGACTTTGATCCTGAAAGCTTGCAGAAAAGGACAATTTTCTTGCCATTTTCTAGTTAGTCTAATAAAAGGTATCATTTTGGAACCAAGAGTTCTAGTTTTTTGTATGAGGTTTCAAATAGGAATCCATAGTTCCAAAGACATTCTGACCCACTGTGGTCTTTTTGAGATCTTTGCAACTGAATTACTCTAGTCTTTTCTCATACTCAAAAAAACAAATGAAAACTAAGGAGTGGACATTTTCCAGGGGATGTCTTGCATCTAAAAATGTTGAGAACCACTGATTTAGCCCAATGCAGGAACCTAGTAGAAATGCTGGATCTTGCAGGGGCACAGGGGGGATAAAAAGCTCTCTCAGATTGCCCTAAAAGTGTTATCTGTGTTAGATGAAGGTAGTTAGGTGCCACCTGGATCTATATTTTCTCTTGCTATCCAGTAGAACTCTGATACCATCATGATCCCTCAGGCAGTTCTCTCTCTAAAGTAGACCTTAGAAAAGATATTCTATGAAAGACATATCTCAATTGTAGCACTTTAAAAAGGGATGTATGTTGTCAAGAGGCTATCAACATGAGTGCACCAGAAATATCCAAACAGACACTTAAATTCCTACTATACAAGATGGTACTCATGAAGGTTATAATGATATCCTTAACCAGGGGTCAGGATGGAACCATTCGATCTGGCCTGAGGATGTGGGGCTTCAGAGGTATTCAGCAATGTGGGGCTTCAGCTGCAAGCACTTTCCCCCTACCACTCATCCTAGCACCTCCGACCTCGGGTGGGTCACTCCTGCTTGTAGTCAGAAAAGGTTGCCAGAGCTCTGTCCTTACTATTGAAACAGCATTAGACATTTACTCTAAAATGTATACTTACAAGCCTCCTTCTAAGAAGTTACAAACATTTTCATCACGTTTGGATACTAAATGGAAAGTTTCTCTGATAATTTGTTGTTGTATATCTTCACTCTGTAAAAGAAAATGTATTTTACTATTAAAGTGAATTAACAGCATCTTGAAGTTTAAACTCATATAGTTTTGTACTCCATTTCAGTCAATTGGTTTTGATGTCTTATAATCAGTCAGCTGAGAAGTTATGCACTGATGTTTACCTATTTTAGTGCCACTATGGTTTGCCTTTAAGTTACATGAGGAATTTTTTAAATTAAACAAAACAAACATAAAACACATTAAAATAACACCAGTTTCACAGATTTTCAGAAATTTAAATTGATACAACAATCTTTAGAATAAGCTATTTTGAGTAAGTGCAAAGAACCTGCAATAACTAAATAATAGGCTGAACTTCTATAGACATACATTGGAAACCTGTTTCCAATTACTGACAGCAAGTGCTTTAGCCCCAAGGCTTGAAAAATGAAACAACTAACATGCACTTGTCAAGCCAGAAATGCAGTAATATCCAAAGCCTTGTCTCCTCTCAAGCTACAAACCTTCTCCCTGCTACTCTTAGCGGGCAGATAACTCACTCCTTGGCCACAAGAGAAGACCATCACAAAGACGCTTGCAGAAGACTAATCCAATCTGTCTTAAAATTATTTTAACTAAAAAAAAATTTACAGACTCATGTCTATCTGCTCTTGAACTAGTATTAGAACTACACATTCACTTGGCTTATACTAACTCAGTTTAAGACAACATATTATTTCAAATCAATTTCTAGCAGTCACCCAGGGATGTATACTTCTTCAAACAAAAATAAAACAAACTGTTGAAAATTTGCTCAGGAACATTTCACGTGCAAACTGCAACTGTGAGCCTACATGCTGAAGCTATGACATGTAAACCTCCTTACTTAAAAAAAAAAAAACCAAAAAAAAAACCTCCCAAATTACACAGTTCCTGCTGGGAGAGAGCAGAAATTTGTCTCCAGAATCAGAGTTTTGGGTCTACTTATATACAACTCTGCAAACATCTAACTGACAAGAGCACATAGATAGTGCAATCTTATTTAAAAAACAAACAAACAAACCAATATTATATTTATATACTTCATGGGTCTTCAGGGAAAGGGAGTTCTCATAAAGCAGCACAGTGCAGAATGTCTGGTTTGCAAGGCCTGTAAAAGACTATTTTTACAACTGGGTAACACTTCCATTTTTTTGCAGGTTCGTAAAACTTTCCACACAAACAGAATTTGTTGTCTGCACTGGGCATTTCTCTGCTAATTTCAGATTGGTGCTGCTGAAACACTGAAAAACGCCAGTGTAGACACAAAAACTGGATTTGCACCAGTGCAAGTTACCTCAGATTCACAAATAGGGAAAGCTAGTACAAACTAGCTAGGGAAAACTAGTGCAAACTGTATCCATCTCTGCCTATTTCAGCATTAGTACCCTATATACTGGTGCCCAGCATCCCAGCAGATCCCAAGCGCTAGGAGTCTGCATTCTGTCCCTAAGCTAGCAAGGTGTCTCCACAGTATTTGAAAAAAACTCACTGATTTATCATAATGCGCATGGCTTGGTGAGCAAGTTGTAGATGTGTAGAAATAAAGTATGAGCAAACATGTGACCACATACACATTATTCAATGCAACAGTAACTTGCAACTACTATCACTATGCTATGACTCAAAATAAAAGTTTTTATGCTCTACATTTGCTACAAGTTTAGGGGAACTGGGGAGCTTTTACACATTCCCACAACCTCGATTCTCCCTAGCAGAATAACCCTACTTAACAGGATGCGATAGCTACAGCTTATGCCAACTGCTGGCTACTCTACTGCTCCTCAGTTGTCTGGTCAACTAGACATACACAACTCAGAAAAAGGTAAGTCCAGTTATCTACAAAACAACATCTTTACTTCTTCCAGGGCTGCTGTAGCTCCTGTGTATACTGACAACAAAGGCACATAGATACAGACAGAACCAAGACATCCTGGAATAGAAAGAAAAGAGAAGAAACCTGCTTGGAGAGCATATATTGCCAACATTTCATAGAAGTAGGATGTTGGCTGCGATGGTTGCCCTGCTTGACCTGTGGCACATTAAGGCATTAAGTCTGTGGGGTGTCAGGGTAAGCTTATGTAGAGCTTAGAAGATGGCTTGTACGGGATGGTTTGGATAGGGCTGATTCTGCCTCAGGCAGAGGGGGTGGACTAGATGCATGTTTCTCAAAGACTCAAAGTGGGTTATGAGAATATATGAAAGGGTCATAAAAATCTTCAGGCATGCCAATTTTCAGCATTCACTTTTCAGCTCCTCCCCCACAAAGCTCCTCAATTTAAATAGCTTCCTAAGATATTGGAATGTAATACTTTCCCAAAACTATCTTCTGTTGTCACCTGTTTGCAAACCCACTGATTTACTTCCTCAGCTTTGTTTCCTTTACAGCAGTGTAACTAAGTGGGGGCAAGTGGGGCACCAGCAGCGGGCAGCCAGGTGGCAGGGAGCTTTCTGATGCCACATCACAATTGGGCAATGGGAGTAGCAGTGGCAGCAGGGGGCAAGTCCTAACTGACTCATACCAAAATTAAGTCATTATGGGCAGAAATCATTACCAGAAAATGTTGCTGGCTGTTGGTCTAGACACTAGGAAAAACACCTCCCCTACATGAAACATTGCTTTTTAATGTTTCTCTCCCAGGGCTGCTGCAGCTCCTGTGTATACTGACAACAAAGGCACGTGGAGAAAGAGACAGAACCAAACCCTGGGATAGAAAGAAAAGGGAAAAAAACCTGTTTGGAGAGCATATATTGCCAACATTTCATAGAAGCAGGATGTTGACTGCACTGGTTGCCCCGCTTGACCTGTGGTGCGTTAAGGCATTAGGTCTGTGGGGTGCCAGGGTCGAGGGTAAACTTATGTAGAGCTTAGACGATGGGTTGTACAAGAGGGTTTCATAGATGTTTGGGTTGGAAAGGACCTCAGATCATCGAGTCCAACCCCCCGCCCTGGACAGGAAAGAGCGCTAGATGACCCCAGCCAAGTGCATGTCCAGACCCCCCTTAAAGACCCCCAAGGTAGGGGAGAGCACCACCTCCCTTGGAGGCCCATTCCAGATTCTGGCAACGGATAGGGCTGATCCTGCCTCAGGCAGGTGGGTGCACTAGATCCGCATTTCTCAATGACCCAAAAGTGGGATGCAAGAATATATGACAGGGTCACGAATAAACTTTAAACTGGATTCTCCTTTCAAGGAGAAAAACGTGGGAAAACGTGCCTTTCCCCTTGCCGGCTGGCAGAGCTCCAGCCGGGGGGGGGGGGGGGGGGGGGGGGG
>NW_005842090.1:1619699-1620762 GCF_000455745.1 Alligator sinensis
CTTGGGGCTCACCTGCCCCACACACTGGGGCCGGGACAGCCCTCTGCCATTGAGAAGTGGGTCCCGGTGCAGAAGAGGATGAGAATTCCAGGCCCGCGCTCCCACCGCCCCCGGGCTCGACGGGAGACCCCGCAGCACGGCCGGGACACCCGAGGCCCAGCCCGCTCCCCCGCGTCGCGCCCCGTACATAGCGCTGGTAGAACTTGGAGAGGCGCGGTTTGCCGTGGTTGTTGAAGATGAGGATGGCCTTGATCATGGCGAGGCAGGCGCGAGGGTCAAAATCCAGCAAGCACGCAACCCCATAGCAACGTGTCAGTCGAGACCGGGACCCGCCCTCCCGCTGCCCTTTGCCAGGAGTTAACATGGCGCGCCCGGTATACGGTGGGCGTCACTTCCGCCCGTCCTGTCCAAGGAGCAGCATGGCGGAAGTACAGGAGCAGGAGCAGCGGCAGCTGCCGCCGTCGCCTCCTCTCTCTCCTCAGGATGGCGGCCAAGGCGAGGGTGGGGAGGACGCCCCAGAAACGGGGTCTTCGGAGGGAGGTGCCGAGCCGCCGCCCCCAACGGCGGGCTCCCCAGGCACCGAGGAACCTGCGGGCGACGCCAAAAAGAAAAGTAATGCGAACGGCAGCTATAGGACCTTGGGGGCGGGGCGAGAGCTGACTGTTCTGATGGCCCGGCGCCTAGGCTAATCAGAGGCAAAGAGTGGACGTAGCTGTGCCAATCGTGAGCGAGCGGAGCATACCATTCGGTATACGGGAGGGGGTGGACTCGAGAGTTAACCGCTCTGTGGGTCAATGGGGGAGGGGGGGGCGGGAACATAAAACATACCTAGCTCCACCAGTCTTGAAAGGGCAGAGCCTACCATTGGGTATTGGGGAGGTGGGAGGGAATGAGAGCTAAAAGCTCTGATAGGCTGGTGCATGGGCCAGTTGGGGGGGAAAAGAAATGAGCTGTTACACCAAACATGAGAAGGCAGAGCGTACCAGTTGCTATGGGGGGGGCATGGTGGCAGCAGGATCCCACCCCGTTAACCTCCATGTCTGCTTGCAGTTGATGTCCTGCT
>NW_005842090.1:1620793-1636808 GCF_000455745.1 Alligator sinensis
ACACCCCCATCATGAAGACCAAGAAGTGGACGGTGGAGCGGACCCGCACCATCCAGGGCCTCATTGACTTCATCAAGAAGTTCCTCAAGCTGACGGCCTCAGAGCAGCTGGTAGGGACTGCCCAGTGCCTTCCCCTGCAGGGCTCTGGAGCAGTGGTGCTCATCCTTTTTAGCTCAGGGGCTGGATGGAGGAGCTGCCTGGGGCTGGGCCACCTGCCAGATCCTGCTCACAGGGTCATCCCATGGCTGGATCCAGCTACGGCCCAAAACCCAGCACAGTTGTATAAGCTGCTTCCATGCCCCAGGGATCCTCCTGGGTTTGGAAATCTGGTGGCAGGGAAGCAGCAGCAGCATTAGTTGCTGTGGCTCTGGGAGCAAGTAAAGCTCTGCTGCTCCCCGCTGCTAGATTTTGAGACCTGTGGGGAGACCCCCTCAGGCTGGATGACATGACTCCACAGGCCAGAAATTCAGCACCATTGCACTCAAACCATAAGAAAGGGCTGCCCCTTTTAGGAGAAGTTCCCCTGTAGCTGGTCAGGCCGGCTTGGAAACCTTCAGCATCATGCCCCTGGCCACTCAAGCTGTGGGGCTGGTGCTGTATGCAACCCAGCTGGCCTTCCTAGAGGAGGGAACGAACCACCAAAGTTTGCACTTGCTGACCAGTTCAAAGCATGGCCTGCTCCAAGGCTATTAGAACTGAGGCCATTAAATTTAGAGGCAAATTGAATACAGAAACAGTATTCAAGTGTCCTTTTAAGAATCTAGTCTGGCATAACATACTGAGGAGTCAGGCTGTAATTCCCCAAAGGAATGCAACTCCAGGCTGATGCTGCCACCATATCCCCAGAGTGTCTCACTGTGCCTCTCCATTTCAGTTAGTCTGGTAGGATTGTAGGGCTACAGGATAACTTGTATACACACATCACAGTCTGTATAGGGCTAAAATGTGGGCTGAAGCCTCAAAAATGAGATGCTTGAGAAACTCCTGGAAGCATTAAGTCACATGGGATTGAGTTCCTAAGCACTGGTGCATTTATCGCTCTGTATTGACTCAGAATGTTTATCGCATTCAAAATGTAAAAACACAGAGAGAAAGTGATGCAAAGGGTGAAGTTAAATGAGCATTATCCTACATAGTGGATAATCCTGTGAGACCTGCCAATGAACGGTTTTTGTTTAATGCGGCAAACTTCTTGCATAGATATTGTAGCTGGGGAAAAAAAAAAAGCATGAGATCTAAAAAAATCTGTTAAAAACAAGTACAATTGAAACATCCGCAAATATATATAGTCAATGCAGTTAAACAACCTGACTCCTTTCTTCTAGTGGTGCAGTACTCCAATCTTTCCTTTTTTGGTTCTCTCGTATGTATATCTGCTCTTGGAAACCCTTACTCATGTAATTAGTAGTTTATTTGATCACACCTTTGCAAGCAGAGTTCAGGAACAAAGATGCCTTTCTATGATGAGTTTAAAGTTCACAGGCAATGGAAGCAAACACTTTTCTGGAAAAATCATTGTAGTAGTCCAGTGATAATAGCCTTTTCATCTTCCCTTAGTCATCTGTTCTTGTGAAGGTCTTAGGAAGTGCACAGTCTGTAGAAGGAAAATGAAGAGTAAGGCTCTGAGTGAATAGTGCTTACATAGGGAGATTTTTCTAACATTTGTTTCACTGGTGATAAGGTGTCGTGAGTGAAATCTTACAAATCCAAATACTGATGACAGCAAGGGAATTTGTTGCGTTGCTGTTATAATGAATGCTTGCAGTGAATATCCCTGTATGTTATCCTTGTTTTATTGCATACGATGGAGTGTTCAAGGTTATAATCTTTGGGACTCTGCTCTTGTAAAGACCTATGCACATACTTAACTTTATGAACTGCAAGTAGATGCAGTTACCTCAAGTTAAACGTGTTTGTTGTATCTTTGCCTGGTTGGAATTTTCTAACTGTAAATGTAGAATTATTCCTTTCCTTCTTGATTGCTGTTCTCTGGTTATAATTAGAAGAAACCCGCTTTCCTTGTTTCTTTCAAGTCATATGAGCACATCTGTACATTAGAACCAGGTCAGAAGTGGTTCTTCTGTCCCACCTATTTTTAAGATGTCAATTTTTTTGTTTGTTTTATGGCATGAAATGGAGATTGTATGAACCTTTCTTATTAGGGAATGACATGAGCTACCTCAGAATGCCAGTAACCCAGTGGTTAGTGCTGTTGTGTGATCTGTGAGAGATCTGGGTTCAAGTCATTTCTCTGGCTAATTGAAAACCTAAATTCCCCTACATCCTGGTTGAGTTTTCTAACCACTGATTTACTATATTTTCTGGGATGACTCTCTAACTAGAAATTCTTTCTATGTTAAATGCATTACAAGGAACTTGGGTTTGTTTCAGGGATTGAGCTGCATATACAATAAAGCTGGATAAAAAAACCTATTTGCATTGCTTGGAGGAAAAATACTTCCACGAACAATAAAATATTATTACTTCTTCATGCATGCACTCACACACACATGTACACACTTTTGCCAATAGTCTCTTCAAGACCTCTGTTCACTTGGAGGACACCTCCTGATGGGATTTTTTTAGTAAGCCTTGTAATTTTTCAACACACTGTATTTCAAAAAGTAGTTGAAATTTTCTTCCATGGAATAGGCTATTTAGTTCATCCTCCTTTTCACTGTCAAAACCACTTCAATAACTTATAATAGCCCCATATTCTTCTCATGTGGTTTCCAGCTTCAGATTGACTTTAGAAGCAGATTCCCATTGTAAGACTCCTAGAATTACTCTAAAATGTGATCTAGATGTTTTGCATCCCAGGAAAGAGCACTCTGATATCACATAGTTTGAAGTTTTCTATTCTTATGAATGAATGACACTATTTACTAATGGTTTTTATAGAGCGCAAGGAATAGTGTTTGAAAAATAAGGGGATGAAAATGCTTCCATGAACACTGCTCTGTACAGGAGGTTCTGCAGCAGAGTGGGAGTGCCAGGTGATGAAAGCAAAAGAGCAAGGCCCAGAATTGATGGCTGTACTCTGTGTTGCAGAGTGGATAATCAGGGAACAAAACTGTTGGGTACCATGCAGTCCTTCCCTGCCAAAAGGATAGGGGCTGTGATGCAGTCTTTCAGGATGCAGAACCAGGGTTGCATGGGAAACAGAGTAATGTTTATCCCATCCATGTCAAGGCTATGGGATAGAATTTAGACAGGAGAATAATTTGCAAGTTAGATTTTTATGTTCTGTTTTCTTCCCTTGCAGTTTATATATGTGAATCAATCCTTTGCTCCCTCTCCAGACCAGGAAGTTGGGACCCTCTATGAGGTAACTATAGTTTTAAGTGTTGTCCTTTCTTAATCTCTGTTTAGCAGAAACTGGGTGGTATACTAATTTGCCTTTTAAAATCCGCCATCTGCCTGTCCATGTTGATGGCCTCTTGAATGTGTTCATCACGATCACATCGAGCAAAATATCACACAAATGCATTCATAAAAATCCTGATATAGTGTTGACATCTTGTGTGCAACACGTTGTATCTCACATTGAGGTATTTATTATGTAACAGTGGTTCGTGATACATTGTTCTGATGATAATGGTATATTTATTAATAAAATGCTGTTTTGATAAACTAACCCCCGGGTGCATGCTTTCTGTTTCCATTCTCTCTCCTTCTTTCCTGCAGTGTTTTGGAAGTGATGGCAAACTTGTACTCCATTACTGCAAGTCTCAGGCATGGGGATGATTGGTGAGCAGCTGCTGTTGTTTAGTGGTGACATTCAGAAAAGAAAAGGGCTCTCATCTTCAGAAACCTTGCTGCCCATGGACATACTGAAGAGAAGGATTGTACATTACTGCCTATGAATTTACTTTATTCTCTGCATTTGTCTGCAAAATCATGCAGATGGCTAGCATGCAAGAAACACCAGCAAGCCTGCTCGGTCATATACTTTTCTTTCTTGTGTCAGCCATGGCATACAAATGGTTCTTCATGTGCCATTGCTAGAGTAGAAGTACTTTTCCCACTGATGAGCTCCCTGTTTACCGTATTTGAAAGGACATTGTTTCATGACTTGTGGACTGCATCACTGTAAATGCTGTACTGAATATTCAGTTTCCCTTTGGAAAAAGTATATTTCTATGTACACTGGGACTCATTTTCATCCTGACAGAATGTTCATTTATTACACACATTTTATTCTTTATTTATTTTAAGTTTTTATTTTGAGTGTGTGATGTCTCATTTGCCCCTCACTTCAAGCAAGCATTTTCTAGAGCTTGTCTCAAAAGTGTTATATATAAATTATGCATGAGGCAAGGTATGTAGCCATGCTGTTTATACTAGTACCCTTTGTACCTTCAGTCATCTTGATCAGTTTAAATACTTGACAGAACAAATTCAAGAAACCCAGGTTATACACACTGTCTTTAATCCTTTAACAGTATGTGAACACATGCTTCCTATTTTTCCTTTACTGTTTCAGTATTTTCCCAAGTCCCTGCTCTTCAGAAGGTGCTCTAAAAAACTTCCATGGCAAATCTCAATCATTATCAACAGGCTAGAGAGAAATCCAGTGGTTAAATCTTTCAGTTTCCAAGGAAATAAATGATGAATAGCTGCCATTCCAGCCAAAGAAATAGAACACTTCTGTACCTATAACAAGTCATAAAGTTGCAATGGAATAGCAGTTAACAGAAGAAGGTTACCTGGTCTCCATCCAGTCTCTACATTGACCTGTACACGATATGGGAAAGGATACTGGGAAAACAGCTGTTTTTTGTCTAGGCAGCAAGTTCATCCATTAAGTCTCTTCCTTTACTGTTAACATGAAGAAATGATTTAAAAAAAAACACTTTGCCTGCTAGTCTGTTAATATATGGATTGGAAATGGGCTGCATGCTAATATGTACTGTCCAGTACTATAGCTACATCTTCTGACCGCATTGTACATTATTGATTCTATTGGAATATTTTAATAAACTCGTATCATATTTTTCATGCCAGAAAGATCAATGTTGCAACCAACTCATGTTTTATGTAAATTAGTGAGAGTACAGTATTTTGAAGATGTGTTCTTAAGGGTTGTAAAAAATTTTGTACTAGATTTCTTCCAGTAATCACAAATAGATTTTATTTCCAACATTTTAGAAAAATGGCACAGTCATAATTTGAGTATTTAGGAAGGGATGTTTTCCTATACATACAATTATAAAAACAAATTTTAAACGCCAGTTTGAGGTGCAAACTTGGAAAAATAAATACCTGTTATCCTTTCAAAGCCAACCTTGGCCTTTTGGGCTAATTCAAGGCCATTGTGACTTTTTATAGCCCCTAGGGGGAGTTCAAGGACAAAAATATCCACCTATTTCTCTTTAAAGTAAAGTCACTGTATTTGTCCAAGTTTCTTTCCATTTCACAAATGCTTATAATTATGCTGCTCCCAAGGTTATGACTCCTACATAGTAATATGTTTGGCAAAGAGAAAAACGACCAATCTGTCCCTTGTTAAAGGGTATTAGATTGTGGTGTTTAATTTTTACATGGTCTTACTAAACTCACTGGGTACATCTGAACATTTAGAGTGATACAGGGAGTAGAAAAACAGGACTAACTTTGTGAGGGAAGAAACTTACTAGATAATAGCATTCACTTTTGGTCATTGTTATTTATTCCTGTAGCAGGCTGCACATCCCAGGCTGCAACCCAGCTGCAGGCAGTAAGAATTTGTTTGCAAGCCTGCCTAAGAGAACTGGGCCAGCTGATTGGGGTCCTTGGCTGGCCCAAAGGAAATTAAAAGCTCCCAGAGAAGGGAGCTGGGAGAGAGAGAAGGTGGTACGCAGTGGTTCCCAACCTTTTTTTTTTTTTTTTTACTGTGGCTGGTGGGAGCAGGACAGGGTGCACAGAGCTGGCTACCTCCCACCTGGGGCTCCCACGTTATCCGGCTTTAGTTCTGGAAGCTCAGCTGTGACCCTGGAAGCTGCTTGCCTGGGCAGACAGATGGGGGTCTGAGCAGGGGGTTTATGCCACAACCCAGCAGCCAACCCACTGCGGCCCAGTACCAGGCTGCGGCCTGGTGGTTGAGAACCTCTGATGGTGAGGATAGAGGTGGACCAGCATTGATTCCGGGAGCTCTCTTAGGTCTGGGAAAAGACTCCAGGATATTGGTTAACCCTTTATTGCTTATGTATTGTTTGTTTGGTGAGTGGATGGTTTGTGTTGGGTCCTTGTGTGGCAAGTTTGCCCAAGGAAATAAAGACTGTTAGGTGAATGGACAACCTGTTACATATAATTCCTTTCTGTGACTTTTTTGCTTTGTTTTTGTTTAATTGTAAGGGAAGCAGGAAATGATGTTTCTTTTAGTCTCCTTGGAGACTATTTTATAGTCTAATGAAACTCCTTCTACCCAACATATGAGCATATATAAATTAACTTGCTTCTTTATTCAAATAGATATATAAAAGGCATTTTTTTCTTCCAGGCTAAGTATGTCTTGTGACCAACACTAACTTCATTCCAGTTTATTCTTATTTTTTTCCTCTTAATGTTTTTGAAGAGGATTGCTCTTTTCCTACTCCTTTGTTTACTTTTTCAGCAAAACTACATGCTTCATCCTTTCAATTCAATAACTACAGGGATCTAGAGGGAGAGAGCTTAATCATTTTGGTTCCCAACCCATGAATTCTTTTTTTTTTTTTTTTTGTTCATTGCTTCTGGTTTTGAGAGGGAATATAGTTTTTTCAATCCCTTTTCTATGCCATGCTTCACATATACTGTACCAGGATCTTTTATTTAAAGAATACTTGCATAACTTGGTTTACCTGTCACTTGATGTGAGCTGTTGCACACTGCTTCCCTTACTGCAAGCATATTCCCAGCACAAGGCTAGTTGTATATTAGTATTGGATATACTTAAAGCTGTGATTAGGGATTTTATTTGGAACCTTCATTGCAAAAACTTACTAGGAAAAGTTAAGTTTAGAAAAAACTTAAGTGTTTTGGAGATGATGTTGTAGCTGTGAGAAGAATGAGCTGCATTTGAAAACTGTCTAAGTGGGCCAATAAAAGATGCCCCCAAACAATCCTTGCCTCTCATGTTTGGAAGTAATAGTCATTTACACCTATCTAAAAGTACTGCATTGCTTCTTTTGGATGGGGAGGTAACCTAATTGTGTTCTTCACTAAATGTCCTTTTCCAATCTTTTACTTCTTCCCAGCTGCCTCTGCCCCCGCTGCCCCCGGCCCCCATTCTGATTTGGAGTTTTGCAGAATATAATATAAAATTGCTTGGTCACTTGGACCTCTTCCCCTCTCTCTCTTCTCACCCCCTTGGATATACTGTCTTGGAGTATGTTAAAATAATGGCTTGTTCTCTTCTCATCTGGACATTCATCTCCTACTAGTGTTAGTACCTATAGTCCTGCAGATCTTCTGTGACACTAGGTAGAGCCAATATTTTCAAATTTCATTTAGTCAAAGCTATAATATGTCCCATCCCAACTTGTAGGTTAGTCTAAAGTGAATGAAGCAGTGAAGAAATGAAGGGAAGTGGCGTCATTTTGATATGCAAAATGTGAACTGGAATATGGTTTAGGCAGAAATAATATCCCACTATGTATGTGGGATATAATTTATAGGACATTGCATTAGTTATTACAATAGAGGAAATGGAGGGTATGCATTGACATTCTCGGGCTAGTTGTGACCAGTTGTAAGGAAGAGTGGTAAGATTGGGACTTGGTTAAGAAAATTAGTAAAATGTTATAAAAAATGTAAAATCCATTCAGGTTGTAGGGTGAGTGCAAAAGAAACTAAGACAAATAACAGGGATGATGCATGCTTTTAAAATATATTCCATTGTAAAGCTGCACTAATTAGCAATTGCATCTGGCAATGCAGCCTCTTGGAATCCAAGCTCAGTCAGTGTATGCTAAGAAAGCAGGTAAGTGCAGTTTATGGTCATAATGACATTACTATGCTGTCTTGATGTATATGAATAACTTTTTTCTTGGTTGTATGTGGACATTGCTTCTGTAAGCTTGCTAAACATTTCTGAAAAATTGGATAAATCATTTTGGAAAGTAATACAACCTTAACTCTTAAGGTTTTAAGTTAAAGATAACCTGCACCATGAAATAAAATAATCAGTAGAGGAGCTGTCACTTGTTAACGTTTTTAAGAAGCCTTGGAAAGCTTTAGACATCTGGTGGGTAACTGTTGTGCCAGTATTGGAAAGAAAGGTTAAACAGTTACTATAGGTCAGTTTGCTTCACATCAGTTGGAAGCAAAATTGTAGGAAGGCTGATATGGATATAATCAGTAATAAAGTAAAAACTGGTAGCATAATTACTGCTAATCAATACAGTTCTATGGACAGTACATCATATCAAATAAACTTTATTAGTTGTTTTGAGATTAGACCTTTGGCTCATAACGTAGTTACTCTATCAGTCATTACCTTTGACAATGACTGTCTAGTAGACATAGATTTCTGTAAGGAATTTAACTTAATACCTGATGGCATTAACACCATGGAAAAAACACCATAGAAAATGCATGCATTATAATAGATTAAAAACTTGCTCTCTGATATAAGAAAGTAAATAGAGAAGCATTGTTCAGTATTGGTGCTTGCAGGCATCTTGTCTTTGTCTAATACTATTTCATATCATTGGTAATATGAAAATGTGCAGATTGCTTACCGCTCCAAATTTGTGCTATGACAGCCCGGTGTTACAGTGTAATTGGATTGCTTGGTAAGCTATGCTGAAGTGAACCTTGAACGCATGATTTAATACAGTCAAATGCTTGGTCAGGCATCTGGGAATAAGGAAACTGTTCCACTTGATAGGGAAGTGCAGTTTGGAATGAAGTGACTCAAAAGTACAGGTCCAATAAAATATGTAAGTTCCTCAAGTGGGATGTAGGACTAGATCCAATAAAGCAGGGGATTCCCATACTGGTATGCATATACCTGGGGGCATGCAAGACATCTTTTGGCAGTTGCATGGGATTTAATTTTCCTTATAATAATAATAATTGGCATTTAAGGTGTTAAAATATAAAACATGCTGGTAGGGGTACATAGGCAACTGGTAAATCTGGAAGGGAGTATGCAATAAGAAAAAGTTAGGGAACCTCTGCAATAAAGGATTGAGTTGTTTACAGATTAGGTACAGCAAGTTAACCCCAGGATAGAAACCAGTCTGGTGTTTCTATCCTGAGCCAGCTGGCATCCAGAAAGTAGGCATTTTTCTGCCTAGGTCCTTGAGGGATCAGATTGTGTAGGCCTTTTCAAATATAAATTAGTAAATGAAGCTGAGATGCTTAAACAAAACCAAAAGTTTGCCAAGTAGGGTAATTTAAAAGCAGCTAATAGGGGAAATTTAGAAGCATGGTGGTGACTAATAAATGTATTGATGTCAGCTGATGGCCTACTTGAACAAAGGCTGTCAACCCTTTTTAAAAGTAGCTTTCTACTTTTGAAGAATGGCTGCCAAAATAGGAGTGGAGAAGCAGTTCTGTATTTTTCATCTCTGTAACACCACCTCAAAAATGCTTAGCTTACAATAAAGCAAAGCTCATCTTACCTGGCAGTTATACGAGCTCAGCCTAAGCCATGAATTGAGGTAGCTGCTTTTCTTGCCTTGTTATTCCAAGTGTAAGCATCCTGTAAACCAAATTCTGTCTTGTGTTGACAACTATTCAAGTAATTTTTTCAGTGTGTGTTCTCAGCAACCTGGCTAAAGCTTTGTTACTCTGCAGTGAGCTGGATGCACATGTTGCTGAGAACATAACTTAAACTGTAGCAGCTTCATATTTGGGGATAATGCAAGAAAGAAAAAGAATAAATGCACACAATGCAAGAATCTTGGATTGTGATGATTTCTTCATTTGCAACCTTGCAGAAAACATGCATGGATTGGGTGTTAGCTTTCACCTTTGTATTTTTCCATATGTAGGAGCAAAGATACTTTCAGTCTGAGTGGTTTTCACATTATGTAATCCCTGGGGGTAGGGAGGGGAGGGCAGTAAAGTTTCTATCAAAGACCATTGTGTAGTTGTTTGTGCCTTCCCTCGCTCAGTACCAGATGGCTGCCTGTCTGAAGACAGATGCCTTAGATATTTTTAAGACAGTAAAATGTAGAAAGCAAAGAAATATCATTTACAGAGCTGTTTTCTACTCAACAGCACAGGGATCTGGTAATATCCATGTAATATCTGAGGCAGATGATCAAGGTTAATTTTCTAGTTCCACAAACAAGTTAGCTAAGGTCAGTGCTCTCTAGGAATAACTTTTTGTAATTCATTAATGTAAAGTCATTGAATTTGGTGAGACTTTTATCAAAATGTCATTGTTACTTATGCATCAAACAGCAAGTGTGGTGGGCCTCAGCACAAAAACATACCCAAAGAGTAGACCCAAATTACAACTCCTGCATTCCAAAAGCAAACACCAATAAGTAGAGTTATAAAAGACAAAGTCACTTGATTCCCACCTTGGCATCAGAGCTCTTGGAAAGAAAAATGCACAAAGGGATCTCCAGTTCTAAAACAGCACAACTGTGAAATGCAGAAGAATTCCAGTTAGGAAAAAAAGGCAGTGAAAAGGTATGGCAAGGTTTTATTTTACTTACTTAAATATTGCACATAGAGAGGGGAATGTACAATTTAAAACTGTTTGCCTCATACAATGTACATAGAAAAAAACCCTTAACTTTACAACAGACACATAAGCAGCCTAATTTTTCACCCAAGTGATCTTAACCTAAGTGTGTGGAGTTAAGTGTTGTATTAATTTTCAACATAGGGTGTATGTTGTTCAGTGGTCTGTCTGTGTGAAGTAGGTGATTTAGCATGTATTATAGTAATTTCATCATGTGATACATGTATTACATAGCATACATGTCTCATGACATGCTTTAGATGGTGGCATCATAGAAAATTAGGGTTGGAAGGGACCTCAGGAGGTCATCTAGTCCAACCCCCTGCTCGAAGCAGGACTAGCCCAAACTAGATCATCCCAGCCAAAGCTTTGTCTAGCTAAGTCTTAAAAACCTCCAAGGATGGAGAGTCTGCAACCTCTCTGAGTAACCTGTTCCAATGTATTACTACCCTCCTAGTGAGAAAGTTCTTCCTAATATCTAACCTAAACTTCCCTTGCTGCAATTTGAGACCATTGCTCCTTTTTCTGTCATCTGCCACCACTGAGAACAGTCCAGCTCCATCCTTTTTCAAACCACCGTTCAGGTAGTTGAAGGCTGCTATTAAATAGCCTCTGTCTTCTCTTCTTTAGACTAAATAAGTCCAGTTCCCTCAGCTTCTTCTCATAAATCATGTGCCCCAGCCCCCTCACCATTTTTGTTGCCCTCCATTAGACAGTCTCCAATTTGTCCGTTCCCTTTCTGTAGTGGGGTGGCCAAAACTGAACACAGTACTACAGATGTGGCCTCACCAGTGCTGAATAGAGGGGAATAATCACTTCCCTCCATCTTATACTAATGCAGTCCAGTATGCCATTAGCCTTCTTGGCAACAAGGGCACACTGTTTGTTCAATTCAGCTTGTCTATTGTAACCCCCAGGTCCTTTTCTTCAGAGCTGCTGATCAGCTATATCAGTTCCCAGCCTGTATAGGTATGTGGGATTGTTCTGTCCTAAGTGCAGGACTTTGCACTTCTCCTGATATTTCTTTTAATCCAATCCTCCAATTTGTCAAGGTCTCACTGAATCCTAGCCCTACTCTGTAGTCCAGTGCTTCCCAATTTTTTTTTTCAGTGTGACCCCAATTATGACACCATTTCCTCAGCATGGCCCCTCACTCCCAACCCACAGCCCCCTGGCCCTGCCAGTGCCCCAGAACCAGGGCCCACAGCCCCCTGGCTCCCCCCAGCAGAGCCCGAGCCCTGACTACCACCTGCAGGAGGTGACAGCTGCTGCAGCCAAAGCAGAGTGCAGAGCCTAGCAACCCCTGCCCTCCCCCCACCCCCTGCCCCCCAGGGCCTTCCCTAGGGAGGGTGAATCAGGGCAACTGCCCCGGACCCCATTATTTGGGGGGCCCTGCGGACACGGGAGGAGCAGTGCAGTGATTCTATGCTGCCACTGGCTTCACGTCTGCCTGCACGGCATCCCATGCCGCCGCCACTGAATCCGCTACCATCTTCCTCACATCCGGTGGCAGGGCCCTGCACCCTGCTTGGGTTGTCTCTGCCTGCCCCTACCTCCACAGGCAGCCCTGTTGGAGCCGAGCCCATGGAGGAGCGGGGGGATGATGTAGGCTGCCTGCAGGAACTGGCATGGAAAGGAGGGAGCACTGCACTATACCACCCTGGCTGCCAAGCTGAGGCACCTCCTGCTCACCTGGCAGCAGCGTGGGCACAACTCCATGCCACCAACCCTGCCATGCCTCACCTTTGCAGCCATGGTGGTGTGGCACTCCCTCCTACAATGGGCCCCACCCACTGGGCCACAGAGACAGCTCCTACTCAGAGCTGGTCCAGCTGGTCCTGCAACCCACTGTGAGCACAAAAATCTCAGGGGGCATGTTTATTGTGACCCCATCCACTGATGTTGTGACTCCATTTGGGGTTGTGATCCATAGTTTGGGAGCTGCTGCTCTAGTCTACCTACTATCTTCCTCCCCCCAACTTGGTGTCATCTGCAAACTTGCTGAGGGTTCACTCCATACCATCTTTCAGTGTGTTGATAAAGCTATTGAACAAAACTGACCCCTGGGGCACTCCATTTGATACTGGCTGCCAACTAGACATTGAGGCATTGATTTGACCCCATGATCCAGCCAGTTTTCTGTCCACCTTACAGTCCATTCATCCAACCCGTACTTCCTTAGCTTACTTGCGAGAATGGTGTGGGAGACCATATCAGAAGCCTTGCTAAAGTACACCACATCTATTGCTCTTCCTGCATCCACAGATCCAGTCATCTCATCATAGAAGGCAATCAAGTTGGTCAGGCATGACTTACCCTTAGTGAATCCTGACTGTTCCTAATCACCTTCTCCAAGTGCTTAGAAATGGGTTCCTTGAGGATCTGCTTTATGGTTTTTCAAGGGACTGAGGTGAGGCTGACTGGCCTGTAATTCCCACAGATCCTTCTTTCCCTTCTTAAAGATGGGCACTATATTTGCCCTTTTCCAATCATACAGGACCTTTCTCAATCACCACAAGTTTTCAAAGATAATGGCCAGTGCCTCTGCTGTCACATTGACCAACTTCCTCAGTACCCCTGGGTGCATCGCGTCTGGCCCCATGGACTTGTACACTTCCAGCTTTACTAAATAGTCCCTACCCTAGTCTTTTGCCACTGCCCACTGTTTACCTCCTCCCCAAACTGTGCTGCCAAGTGCAGCAGTGTGGAAGCTGATCTTGCCTGTAAAGATTTGAGGTGGAAAAGGCATTGAATTATTTCAACCTTTTCCTCATCTATTACTAAGCTGCCTCCCCCATTTCATAAGGGACCCATGCTTTTTTCCATGATCTTACTCTTCTTTCTACAAGTATGTCAGCAAACTTTCTTGTTACCCTTCACATCCCTTGCTAGCTGCAACTCCAGTTGCACTTTGGCCTTCCTGATTTCATCCCTGCATGCTCGAGAGAGACTCTTATACTTCTCCCTAGTTGTTTGTCCAAGTTTCCACTTGTAAGCTTCTTTTTTTGTGTTTTAGCTCACTGAAGAGTTCCCTGATAAGTTAAGGAGCATGTAAAAAGTCCCTGGGTTGGGTAGTGGGGGGATCAAGTTCTGTAGTTTTTCTTGTAATTCATATGAAAATGATTTAATGGTGGTTTTGAGTTTTAAGATGAAAAGGGGTTATGGCTGAAGGGATCTTTTAGGGATCATACCACAATCCATTTAAGCTTTGCTCTTGTAGTTATTATGATGCTAACAAAAACTCTCCAATGTAAGATCTTTTATACCTGTGTCGTGGAAACACACGCAGCATACTTTTGGGTCAGGTCAGCAGAAGCTTTTATTTAAAAGAAACTACAGCTGTAGGGGGGACTCCAAAGTGACATGGATCTCCCAAGCACTTGGAAGGGGTCCCCCCCCAAGAGCAAAATCAGGAGGCTTATATACTTTTTAACAGTTGCTTACAACTCACGTGATCATATAGTGAAATTAGCATGAAAAGCGGCTATAACATTACTTCATTATTTCTTTGCTGTAATCAGGATGGGAACTAATGGGGGAGGCGAGGTTAGTTCACAAACCTCCTTCTTGCACCTGCAAATCAGAGTTGTACATACTTTTTGCTATCTTCAAGGCCGCGGTGAGCGAAGCAGTTGCAGAGGAGTTACAAAGAACAAACACTTTCTCTTATCTGTTCTACTATACAGAGCCAGCAATTCTCCACAAAGCGGTTATGTCATCTTATAACTAAAATAATCAAAGTTTAAGGCATATATTTTTTCTGATTCCACAGTCCCCCCCTTTGAGACTATTTAGTCTCACTTTACCCTTAAATTTTTATTCTCATGAGCCCCTCTATTTCATCGTGCAGCCTTTCATGTTTTCTTTCAATCTGCTCACACTTTTGTAACACCATTATTCTAGACTCTGCTGTGGGTTTTCTTGCCTTGCTAAAGCTTCTCCTGCTGGCTTTCACGCAGCAGAGGATCAGTTGCACTAAGACATAAAACATTATCAGAACTATCAAGACAAACAATATTCCATACAGGATTTTCTTGCCAAGGGCCCCGGAATCTGGGAGCCAGGAGGTTAGCCAAGACCACATTTTTTTTAGACCCCAGTCAGTATTTTTTGAGGCCACTTGATGTAAGACCCTTAACTGACTTCGGATTTTACGAATGTCAGTTTCAATTCGCATGTCCTGATTGACATAGACACAACAGGTGGAGTTTACTAAGGCACATACTCCTCCCTGGGATACCAATAGGTAATCTAGGGCTACGCGGTGTTGTATAGTTACTTGTGAGATCTGGGAGATCTCTTCTTGCAGAGCCTGAATTGCATCCGCAGTGGCATTTCCCATAGCTTCCATTGTGGCTGAAATGTTAATTATGGCTAGTTCCAATTCTCTTACTCCAAGCCACGGTATGAAGGTTCTCACAAATTGATGGAACCCTGTGTTTCTGGTAGCTAAGGGGTTAACCGCCCTTTTCATGTGATGGTTGAAATTTTTTACTTGTTCCAGATATATTGTACTATGCATTTCAAAACCAGGGATAACACGTCCAAGAGTGCATGCCCCCACCCAATTCCAGGGCAAGATTTTATGAGCCCTGTTTCCGCAGAGCCAGTAAAGGCCTGGGGCAGAAAGGGTACTCAAATCTCGACAGGTGTTGTGCCATATCCGGCACTTTCGATTAATATGCATCGTATAGGACGGACCACGTTCAGCTGTTATCCTGCTGGACCGAGATATATTACAAGAAGTAAAATTGGAGTCAATGTAAAATTCCGATCTGTTTGCAATGAGAGCAACATGAGGTTCCTTAGAAAAGTTGTAGACCATGAATCCTGTACAATTGAGAGAGGGTACATTACCCAACAGGATTCCACTGGTGCTATTGGGGCTATAATCTAGAGTAGTTAGGCAATGAGGGTAGTGTCCTACAGGTGTGGCTTTATTATAAGCTCCGGTGTTGTTGGATCTGTAACAGAAAGGCGCCTCTACTCTTGGGGAGATTATCCAGTTAGCAGGGGCGGCCCTCCATTCTTTAGGAGCGGACCGATGGGCAGCTAACGAGTAGTGTCTAACGAAGCCGCCGTTTATTGTTCCCCATTGCCGGAGGGATATTGGTACTCCGATCATTGGGATTCCTTGTTGTAGGTGCGCTGGGCTGTGAGAGCATATCCAGCAGTCACTTTTATTTCCAGCTTGAGCCACCGTACGGGAGATCTGCAAGTACAAATTTTTCTCCCACCCCCCTTGGGTGATACTGAGATACCCAAGTGTGATATATAAGGATATCAGTGCCATTTTTAGATACAGGAGGGACAAAGAATTTTAACAACAAACATAACCAGCACCAGAAA
>NW_005842090.1:1639829-1647896 GCF_000455745.1 Alligator sinensis
TGGCTTGGCAGGGTTCAAGATGATACGCACTGGTTCAGCACTCAGCATGTGCCCCACTTCATTTGCATGGGTGGACCACAGCTGTGGAGGTACTCGTGCCAACAGTTCCTCTTGCAAGTAGGAAGTGTCAGGTTCAGAGTACTCCTGGGTTAGCAAAGCCACAAGCTCAGTTTCCCTATGTTCTGGTACCTCAAGGTAAACACCATCTGGGCTACAATAAATCACGCATCCCAGTTTACACAACAAATCCTTACCAAGAAGGTTGACAGGTGCACAGGGGCTAAGAAGAAAGGCATGATTTTCAGACAAAGGGCCAATAGAGATGGAGACAGGTTCAGAGACGGGATGTGGGATAGGTTGTCCGCCTATACCGACAGCATTTATAGTTTCAGGAGAATAAGGTAGAAAAGGAAACTCAGCAGCCTTTAGCGTGGAGCGGGATGCTCCGGTGTCGACAAGACAGGAGACAGGTTTACCAGAAATAAGGCATTCAACAAACGGACCAGATTGGTCAGTAGCAAGCAAAGGAGCGATGATGTCACTGTCCCTCAGGCTGTCCTATTCAACACTGGGAAAATTGACAGGAAGTGGAGGTGGGGGCAGGGACTGGGGTCTGGGTCCTTGGCCGGGGCGCTTGGGGCATTCTGATTTCCAATGTCCTTCTTGCTTGCAATAATGACATTGGTTCCCATAGCCTGGGTTTTGTGGGCTCAAGGATCTATCTCTTCCCCTGAATCTACCCGGGCCTCCCCTTCCCCGTCCTCGTCCCCTTCCTCTACCTGGACCCTGCAACTGAGAAATCTGTAAGGCCATTAACTTAAACTCGGCATTGTCTTTAGACCGTTCCAATTTGTTATGAAAATGGTTAGCCGCAGCAAGGACTTCAGTCAAATCTTTAGTTTCCCAGCCAATAATTACTGTTTGAATTTTCTCAGCAATTTTAGGGTTAAGTCCCTGGATGAATGCTGCCACTATTGCTTGTTTAGCATTTCCGACTGGGTTATCCATTCCTGAGTATCGTTCAAATGCCTGTTTGAGGCGTTCCAAATAGTCACTGGGGTGTTCATTTTTGTTTTGTTTACAGGTATTTATTTTGGTCCAGTCTGCCTTTTTTGGGCAAATTGTGAGAACTGCCTGAACCAAAGCATTTCTCTTGTCAATAAAGTCTTGGCCAATCCCTGGGTTTTGATCTGGCCAAGTACAGGCAGCATACAGACGTAGCATAGTTTCCTTGGGCAAAATCGATCGCATGAGCTGATTAATGTCAGCCCATGTTGGATTATAACAATTTATAACAGTCTGCAATTCTTCCTGAAATTTTTCTGGGTCTTCCCTGATTTTGGGGAATTTTTGAGTTAAATTGTAGAGATCACCTGGAGTCCAGGGTGCATGCACGGTTACTATATTTTGTCCATCGGTGCCAATGCCTGGCATTTGTCTTAGGGGGTAAACTTGTGCAGCTCGGGATCTAAGATTGATGGGAGATCTTTCCATGCCTATTCCCATTCTTCTAAATACACCTGTGGTGGGTTGTGACCCAGGAGTAAATTGCCACACTGGTGATGATTGAGTGGCAGATATGGTGGATGAGTCCAGACTATTAAGCTCCGTGGATGGATTTACTGAAGGAGCTTCAGCTAATGAGTTACTAGCCTGGGCTGCAGCCTGATGTTGAACCGGTTGTTGCTGATGTGGGAGTCCCAGGAGAGCAGGGTTCGAACAAAGGTCAAGGATATCCTCTGCTGGCTCCGGTGGTGGGGGCGCCCCGGGCAATGCTGGATACATCGGAGCGGTGGCCGGCGTGTAATTTGGGGGAGCAGCCAATTTCTCCCGAACAGCTTGTAACTGCTGTTTTAATTTTTCTTGAGAGTCTTTTAGGCTCCTAGTTTGAGATTCTGTCCGCCTTTTGGACATTTCATCATACCAATAAAAGAACGCGTCCCACTGGTTTTGTGGTGTTTTGGATCCACGGGACTCTAAAGCCCCTCTTAAGTGCACTATTTTATCCTGATCAAATGTTCCTTCTTGTGGAAAATGCTTCACAGGATCATCCCTAGTATACCAGTTCCACTTATCCAGGTACTTGCAAGCCTCGGGAGAATAGTGTGTGTACATAAAGTACGCCGGAGTCCCCTTAGGGGGGACGGGAACTTGTTTAGACTGACTCGTTCCCATTTTCAGTCACACAGGGAGACGTAGGAGAGGCTTATTTAGGATGTCCGGGCCGCTCAGTGCCTTGCCCCGCAGTTTTTCACTGCCCAGACAAAAGGCTTCTGACCCGACACCGGCTCATAAAATGGAAATGGGAAGGGAAACACAAGAGGAATCCTTTCACTCCTGCTCTCGGCAGAAGCTACTGGGACAAGGGGTTTGGAAAAGACAAAATCACTCAGACGCCCTGTCCACTGGGTCACGAGGTTTCAGCTGGGCCCCCTTGCTTTCGACGCTACCTTTTTTAGGCAGAATCGGGGCGGCTAGACCCAGCCTTAGTCCCAGACCTGGTCAGTGGCTCATTTTTCTAAATGCACACACACACATTTATTCAATCACTGGGAAGCCCTGTCCACTGGGTCACGAGGTTCCAGTTGGGCCCCCTTGCTTTCAAAACTGCCCTGTCAGGCAGAATTGGGGCGGCTGAACCCAACCGTAGTCTCAGACCTGGTCAGTGGCTCATATTTCTAAATACACACACATGCACATTCATTCAGTCAGCCAGACCTCCTCCCCCACACCGCCTTAGTTAATTAACGACAAGCCCGATGTGCTGTAGGATGAAGGTGCTTCATACAGTTTCTCCCTAAATAAAACGTACGTTACCAGACACAAAATGGGATCCTTTACCAGACAGAAAATTTTAGCCGGCAGTAAGGTTCAGACTGACCTGTTTTAACAAGGTTCAGATCCAGTTACCACGGCCAAGTTGGGAGCCTACAGGCAGTCCTCCTCCGAAACCCCAATAGAGATTTTGAATTAGGTCTCTTACCTCTCAAGTTTGGCGCCTCGGGGTTCGGGGGGGGCAGTCTGCGGTCCTCCTTTCTCAGCCTGTGTTCTGGATCCGAGTCACGGCACCAGGAATTGTCGTGGAAACACACGCAGCATACTTTTGGGTCAGGTCAGCAGAAGCTTTTATTCAAAAGAAACTACAGCTGTAGGGGGGACTCCAAAGTGACATGGATCTCCCAAGCACTTGGAAGGGGTCCCCCCCCAAGAGCAAAATCAGGAGGCTTATATACTTTTTAACAGTTGCTTACAACTCACGTGATCATATAGTGAAATTAGCATGAAAAGCGGCTATAACATTACTTCATTATTTCTTTGCTGTAATCAGGATGGGAACTAATGGGGGAGGCGAGGTTAGTTCACAAACCTCCTTCTTGCACCTGCAAATCAGAGTTGTACATACTTTTTGCTATCTTCAAGGCCGCGGTGAGCGAAGCAGTTGCAGAGGAGTTACAAAGAACAAACACTTTCTCTTATCTGTTCTACTATACAGAGCCAGCAATTCTCCACAAAGCGGTTATGTCATCTTATAACTAAAATAGTCAAAGTTTAAGGCGCATATTTTTTCTGATTCCACACCTGTGTGAATTGTTTATTTCTATTACTACAATTATTATGATCCTTCCTTTTACATTGAAAATGTAAGGAAGACCATACAAACGTTCATCCTTTGTGGAGGCAAAAAAATTGTGGTATTGAGAGGTTTTTATTCATGTTCTTTGTTTTGCTTGCATTATTAGGTATTTATCTAGCTTAAGAGGAAGAGAGTAGAACCTCAAGGTGTGGGAGGGGAGATGGATGATGTGTTGAGTATATTTGGAACTAATGAAAAGTAATGGCATAGCCAGCCAGAATGAGCTTCTGGTTGCATACTTGCTGCTGTTGCACCACCATACCTTATTTTGATTTCCAAGTTTTATTTTAATCTTTGCAGAAGGTCACCTAATCCCTATGTTTGATGTTATCTCAGGGGAGCAAAGCTTTCCCATGTTCCTTGCATATCTGTGTCACAACCCAGTGATTTTTGTGCCTCGGCACTATGGAATTTCCTGGCCACATGAGAGCTCCTTTGCACGGCAGAGTGTTCTGCTGCAATTGAGAACCCGCGTGTAGGAGAGAGTTCCCGCCAATTTGCAGTTTCCTTTGCAGGATGCATTTCTTCTTTGCAGCACAGAAATGCACGGTGCAAAGAGTTCCCGCTATTCGTATGTAAATTTGTGTCCCGCCATTGGCCAGTGCTAAATTATTCACATGTGGCGGCTAGTAATTGGCTTGCTGGCCGTTTAAAATTCCGCGCGACTTCCGCCCAAGTCGAAAAGCTTTGAGCACGCTGCAGAGTGCCTCTGAAGTTATCTGACTTGCGGCTGCCGATCGATAGACTGATCACCTATCGATCTTTCTTCCTGTCACCGAGCGCAACCCCGACATACCCCTTTCCCCGCCGGCTTCGAATTGCGGACGGATTAACTGGCTTGGGCCCCGCCAACTGGAACAACTCGTGTGGTTGTTCCGACGACCGGACCACCTGCGTCGTGATTGCAAGCGGCGTGAGTAAAGTTTTTTACAACCAATAAGTTGTGTCTGCCTCTCCATTCACCAGCCCTCCCTGACGTACGAGCAATTTCTAATGTAACTCGAGTCGGCTCTGGCCGTCCGAGACAATCTGTTCCCTTTCTAGGGGCTGAAATCAATGAGATTTTTTTTTTCAAGGAGACTTTTGCAAGATCTTGTTTTTAAACAAAAAACTTTTTAAGGCAACTTGACTAGCTGGTGTAAGTACTTTCACAGACAGTGCAGACGAGTAACATTTGGAACATTTAAAACTGCAGTTTTCCAGGCACACACATACATGCAGCCCCCCCAACTAAATTTCAAAATGGCCTACAGCATCAGTGCTCTCCACCGGGAGAGTACAATAGGGACTGGCTTGATCCTGTGGCTCCCCACTACCAACAAGAGGGGACGAGGGGAGCACCGAGCAGAGTCAGTGAGCACTCCCCACACACTAGCCACTGCTCCTGCCCTGCCAGGGTCCTCACACCCTTGCTACTGCAGGCACTATGGCTCCTGGCAGTTTGGGCACTGTGGGCAGTGCATCTTCCAACACGCTGGGTGGGTAGCTCTGACACTAGCAGCAGCCAGGGTGCAGGGAGCCAGCAAAGAGGCAGCAGCAGCCAGGGTGCATCCTGGAAGACAGACCTACCATGCACAAGTAACAAAATATTCCAAAATAAAATGGTGCAAAATAGTACCTGCTTCCTCTAGGTATGTTTTTGTTACATTTCAACCACTTTGGGAGTATTTTATTGGGTGTGTATGTCTGTTTGCTTACTTCTTTAAAACATTTCAAAGGTGCTATCTGTCCACAGCCAAAAAGAATATAGCAGATACTAAAGTTCTCTTTAACCTAGTGTAAAAAAGCAGAATGACTATTGGCTGGAAACTGGATTGAGTTACAGTCCAGTGAAAAATAAGGCACAAACATTAACAGCAATGGTGATTAGCAGGGATCTGGGTTTTCCTTTTCCCACAGAAAAACGGAGTAAAATGCAGATTTTCCACTTTACTGGAGGAAATCGCAGATTTCTCATTTTAACAGAGAAACCCTCAGATTTTGCAGTTTTGCAACAAGCCCTTTACAGGCTGGCAAAGTTCCAGCCTGCAAGGGACTGGGAGGGGGCAAGAGTGGGGCAGTCAGACAAAGAGTGCCATGTGCATGTATATGCATATGGATGCCAGGCTGCCAGGCAGCCTGGAGAGCAGCACCGCAGGTAAGTGGCGGGGGGAGGGCAATAAGGTCCCCATAGGGAGGGAGGGTGTTGGCAGGACTGGGGCTGGAGCTGTTGCCCAGCTGCGGGGTACATGGGGCTTGGGGCCTAGGGCTGCAATGCATGGCCGCAGGGTGCCAGATTTTGGTTACCCGAATGGAAAAGAAGTTTTTCCATATGCCCAGCCTAAACTTTTCCTTGGCTAGCTTGTGCCCATTGGTCCTTGTCCTCTCAGGGGCTGCTTTTCTCAAAAGTTGCTCTCCCAGATCCTGGTGTTCTCCCTTGACATATTTGTAGGCAACTATCAAGTCACCCCTTAGCCTTCTTTTATTCAGACTGAACAAACCTAGGTCCCGAAGTTTCTCCTTATAAGACCTATCCCCCAGGCCCTTGATCATGCAGGTGGCCCTTCTCTGTACCCTTTCGAGCTTGTCCACATCCATCTAGAAGTGTGGTGCCCAGAACTGGACACAGTACTCCAGCTGTGGTCTCACTAATGCCAAATAGATGGGGAGGAGCACCCTCTGGATCTATTGGCGACACATCTGCTGATGCACGCCAGAGTTCTATTTGCTCTGTTGGTGACTTCATCACCCTGGCGGTTCATATTCATCCTCTGGTCAGTTGTCACCCCTGGTCCCTTTCAGACGCACTGGAATGGCTTGTGTCAATTAGTACCCATCTATAAAGTGGCTGGCATTCTATAAATAGGGTGCATTTTTGCCATGATTTTTGCCAGAATTTCACCTTTAAAAAAATAAAAGTACTGTATAGATCAGATTTGTAGGCATGCTAGATGGGGCTGATGGTTGTTGTATTGCTCATTAACTGTTGCATGGGGTACTGTACTGTCCCTGAGCTAGTCTAGCCCCTCCACTGTGGAGTCAATAATACATACACTTTTTTTGATGAGGATGAAATTTTCATTTGTGTCAGTGCCAGGAGCCACAGCCTAAATAATCCAGAACATTTTCCCCATACTTCATCAATAATTACATAATGATACAGATTCAACTAATGAACTTGGGAGAGTGGAGATTCAGTAACACAATTTGTGGGTGTTTTGTCAAAGCACTATCAGTTTGGATAGGTAAGAAGCAATGTCCCTTGAGAAGAGCTTGTTTCACGGTTGCATCATGACCACATTTGGAAGAACTTATTGACTGTCAAATCAATTCATACATTGAAAGAGGCTGTAGAAATAGCAGTTCCCATGCTAAGAAGGAATCCCTGGAAGTATGCGTCATCTGGAATCTGCATCACTTGAGTCATGAGACTGAGCAACACAAACTGAGGAACTTCCTATGTGATGGTTTTATGTAAGTGACTCACACAGAAAAAGATTGCTGGGGATATCAGATAACCTGAAAGAAAAAAAGGACACACTTCTGTGGTCTGATGGATAGTGTAAGAACCAGTAACAGCTTGTACCCATCCAACCAAGAAGGCATCCATCAATGTGTAGCCTAGAAGGGGACCTAAGTCTGGAATATGTAATGTGGGAGATGATGAAAACTTTAATGACACTAAGACCTGAAGTTGTACTACACTATCAGAAGTGGTGATAAGAGATGGCACCCAGGTCCCATAGTTAATTGAAAGAGTCCCTGTAAGAATGGATCTAAATACTGGAGTTACTGTTCACCTAACACCTGCATCTATGTATAATCAGACCTTATCACTGGTACCTTTGGAGAAAACATCTAAACTTCTGAAGCATTGCACTGGAGAAAAGGTGCCCCCAAAGCATAGGTGAATGGAAAAAAAGAATTGGGGGGCAGGCTGAGCACATGCACGCTGTGCGGGCCAGGAGCAACCCGGGCCCTTTTTCGTGCTGCACGTGGGCTGTGGCCAGCAGCCCGGGCACGCTGGATCGGAGAGGGAGGGCGACAAGCTGGAATTAGGCACAGACGCTTAACGGTAGATTTAAAGATTGTTTACTTACACCAGAGATGGCAGTGGTGTAGGCTGGAAAACTTGCTTGAGTTGCGGTTACAGACACAGACAACATGGACGGTCGCGTGGAGTTTGCTAGGCTCCACGGAACAGAGCTCCAGATACTCTGGGTGAGCGCGCCACCAAAATCAGACTCATAGATACGTCTTATAAATTCTTTCCGCTCAAAGACGGGAAGAGGTGGGCGATGGATCAGGTCGCCAAGCTCCTCTGAATCTCACACAGGGTCTTTATTACCCTGCCATATATCCAGAGTCTCCACGAGATGGATGTGGAGTCCTCTTCGGCTTGGGCGGAAACTGCTCAAGCCTCTTGTACGGCTAACAGGCCAAACGTTAGCCGG